>NC_052962.1:34469057-34836557 GCF_013358895.1 Oreochromis aureus
CAGCTTTCCCCGACGGTGAGAGCCTGACATTGTTTCTGTCTTCTACAGTTTAGTACATGACAATGAAATTTGCTGCTGCAGTGCTTTGGGAGGTTTTTGGACAAGTCCTTATACTTGTCACCGTAGTAACTGACATGACTTCAAGTTTCCAAGGTTCTGTGAAAGAACTTTAAATCAGCATGTAATAAATCATGTGATGTTGCCAACAAGCCGCAGTAATTGTTGAAATATAGATGTTTTTTCAATGTTTTTATGTTTTATGTTTATACATTATGGAAACAATCAGGAAACAGTGGACACATCAGCTTTGAAATTGTATTTAAATGAATAAGAAGACTCTTTGCTTTGCTATGCCTTGTATACGTCTTCCTGTTTCTTTTTCTAATCACAGTTAAAAACCAGTCTTCTCTCTTTAACACCACAACAGTGAAATGTTTTAATGAGCTCAGTGTCTCAGTTGTGCTTTGAGGGTCAGTGCAGCCAACAAGGTGACATCACCTCCTCGTGTCGCTGCAGGAAGGCCGGGTGACGTTTTTGCTCAGCTTCCTCGGATGGTCCATTAGTTGCTGAGATTTAGTTTTTTTGGAAGTCACTCTCTCTCTTACTATGAGCCGACAAGATGACATCACCTTCCTGTTTCTCTTTACTTTTTTTTTTTTTGTATTTCGTGCATGAGGGAGCTTTACCTCGCAGATGCCAGCTTAGCATGGTGGAGTGCTGACTGGACGCATGATGTCATAGTAATGTCGCCAAGCCAAGAAGGAGAAACACATTTATGCATCGACACGAGTCAAACACACACAAATCTGTGCATGAAACACATAATACCAAACACCAAACATGTGTACGTACACTTATACATATATATATATATATACACACACATATATATATATATATATATATATATATATATATATATATGTATGTATGTATGTATATAAATATATATATATATATATATATATATATATATATATATATATATATATATATATATATATATATATATATATATATATATATATATATATATATATATATATATATATATATATATATATATATATATATATGTGTGTATATGGATATATATATATATATATAATGTGTGTGTATATACACACATATATACATGTTAGAATTTGCTTTAATACATGTTAATATTTTTTCTGTTTTTTTTATATATATATTTCCATTATTTTCCATTTTATAAATATGTATCATGTGTTCTCACCCAGTGTGTCCGTGGGTGGGCACAGTGGACAGCCAAGTCTGTAAATGTGATAACTTGGTGACATAGGATTTTCAAATTCACATCATAGGTGCATATACTAAAAACATTTGATGAGTTCCAGTTCCCGTGACCTTGACCTTTATTTAGGTCAATAAAGGAGGGCATGCTTTAGGGTAGGCCCGCCTTGTGATCGACGAGTGATGGCCACATGAGCTTGTATATCTTTGGATTCTCAGCCCTTTTCATGTTTGTCGCTGATCGCATCTTGTTTCAAAAAGTGAAAATAAATTAAATCCTCAAAAAATAAGGCTTCATAAAATAATGGGTGTTGTGACACCTATATTTTATATAAACTACACCTGCACGCATGTCGTCTGTCACCACATCTCGTAACCACCTCTTCTGTCTTCTTCTATTCTAACTCGCTTTTCCACATCCTTCTCCCAGTATACCCAGTATCTGTCCTCTCCATGTGTCCAAGCTAATTAAACAAACCTCTCTTGCAGCTGATGAGTCCAACCGGAGTTGTCTTAATCCTGTCTGTGCTTGTCACTCCCAACACAAGTCTCAGGATCTATAGCTGCCTCTAGTTCTGCGTCCTATCTTTTCCTCAGCTGCACATTTCCAAGCCATAACTGCTCTCATGACCATCTCGTCGATGCCACATTTCATTAAGACTGAAACTATAATTATGTGGTCTTTAAATGGGAATTTGAAGTCTACTAATGAAAAAAGCAAAAAAGAAAACAAAAGGTTTATTAAGAGCATCTGAAAGAGGATCAGTTTTTTATATTTTTTATTCTTTTTTTTAGTTTTATGTTTGTTTGTTTGGAAACAGACTCTCAGAATAAACCCTGACAGCCTCTTTTCACCTTTGCTGAAGTTCTGTCGCTTAAAAAAAGAAAAATCAACAACAATTGTTGGGCTTCTTTTGAGAAGTAGTCTGAGATTTCTGTCCTGTTGTTCACGGCTGAAAGCGTGAGGTGAGAAATCGATGGCTGATGATTGCCAGTTTCACTTCTGAACAGCAAATTGACGACACTTAAGCTCACTTCTGTTGTGCGCTATTCTCTTTTCGTTTGCCATAAAAGAGCATGCTCCACATATCAGTGAGAATGACATCGCGCGGTTGCAGAAAATCAGCATGTGTGTATTTTTCTTGTGAAAACTTGCCATCAGTCACAAAGCAGCCTGAGGTTATAACATGGTGACTGTGTACCAGCTGTTTCCTCTGTTTTCTCCTGTCTGTCCTTCCTCCAGTAATTTTCTCCCCTCTCTGCTGTTTCTCCACCTCCTCTCCAATGAATGTGTGTGTGCTCATTCATGCGTGTTCATGGGTCCTAGCACCACATGTCTGGGAGGCCTTTACTGAGATGTGCATTCAGTTCACAACACTGCCATCTGATGGCCAAATGAAGGAAATACAGTGTTCAGACTAATCCCCTTCTTTTTCCACTAATAGAGCGGTTTGACATGAAATGAGGATTGACGTTAAAGTAAAAAATATCACAATATAGATGAGTACTTATCACCAAAGTCTTGTTGCCTGTAAATACAGCATATGATAACAATTTTCTTTTTGATATGTGTTGACTTTTCTGTAGGTGGGATGCTTTCGACATCCAGTTAGTCATTTGTTGTTCAGTCACCTGAATCATATACCCTGTTGTCTTTTGTTGGATTTTTGTTATCAACTTTTATCTTTTCTTGGGGGCTATGAAATTGAAAGGTCAATTACTACTTTTTATCCTAGATATTAGTCTGTTACACAACAAAAAGTATCTAGTGAACACATATTTTTAGTCAGGAGTCGTGCTTGACCAGCACTGGTTGCATCTATCCATCCATTCGCTTCTGTTTATCCTTTTCAGGGCCGCGGGGGGCGCTGGAGCCTATCCCAGCTGTCATAGGGCGAGAGGCGGGGTACACCCTGGACAGGTCGCCAGTCTGTCGCAGGGCTAACACACAGGGACAGACAACCATTCGCTCTCACATTCACACCTAGTGACAATTTGGATTATCCAATTAACCTATCCCCATAAGCTGCATGTCTTTGGACGGTGGGAGGAAGCCGGAGTACCCGGAGGGAACCCACGCAAACACGGGGAGAACTCCACACAGAAAGACCCTGGCCTGATGGTGGAATTGAACTCAGGACCTTCTTGCTGTGCAGCAACAGTGCTAACTAGCACTGGCACGGTGGTATATTTATCAATCAATAGATGCTGGTTGCATCTATTGATTGATAAATATATCTGTGGTGGAGGTGTGGTCACCGGCTCAGCTGCAGGGGAGGAGCGAGGCAGTGCCAAGGAGGCTGGAGGGACAGGTGTCGGGGATTTCACTAACGAGGCTTCTCCCTTTATATATAGTGAAGGCGGAGACCTGGAAAGTTAAAGTGGGTGCTGAACCAGTCAACAAAGCATTTTTGTGCCATTTGCAATAAACACTCCTCAAATTGATGCAGTCTGTTGGGTTAATCACTACAATGTCCCTAAATAATGTTGTCTTAACTGTAAGCTGTCTCAATCATGAACATAGGGGACAACAATGATAGGATAATTCATGACATGTTGTGCAGCTGTGTCCAACATACATTTACATTTTTAAGGAGGAGCACAGCAGATCTGCTGAGCTACAGAGTCTCTGTGACATGTCAGTGTAGCAGCCTAAATATGGCTTCACACATTTTTGGAAGCTCCATGTAGGCTAGTGTTTATATATATATTTATTTATTTCAGTGTTATGTAGCACAGTCTGCGAGATGAATCCACCAGTGACACTTTTAAGAGAAAATGAGCTGTAAGGTGATTTTAAGTGGAAGCATCTGCATCATTTGCTGTGTTTGGAATGAGAGGGTTTCACTGTTGAAGGATTTTGCAGGTCAGTTGCTGTGGTTAGTCTGTCGACAGGGGAGGAACTGACGCACTCCTAATGAGGCTTCGCTTCTTCCATACGAAGTGTGTTTGTGGGATTGTGTTCTTGTTTATCTCTTTTTGCCACGGCACAGCTTGTTTCTCAGCCTATTTACAGTACAAGCAGGACACATTATCATTAGCTATTCCAGCTACAAAGTGCACACATGCACACAAATACACACGCGCACAAACAAGAAGAAAGGCCCATTCAGATGGGATTAGTATTTCAGGGTAACCGGGGAATGCAGCATTAGCCTCGCCCCTCCTGTTTACTGGTTATTTGTAGTTTGGAGGTTTGTTAAACATTTATGAGGGATAGAGAACTAAATGTCATAATCTGCTTGTTTTTTTCTTTTTGCTCTTGTATTTAACATGAAACTGTTTTGACTCTTTCAAAAATGATACACTTTGCGCATTTAGATGAGTATATAGTGGTGTCTTATAGTATATTACGCCCTGTCCAAAACATTGGTATGTACAGATGTTTGTCTTAGTGTGTTTACAGTGACAGTCCATTATTTTAATTGTCAGAATGAACTCATCTTAACCTCTTGGCTACACTAATTTCCAGAAGCCCTAAAAGGTGACAGTAAAAACGATCGTGTTCCTTCTTCTCTCACAGAGGATCTGTTATATTTTTGAGTCATTGTGGTCACTTTTTATTACAAAAAAACAGAAGTATGTGTTTCAGATATGTTATTTAATCCATTTATACTTTTAATTCCTAACTATTCTCCACAGTGGAGATGAGCTAATGAATCCACTGTAGGACCATCACTGCTTCAAATACTGTGTGTAAAATAAACTAATACTAGAATGCAATGATTTGCAAATACATTGAACCCCATATTTAGCTGCAAAGAGTAACTTAAAATGTATAAACAATCCTATAGCATCTACACATGTTGAGTATATCACACCCCGTGTCTCAAACAGAGGCTACCTAAACTTTAAAGACTAACAGTAGATAGTGTCATGGCACTGGGTCTGTAAATTCTGGTTTCAGTTATAATTCTCTGATGTCGTATGCTTCATGGTTCTGTTTCCTTGCCTCCCCGTGTCCACGTTTCATGTGTAGTCTGTCATGTCTTCTTTCCTGTTTTTTTTTTTTTCAGTTTCACATCCTGTGTTTCACAACTGTATTCAGTTTTGCTTCCACCCGGTCTGATTTTGTCTGATTACTTCCAGCTGTGTTTCCCTCCTGTTTCACATCCCCTCATTATCCTCTGTGTATTTAGTCTTCTGTCTTCCTCTGCCAGTTGTCGTGTTGTCCCACATTGCTGTGTGTCCTTCTTGTGGTCTTTGGGCTCCCTGGTGTTCATAGTTAGCTTCTAGTTTGTCTGTTTATTGTTCCCTAACTTCCCCGTCCTTTGGTTCCAGTGTAGATTACGTTTTGTTATTTTGTATTTTTTTTAGTTTTTCTACAGTGGAATAAATCTGCCTCTCTTACTTAATCCCTTTGAGTTTCGAGTCCTGCTTATCTACAACTATCTACAAACTAGGTGTTCCCGTGTTATCTTAAAGGTGTCCGGGTCAAGTCTTCCTGGTCCGTACTCTGCTGTTTGTTTATGAAAGCAGATATAAGCTATATATTAGAAAAGCAAATAAAACCTTAACACTGTCAAATAATAATCAGTGTTTTTGAGATTACGTTTAGAAAAATAAAACACCTTCTCTGTTTACTAAAGGGTCTGCACAGTACCAGCATCTAACTGCAGCCTACTCAAATGTGATGACAAGCAGACTGCAAACAAAAACCAGAAAGCTTTTTGTAACTTAAATCGTGTCCCTTTTATACGACTTCTGCATATTGATGTGCAGATATGTGTTTATAGAGGTTACCAGCCTGCAGGAATACCCTGTTCCTGAGGGAGTTCCTGTGCCTGCTCTGGGGAAAGCAGATGGCTCAGAATAACATCCAATACTTGACTCATCTTCTGATGTTACATTTTACTTATGCAAGGAGACGGGGATACGCTATATTATCCTACAGCGAGACCATCTATCTTTATCACTGTGTGATTACCATATGTGTGTATTTGTGGTCTTGCAGGTCTTAGTCTGGTGGTGGGTCTGGTTTTGTACATCTCCAGTATTAACGATGAGGTGATGAACCGACCTCGAGAGCCCGAGCAGTTCTTCCACTATCACTACGGCTGGTCCTTTGCCTTCGCCGCCTCCTCCTTCCTCCTCAAAGAGGTGATTGAAGCACGCTAATACGCACCCCCACACGCATTCACAAAGAGTTAATCAAGCACGAACACGCACGGCTGCTGCACACAGACAAACACGTGTGTGATCGCATGCTGAATGGAAAACTCACACACTGCAGATGTGCTTGGGCACAGTGAGAAGTTCCCAGTGACACAAAAATGTGCTGCTGCTCAACATTTATAAAGCCTTAATGTTCACGCAGAGATTGTTTGGAATCTTGCTTGGATGTCGACCATGCTGTCTAAACATGTGCACACACAGTCGCACACACACACACGCATGCACGCTTGCTGAAAATGCAGAATTATTCAGCTAAACACACACACATTTAAAAAGTGCCTGCGTAGGAGCCCGTCATCCTGCCCGCATCAATATTCATAAATGTTAATAGCTTGAATACTTGAGGGCAGCAGCTCTGTCGCAGCACAGCTTCATATGCATCCAAATATTCCTCACTGGGAGAAAGAGGGTGCTCCACTCCTCCTTCATCCTTCATCCTTCATTCCTTCCATTTCATCTCTGTCCCTTTTGTCTTTCTCCTTTCCCTTTTCCTGCTGCCTCTTCTTCTCTGCTTCACTCAAGTCTTTTCTCTCTATATGTCCTCTACTTTTATCTTGTCTCTTTCTCTCTCCTTTTATCTTCAGTTCTTTAATCCTCTGTTGTCCCCTCCTCCTTCTTCTTCTTATCTCCTCTGCTGTCCTCTTGCATGGTGTGCCTTAACTTCATCTTCTGCTCTCTTCTCTCTTACTTCATATTGTACCATTTCTGCCCTTCCCACTTCTTCTTTTCACCATCGTTTCTTTGATCTTAGTCCTCCCTCTTCAGTTATCTTTCAGTCTATAATCCTGTTTTCTTCTTCCAATCTCCTCCTCCAGTCCTCGCTTAAATCTTTGTCTCGTGTTTTCTCGCTTAGCTTTTGCTTTGATTCTCCTGTTAATTTTTTTAATTCACATCCCATCTTTATTTTTGTCCTCAATTTCCTCTAAATTTTTTCTTATTTATTCCAATTTTTATCCTTTCTTCTATCCTCCCATCTTGTTTCCCATCTTTCGTGCCCATAAAGTGGCTGTCATCTGTCTTTATCGCGTCTTCACCTGCCGTAATCACATGCTCCTCCTAATCTTCTATTAGTCTTGCCCCTCTTTTCCTATTTAAACCTCTTTTCGCTCATTTACCTGTCGTCTTTCCATTCCTTTGACATGGGTTTATCCGTCTTAGCATCTTTATTCATGCATGCGTCACTCAGGCATCCTCTTCTTTTTTTTTTGCTTTTTTTTTTTGCTTTTCTAATCATCCGTTCACTCGCTTGCCCTTTTTTTTTACATGTTTTATCACTTCATTCCTTCATCTTACTTCCTCTCCTTTTATTTATTTTCTTCAACTCTGCCCTCTTTCCATACCTTATCTTCTTTTTTCTTCCCCACTCTTCTTCTAATCTGCGCTGGAATAGCAAAGAACATTTAAGTACACAGTTTTTCTGACACACACACACACACACACACACACACACACACACACACACACACACACACACACACACACACACACACACACACACACGTTCATCAGCATTCAGGTTTCAGGGTTGTTGTAGCGATGATGTTGTGGATGAATAGTGAATGAGCTGTGAATGCTCAGCGGATGCCCGGGTGAAAACATGAATACATTTTTGATAATGGCTCATTCCGCTGAGGAGCACCGAGCCTTTTTGTCAACTCTCTGCAAAATTAGTACGGATTTATTTCATCCCCCCACCCTCCTCCTTATGGTGTGTTGCACTTTAGGGAGGATGATGCTGATTCTTGTGTTTAGTTAATCTTTATGCGTGTGGGAATTTTCTGGGAACTCTGCATTGTTCACTTTGGCTCCCTTAGGCAATGCAGATGTTGTCGTGTCATGGATGGCGAGAGAGAGGGGTTCCTGCTTCATCTAATTTGGGTTTTTTTGGCAGACATTGTCAATGCATCAGTGTCACTTGCATTGCTGTCTATCCTAAACTATATTGCTAGAGCTGTTTTGAATATGGCCAGTTAGATCTGAAATTCTATAGCCAGTAGGTATGTTCTGGATTATACGTGTGATTTCAATCATTTTACATATTTTTAGAGGAAAACTACTTCCACTATAAGAAAGATAGCAATAATATATATGCAATATTTCCAAAAGTATTTGCTCGTCTGCCTTCACCTGCATGTGAACTTGAGTGACATCCCATTCTTAATCTATAGATTCTATAGCTGCAAAGGGTGTGATGTCGACACACCCTTTGCAGCTATAACACCTTCAAATCCTTTGGGGATTTTAGACAGTTCTTTCAGAAGTGCCTTTGTGAGCTCAGACACTGATGTTGGAGATAAAGGTCTGGCTTGGTCTCTGCTCTAATTCATCCCAAAGGTGTTCTGTTGGGTTGAGGTCAGGACTCTGTGCAAGCCCCTCAGTGTGAGATACTCATCATGTTGGTGTTGTTCCTGGATCTACAAAACGTTGATCGCTCTGTTTTTTAAAGGTTTTTCTGAAAGGACATCGGCAAGTTATTGTCTAAGCTGCAAAGCTATGACATCATAATTGTGTGATTTGTCAGATGCAATGTTGATCCTAGAAAAACATCAACACAATGATATCAGATAGACCGTGTAAGCCAATCAAGTTCTTCCACACCAAACTCAATCATCCATGTCTGTAAGGTCCTTCCTCTGTGCACTGGTGCACAGTGGCAGCACTGATGCATGTCGTGACTGGAAGGAGTCATCCCCATACTGTTCCCACAAAGTTGGGAACCACTTCATGTTTAAGTTGCTGTTGTTCCCAACCGCTTTCACTGCTGGTGATTCTATGAAGAAGCCCATGCTACTCAGTAATGTCATATTGCTACACTTACATGTTGTACGTCAGTATGTACGTTAACATGCTCATACCCGACATCACAATGGAGGTGGGTGCCTACATGGTTATTTTATTAGTTGACAGTTCACACCCTCTGCATAATGATTACAGTTTCCTCCTTTTGAATGAAGGTTTATAGTCCCAAAGCATAGCTTCTATATCTTACTATCGATGATAGGGAAGCAGTCTACCTGCAACTAAACCTGAGCTGTGATTACAAATATTAGCCATAAGCAAAAGCTACTAAATTGGTCTTCTCCTTTAAGGTCGTTGTTCCCATGGACTTCAACTTGTTTCACAAACAAATATCAAATTCTTTCATCGCTGGTGGAGAGATGGGACTCAACCAAGAGGTCAAATAGCAGTTTTCAGTGCAAGAGTCCATTGTGTCTAAGCCACAATTCACTCGCTGGGTTCACGTCCTCATTTGAGGTTTGACAGCGTTTTAGTAGATAAAGGTAAATGGCTTGGACATGAATTGAGCTGCAGTTCGGGGAAGGCCTCGAAGGGGACTGGCGGCGGCTCCTGGGCCTGGCAGATCCCCATGTACTGATGAGAAGCGAAGAAGTTAAAGAATTGAAAACGGGACGGAGGGTGGGGCACGTAAACGAGAACGAAGAGGGGGAACATATATAGATGAGAACGGGAAGGAGCGTGTTTGGAAGCATGGTTCGGCTCCTGAAATTCAGATACTTTATCTCCAAAAAGAAACATCAGGTCAGCACTGTGACCAGCACAATGGTGTTGCTTTTCTCGACATTCATGGAGTTGACGTTGTCCCCCTGATTCACCCAGGATCACACTCAAAGATGCACAAATGCAAGTGGTCAAAATGTATAGTGTATTGCCACAATGATGGACTGTGGAGAGAATTACATTGCTTTTGTTTGGAAAAGCATGACAGACATGCTGTATCACTGCAGAGGACTGTGTTTAAAAAGCCAGATTAATAGAGTGAGATACATCATGCTTAACAACAAACCTAAAAAAAAGAAAGAAAAACTAATCAGACCAAATAATATTTTCACTGGTTGAATCTACAAAAAGACAAACAGGACATCCTGTAATGTTGCAGTATTTTGTTTGTGTCTCCAGGGTGCAGGAGTGATGTCTGTCTACCTCTTCATGAAGCGTTACGCTGAGGAGGAGCTTTACCGGCCCCACCCTGCACTGTACCGCCCCCGCATGTCCGACTGCAGCGACTACAGCGGCCAGTACCTCCACCCGGACTCCTGGGCTCCACCACAGCGGGGCCGCAGTGCCTCCGATGTCTCCTCTGACATCTCCATCCAGCTCAACCAAACTCCACCCCAGCAGCCACTTCCCAAGGGGGGCAGCAGCTCCCAGGCAACACCCTCTTCCTCTGGACCGTCATCAGCTGCCAGCTACCAGCTCCAACCAGCTTCTTCCTCCTCCACCTCCTCCTCATATCCACATCCTCTTCACCCAGGTGCCACCTCCACCCTTTCCAGGGGTTCACATATCCACTCCCACCCTCAGCCACACCCTCATCCGAGTGGGCCTGCACCCCAGTCCCTGCCTATGGCGGCGCCACCCTCTGCCGTGCCTCCTCCACGGTACCACGCACACATGCGAATGAGCGCCTCGCCATGCTAGGCTTACATATGGAGGGTGCAGGAGGGAAAAACACATCTGGGATTGGGGACGAGGGTGGGGGGTTAGATTAGTTCTGTTACAGCGCTTATACACCACACGACAAAAACACACATGAACACAGATCCCATACCCGCCAAGTGTGTGGGAGGAAGAGTTGTAGCAAAGAAGTAGAAGAAGGGAGGTTTAAGGAGATCAAGAAAGAGGAGAGAAAAGAGGGGAGGAGGGGAAGAGAAGCAGGTGGGCGGAGGGATGACTCACTGCTGATGCTGAGCCCGAGATGAAGACAGACACTCAACAAAACTTTTAACACGCTGGGAGGGAACATGGGAGGGAGGGAGTGAGAGATACGATGATTAGTAGCAACAAGACGTTTGTGGGGTTTCTGACGGGTACTTTCATCATCACGGCCATGATACACAGGCAACAGTGTCAAACAGCACAGGAAACAGGAAGCTGAATCATTTCCAAAATGCTGTCCATTCACAAAAACAACATAAATGTTGAATTATGAATCATATGAAAACATTGCCTAAGTTTCTTGTAATGAATGTTTTCATATTTTTGTGAATGTGGTTGGGAAGGTCGATGCAGTATCTCGATTACTTTAGAAATAAATCTTGGTTTTATGGAAGTAACCCCTTAGTAATGATTATTAAAAAATCTGTATATTATTATAATTATTTTTTACATTTTGGTATTTGTCCATAAGGGAAGCTACGTGCAGTAGTCATTTGAGGGTGTTACATCTAACACAGCTCACAGTTTTCAGAGAATAAATCTAAATTTGACTCCGGTCATCTCAGTTAAAGGGGGACTTTGACCATTGAATGTTTGTTTGCACATTTTCACATTGTGTAAACTATGTTTATTTTGTATCTTTAAAATCTGGTTCACGACTAGGATGAACCATTTTTAAGGCTATTTAATCTGACTTAAAACAAAATTATCTTGATTTTATTTAGTAATTTATTTCATTTTACAACAAAAAAGCCTAAATGAGTTTTAATTAAATTTCAGAAAACATTTATCTTGATGGAAGAAAAGTTTAGACAAAAAGAAAGTAAATAAAAGTACTTTCATTTCCCACAGATTCCCATATTAATCCAAAAGGCCAGTGGAAAAGTCCCTGGTGAAATTTCTAACCTCCAGTTTGCGCTATAAAACAAAACGAAAAGACATCCCTGCATTACCATCATTTTACAGTGCAGATGTAAAGAAATAAATAAAATGTTTGACAGAAGTGTGCTGTAAAAAGGCCAGCAGACAAGCTGTAATAAGGCCTAGCTACTTTCACATATTAAAAAAAAATTTATTAGTGTTTATTGAAAAAAACATTATTTAATGTTTCGTCTGTTTTCACATGGAGCATCCAGGTGTATTTAAATTTAACACCACCACATCCTTCAGTTCTTCCCAACCCTGTTCATGAAACTCCATCTTTATGATACAGAGTGCCCAGTGTATTAATAATCAGTATCACTTATCACTTTTGCCCTTGTACCATGACCTACAGATACAACCAGAGGTAAACTGTGTATTAATAGAGATTTATACTTCTAATGTACAGATCTTCTTCTCCCTCTTCTGCGATCTTGCTGAAATAAATGTTCTCCTATAACGTTTAAGATGTTTTAGCTATCAAATTTTCTAAGTTGTTTGTATTAGAAGTTGGAAGCTTTGAGAATGAATGTTTAACATTTTGAGGAATGAAGCTGAAGATGTAACTGAGACTTTTTAACTGAGCACAGTCAAAGAGCGTCTGCGGGAGCTTCACAGGTTGAAGGTTTCCATGACCTGAGCGAATGGGGACTGTCTCTTTCAGCGGTGATCACCCATGGTACAATCAAACTGGATGCCTTGGAGTTTTAACGTTGACGCCATGAACTTAGAATTTAATGTCTTAGATGTATACTTAATACTACATGCAGATATGAGAAAATGTAAAACCAGGTGGAGATTGAACTTCATTTGAATCTATTCAATTCACAAAAAGAACTCCAATAGGACTGAACTTACCTTGCCTTTTTTACTTGGTTGGTTTATATGGAGTTATTAATAAGTGATTATCTACCAGTTTTCTAAAGTAAATGTCCAAGGAAGATGTCTCTTTCCATTTGTAGTGATTTATATTTGGCGCTTTGTTTCTGCTCTGCCTGACGTAGCAACAGCAGCAGCAAACTCTCAGAGCTTCCATCAGTGACAACAGATGTGTCATTAAGGCCTCAGTCACACAGGCCAGTGACGCCCTGGCAACCTCTGGTTACTACGGAAAATATTTAAATTCCCTAAAAAAGTTGGTAAGTGCTGAATGTATCTGGTTGTCACTAGGTGAAATTGATTGCAAAGGAGGTGCTCCACCAACAACCTCGTTGTGATTGCTTTGGTCGCTTGCAGATTGCCACAGTTGCCTGTAGTTTGCATGGCAGATACTAACTTGTCTGCAAACACTTGCCAACTGCTCTCTGAGCTGTAGTGGAATACATGGAATTTGAAAGGCAATACAAACCAGAAATGGAACATGTCTGCCTTCAGGTAAAAGTTGTACCTTACCGCTGCAACTAACACTTTGATTTTGAAGGCCGTTGGTCTCTTGTTTCTGGTTTATGTTGCACTCTTCACAGTTTTACTACCACTTAGTAGTACCACCACCATGTAGTTGGCACATATTTCATGCAAACTACAGATGACTGCAGCTTCCTGCTAGCAACCACAAGGAGGTTTTCAATGCAACACTGTAACACTGTGTGACATATTTGCTTAATCTCCAGCAACCACTCATAACTGATTGCAGAATATAAATTTTTCTGGTAAGAGAATGCACATATTTCCCTTGTAAGCAGTGGTTACTAGATGGTCAGTCTTTAGGCCTGTGTGATTGGGGCTTTAGTCAGATACTGCATGAAAAGGAGGAGGCTGGGTTTAGGTGGACTGCGAAAACGTTTTGAATCCTGATAGCTTAAATTGTGTGACCTATGTGAGATTTGACAATGAAATGATCTAACAGTGTTTAACTTTGGTGCACTCTGGTGATGGTGTTCTTACCTGAACTGACAGGTTTATAATGGAATCTCAATCTTCCTGGTTTTTATAATGAAGTTGTGTGTTTATATAAAGAACAGATGGAGGTCGAGGCTTTGATGAACATAAACTTGGATGGAGAGCAAACTAAAAATGGGTATCATTCCAGGTTTTCATGCTTTAATATGTATTTAGCTTAGCACTTTAAAGTTTAAAAAAACTTTTAATCTGCACATTTTAAATCCTCATAATATGAATCTTTTTTAAACAGCAAGATAGAAAATTTAAGGTCACCTATGTTTACAGTTTGTTGCATAGCAGGAAAATGTTAGTCCTTCCAATATTACAGAGAGCAGGTTTGGGATTATTTGGAATTATTTGGGATTGTTTGGGGTTATTTCGAGGTATACTGAAAAAAACTAACTGAATAAAGTGAGTACCTATAAATATGTTACTATGAAACACATTTTCCAGTTTGCCTCCTATCCAGGTTCTGCTGTTGCACAGTGACCAGAAAGATTGCTTGTTTTTGTAGCATAATAACAATCATGCCTAGCATAGGGCATTGTTTGTAGCCATTTTTAGACCTACTGGGGAGAAATGTTACGCTTACAGCCTGTGATACTGTTAACAAAAAACATTGTAGCAAATTAATTGCAGTGTTAATAGCATATTTTATGAATATTTGCTATGTGAAAATGAAATAGAAAATTCTTTAGCAGCTGATTATGAGAGCTTCTGCTTTATGTTTTGAGATATTTATTTTAAATGCCAAAGCTGAGCATCCTTGCTGTGTAGCGAGCACACACACACACACACAGTAACACAAACAGACACACACAGAGATATATTTATGTAGCTGACCTCTGAGGGTTTTTTTCTTGATACAAATAAATCAGAACAGTGTTTTTGAGGACATCACATTAGAGATGTAGAGCTCTGATTCCGTGAACCACTTTTGAAAAGTTTACTTCCTTTATTCAGCGCAGACGTTTCCTCAGACTGTGATTTGGGTGTATATATCTTCTCACTGTATATTCTTTATGCCAGTTACCCTGGATATGTTTACATTATCAATGATAGGGGAAAAGTTTACATTAATGATTCATGATCAGACAAAAATTGGCCATGTTATTACTAAAACATGTTGGTTCCAATAGACTTTTGTTTTCAATATTCCTGAAAATGTACTATTTGCAGGATTTTAATCTGCCAGCAGTGTTTTGTTTAAAAGTTTAAAACCAATAAAGCTTGCCTGGTTCCAGCCTCCTTTGTGTTTACTTGTTCATAATATGCACTCATTTAAAAACTCTTGTGGGAATTTGAACAGTAGTTTGGAGACAGTTTGTTTGTTAATTAAAATTGATCGAAAGATCGTTAAATAAATGGAAAAAATGGGTAAATAAAATCTTATGTGTCACTTGTGTTTAAAACTGTTATAGTTTTGTCAGTTGATATTTTATATAAAGACAAAATTTATTAAAGGGGACGAATTATGATTTTACTTTTTTATGATGGATCCTCTTTTCTGAAACCTAGAATGACCAAAGTTTCAAAAACAGACTTAGTCACTCGTTTCACATCATACTGAGTGAAACACTGAGCCCATAATTCCAACAGCAAAGTGGTCACAAAGGGCAAATGGCCATTTTCTCTGAGGTATTTTTGCAATCACAGGTATCGCCTCACAGTGGCCATTTAAAAAAAAAATAAAACAGGTTCAAGGCACTTCTGCATTGGCATCTTTTATACTGCTTATAGTGTAAATCGGGGCGGGCATTTCATATATTTCTGGCTCTGTCTGATGTCATAGGAGAGAGGATATCTACAATATGGTTATCTCAAGCACACGGCTCTGTGTATGAGACCAGAAGCTCCACCTGCACCCACCTCCTGCCTACGTTTTCTTTTTTCGAGCAACAGGCGCAGCCAATCATAAAAACTGGCTTAAATGAGGAGCTGAAAGAGTTTCTTTTAGACAGAGGGACTGAACCACAGTCCAGAATAAGACAAATACAGATTATTGTGAACTATGAATCATACCAAAGTGGTCTGGAGTCAATGAATGAAAATACAGAAGTACAAAAGGTCCATGTTTAAAAGGACAAAATACGATGGTTTTAACATCATGCGTCATGATGGATATCACTGCTGAAATAGTCAGTTGTCTCAGTAATAACTGATCTCCTCCTTAGCAATCCAATTGGGATTATTTTTAAAATTTTCACCATTTTTTCACCTTTCACCACACATCCTGGGCTACTGAGGGCAAAGGATCAGCTTCAAATGTCACAGGAGAAAAAATCCAGATCAGGTTGCACAGTGAGTCATAAATTGATTAGTTCAGAAACATATTTGCATGTCTTGATATCAGCACTTATGTAATAATGGCAAGCCTGAAAATGAAATGCATTATGGCCCCTTATTAAAGTATGACTCACCTCTTGCATAACACATTTGCTTACTAAATCATTTTGATGTTATAGTTTTGTGGAATATTAAATTATATTAAATGATTATTTTATATTTATTCCAGAATACACCGTAACAGTATCATTTCTGCATAAGAGCAGACCATAGATAAATTACATAACTTTGGTGTTCCTTACTTACTGACTGCAGAAACATCAGCGCAAACAGTTTGGAACCAGAAGGCTTCAGCGCTACCTAGTTAACTTTTTGGGGGCGTTGCAGGTAAAACTATTCCTGTTGTTTAGTGTTGTGTTTTAGAACTTAACTGTCATCTTTGCTCCAGAAGCATTTAGCATCATGTGTGGCATGGCAAGTTGCAAATGTTCACAAAATGCAGTAGCATCACAATCACAGTAAAACATTTAAAATTTTATTTCCAAGTATACCATGATTCACATGATATACAAGTAAGTATGTAGTGTATTACATGTGTACTAGGAATGGGAATTGAGAAACTCATTCCCAGTTGCCAGTTCAATTCCTTGGAATTGCTAGTCTGCCTCCCTTTGGTTCTACGTGTACTTGCTGATGTCAGTCAGTGTGCTGGAGGGGAAAATTAGTCTACAGCCTGGATATGGAGATTACTTTGATTATTATTGCACAAAAGGATGAGAGTGTGAAAGGAAAGTGCAAACTGCATCCAGGACAGAAGCAGCTGCATTATGCTGCTAACACAACTTAGGCTCTTTGCTAACATCTGCACAGGCAGCATGCTAATGCTAAACTAGCAAAGAACCGAGAGTGATGATAGAGCTGAGTGTTTTTAAACCCCAACCCAGCAGCCAGACCCTGAACTTCAACTGGTGTGATGAACAGCACCCTATATGGGTTTTTACTGTCAAATAGTAAATATAAGACAATGTGTTTCAAGCCACTTTAGGGAGGAAGATGGAAGTAATGTAACAAGTAGTGTAACAAATTACTTTATCTTAGGAGTAATTAAGAAATGT
The DNA here is from genome assembly GCF_013358895.1 of Oreochromis aureus. Taxonomy (NCBI): domain Eukaryota; kingdom Metazoa; phylum Chordata; class Actinopteri; order Cichliformes; family Cichlidae; genus Oreochromis; species Oreochromis aureus. The sequence goes on from NC_052962.1 coordinate 34,486,367, forward strand.
ACTACATTACTGTTGAATGCTTTGAATGAATGTAATGTTTCTGATATGCAGCTTAGAAATGGTGGTGACTCTCAAAGTGGACCCAGTTAGAACCCAATGAGAATGGATAAGAGAACTGATAAGGAATTGAGTTATAAGAGATATGATAACTGGAATCACTAAATTCTTATCATTTCCCATTACTAATGTGTACTAACAAAAATATTTAAACAGAAGCTCACTAATATTGTGAAAAATAATTTTTAAGTTAATGCAGTGGAGTATCATCCAGTCTTGATACTGGGGAGTTGCTCACTGTGTTTGAGTTGCATTGCTGCTTGGATCCTTTTAACAGTCTAATAATATTGAACTTTTGTAGGGATATTTGAGCTCATGTTCTGTTTAGTTTTTCTGGTGTTTTGGTGCATTTATTATTCTAGTGTTTCAGTATTGAAATCTTGGTTTTTATTATCATTTTCTATTTTTTCTCCTTGTATTTTTGGTTCACTTAGTGTTTCTCCGTCTGTGGTGATGTAACTTCTCTGTTTTCATATTTACTCTGATTTCTGTCTCTAGTCTTAGTTTTCTTTTCTTATTTCATGTTTTCCTTTTTCCTTTCATCCCTTGGTTTAACCTCAATTCCTCCTTTGTGATTGCTTGCCCCTGCCCTGATTGTCTTCGCCTACAGTTATTTTGACCTGTGTTATATTTCTCTCCTTTTTGTTATTCGCCAATTATTCCTCAGTGTATTTTTATATTCCTGCCTTCCCTTTGTCGAACCATCTGTTGTCGCTCCCCTTTTATAGTGGCCTATTTTTGCTCTCTTTGACCTCTTGCCTTGCCTGGCTTCTCATTCTCATTTTTGCATTTCTGTGTGCTTTCTTTTTGATTTCGTTTTTGGACTCATTTATTAGCTTAATAAAGATTTTCACAGTAGTCATACATTGGTCTGTTATTTGATTTGGTCTTCTAACTCCCCCAAGTCAAGGGTGTTCTTACACCTACAGTTTTATTCTCTTTAAATTGAACATTGATTTGTTTTCCCCTTTGGTGAACTTTGTTTGTGCAAATGTGAAGACAGTAAACACACTTGGTGTAGACCAAAGCAACAACACCAAGACCCTTTGGAGGAAGTGCTCTCCAAACAAAAATACAGTTTGGTATGAAGGTGATCCGACTTTGAGCCGACACATGCACCAAGTGTTTGTTCCAAATTTGAGCCAAACACCTTCCTGTAGCCATGTGTGCTTTGCATTCTGGCATGGGGCAGGGTGCCATAGACACTACAGACTATAAACTAGCAATAAAACAAATCTAAGTAAATGTAAGTTCTCTACGTTCTCAGTAGTCAAGAACACAGTACCTTCCTGTATTTACCTTTGTTGCTCCTGTCTCCGACACAACTGGGCAGTAAGCGGACTAAACATTCTCACGTAGTTTGTAATGATGCACTTTGGGATGCTTGGAGTTCACTTGGATGCTTTTCTGTTTGGAAAGAACTTAAACCACGGGAAAATACTACAGGTTTACAAACTCATCAATTGATTTGGACTAGAGTACACAAACAATAGGTGTGAAAATGCCCTAGCTTGGGTTGGCCAGGTGAAGGTCCATTTGTTTCCCACTCTTTGAACTGTTCACTGGCTGTACAACAGCCACCTATAGCCATTACTGCCTCTTTAGAGTGGTAATCAGGCTTCTTCATGTCTGTCCTGCATTCTTGCAAACTCTTAAGTCTAATGTCTTTGCGTAACTACTTCCCAGTGCTCCCCGTGTGGCTGAAGAACAGCTCGCTTTTCAGTGAAACCTCTCTGTATCAACACACTTGCCACACTTCTACAACTCCTTTTAGTACCTCCCTAGATTAACCAAGAAAGCCAATTTCCTCACCTCACAAATTATTCTTTGGGATGTTTCTGTGGAACCCCTATTTGTGGACTCAGCTGGGATTACCAACCTCAGCATCTCCCAGTTACCTGTTCAGTCTCCTGAAAGTCTTCCTCGCTGGCATCTCCACCTGTGCATGCTCACTGTATTCCAATAAATCATATAAACTACGAATTTGTCTGTTTTGAGTTTTACTTCAGAGCCCACTTTGCTTTGTTTTCATTTCAATTTCTGACAGTTGGGTTAGAGTTTATTTCATCTACCTTGTGTTATTTATTGTGGGTCCTCCTGAACACCTCCACAGTCATTCCTGACACATCCATCAATTTCCTTAAACCGCTTATCCAATTCAGGGTCGCGGGAAGGCAGGATCCTGTTTCTGCTGTCATGAGACAAGAGATAAGGTACGCTGTGGACAGGTTTCCAGCACATCATGAGGCTAACACAGAGATACACAGACAAACAGCCACTGATTTTCACATTCACACCCACAGTATGAATCGCTACCTAACATGCTAACCTAGCATATAATGTGAATTGTGTTCATTTGGTCCATTCTTTTGGGTACTATACAAAAAGGTGCTGCAGTTGTCTTCCTATTGCAACATACCTCAATCTTCTAAACCTCATCATCTTTCTCACTGTGGTCAAACGAGCCCCCTTGTTAACAACATGTTATTAAACACATTAATCAAGCTATATTAAATGACTTGTCTGAATTGTGTCAGACCAGCTGCCCATAAAATGCCTGAAACTTCCTCCCTCTGATCAGAAGAGTGTGTTCCTGCTGCTCTAATGAAAAGTGCAGCTGTGAGCTCAGTGATGCAGACACCATTACATCATTCTCACTTCCAAGCAACGACAAGTTTGAAAGGAACTTGCAAACTTTCTAATTAGTGTCTGCCCAGTTATCAGAAATCCCAAAGGCACAAGAACGTTGTCCAAAGTCAAATTGAGCCATAATTGGGCTGGAATTTCAGCAATGTATTTTTATACTTTTATGCCTTTTAAATATCCATGGGGCTCTCACATAGACCTCCTTTGTTCTTGAGGCTAATTACCTTTGTCTCAGGAACATTTCAACTTGAAAAAAAAATAACTGGGTGACATCTATCAAAATCTATTGTTGAATTCACTAAATAAATATTTTCCAAACTGTTTTCTGCAGAGAAAAAGAGGACTAACTGACTAAAATGGTCACATTTATAAGCATCATCTTTAGTACTATGTTTTTGCATGCCTTAAACAATGTTAATGATCCTGTCTGCCTCAGCAGTTTATATTAGAACAAGGAAAATGCTCTAAACCAGGGATGTCAAACTCATTTTACATAATGAGCCAGAGACAGCCCACTTTGATATTAAGTGGGCTGGGCCTGTGATACTCCGTTTCCTATGGGTGTAAAGTTTAACTACACAATTAATCCCTCAGATATCTTAATATATGAAAATGTGCAGAAAATGTGCTATTTTTGTAACTTTGGATCCTCTGTGAAGAAATGCATTATTTATTCATTTGTGCCCCATCTACTTTTTCTATAGAAGCTGGTGAAAGACAGAAACATTTCCATCATTTGTTTATCTCTTACTTAATTACTGTGGAGTGGTATGAATGCCCCACTGGAGGTCTTGAACAGTCAAAAAAGCTGTGAAACTTATGATAGTTAGATGTCCAAAATTTAGTTCCTCAAATATGTTTTCCAAAGCCAGTATGGTCCAGTGGGCTGGGCTGGAGGTTTTGTTGTGCCGATTCTGGTCCCTGGGCCTTATGTTGGCATCCCTGATCTAAACAGTGACCTTCAAGTGTTTTGATTCAGCGCATAATGCTTCTTTACTGAAATGAAACAAAACATTTTTTGATCTGATAATAGCACTAGATGTATGTTTAAGAAACTACATTAAATGGAATACATTATGGAACATGAATGTATGTAGGAAGTTGTCATGTTTAACATCACCTACAGTACCTTACTGGTGATGTGTGGAGTAGTTACTGTGTTTTTCTACATGTCCTTTAAGGGACTCAGACCATGGCTGTAGCCATCAGGTTGATTTGATCAAAGAAGATCAAAGTGACCACAAGCTTGGCTGTTGCCGCTCTTTAATGCTCTCTTTTTTAATGCACAAGATATTTTTACTTATTTTCCCAAATTCCAGTATTGTGGTTCACTGTTACATGCTGTTTCCTTCACTGAATTTGTTGTGGCCTAGATGCTGAGCTATGAAATATGGGAACACATCCAATAGTTGACGAGAGTCTTCACTCAAAGTGTCTGACTAATGCTGGCTTGAGCCTCTGGGAAACATGAATGTCATAACTAAATGTCATGGAAAAGTATCCAATAGTTGGAATATAGCTCAGACTGTCCTAAACTGGTGCACTGACTGACCAACACACTGCAACAGCATTCATAGTTTGTAAACAAACAGTAATCTAACAATACCTGAAATACAAATAACTAAAACAAAACATCACTTTACTGCAAAAACTCACGTACCTGAGTCAGGGCTTTTTCACAGATCTTGACAATGTTATGAGTCTCTTCTTTTTTGTGTAATCTCCTGCTGCCCGCTGTGTGACTGAACTGTGAATGCTAGTGGAAGTTTGGGCTGACTGGCTTTTACTGTCACTACAGAGGGGGACTGCAGTTCATTTCTAAATGTTTGTCTCTCTGGCCTGAACATTGATTTCCTCTCTGTCTGTCTTTATTACTTTGGATCCCCTCCTGTGAATACTTCCACACACACACACACACACACACACACACACACACACACACACACACACACACACACACACACTCAACTATCCTCTCCCCCCCAGCGATCTTCTGATCCATATTGACTATCCATCTTAGTTTAGCTCCCTCTGTGTTCCTTATTAAACCTGTAAAGGTTGTCCCATTCTGTCCGTTCTCCTTTCCACAGTCATTTTTCACCTCATTCTTATTTCTTTCTTATTTCTTCTGTCTTACATGGCTGTAGGGCAACACAACAACACGACTTTCATAATTATCTCAATCTGAGTCCTCTAATGTTTAGAACGTGCAGATTCTGCTCTGATCCAATAACTTTATTTGTACTCAAATCTTTTCCTACATGAAGACAGTAGGCCATGGTGATCCTAATGTAAAGAAGAAAAAAAAACTGGTTTCATTTACAGACTTCATCTTGGCTTCCTTCATAGATCCTGTGAGAAACGCCTGAAAATTCAAACTCATTTGTATTTAAAAGAAGGTCATATCCACCATAACATCATTCACTGGTTTGTGAAGAGTCATTTTGAAGCCTCGAGTTTGCAGTGTTGTCAGTGAATTCCAACAGGGTTGGTTATCAAAGTGTAACAATCAGCTGTACGGCTGCATCATGTCAGTAACATAACCAGAGTTGTGATGATCTAACCAAGAACAGTATAAAATGTCCCCAAATGTCTTTATTTTTTGTTTTCTATTTTCTAAGCCAGAATTTCAGCACCTTTCCTGCACTCACTCAGCGATCATCAACCCCCTGCAGACATGCACTCCTAAAGATTTGGGAGTTCCACCCTATTGTGCTTACACCATATCTTGATTGTGAAGATCGCTTAAATAAAAGTTTTAGCCATCTCATCATCATTAGTTCTCATTTGGGAATGGCACAAATAAGTAATCACAGGCTGGTGTTTGGTCTCCTTGTTGTTTTGTCCACTAAACATACCGTTGTTTGTTTTTCCTCTTGGGGCAGAAAAGTTTATATATACTTATTATATACTTAGTATTGCAATATGAGGCAATTTTAAAAAAGATCAACATGGTAATGCAGCAGTTGGCACTGTTTCCTCACTGCAAGTAGATACTGGGTCTAAACCTCCTAACTGGCCATAGGTGTAGATAGGAGTGTGGTTGCCAGGTTCTGTGATGTAAGACATTCAGTGTTTACTGAATGTTTGCATATCTTGACCTGGGATAGGCTCCACACCCCTCTGCAACCTTAAACAGGGAAAACTGTAAAGAATGGATGGATATTGATTTAAGTTCCACTACACATTGGTTTTTGTGTTCAGGAGCGAGAACTCACTACATATAAAATAAGGGAAGTGTTAACTTAGCATTCATAAACTGTATAGCTTTAATGCAGACAGATATAGTTCATAATTGTTACTTAGTACAAGAAGACTAAAATACTAGAATTCCATTCACCTAAACTAAAGCTGATTAAAAATTATTGGATTTTATGTAGCACACAGAAAACAACATATTAGTTTTAAGATAACTGCATTAAAAATGCTCCGAAAGGCACCAACAGCACAAACCGTGGAGTGGTCCAGTTCAGTGTCTCCAATTAGTGGAGGTGAAGCACAGCAGACACAGGTCAGCTACTGTTGCCTGTCTCAGGACACCTGTCCATTAAGACAGTCATGACACTAACTTTAAGCTGTAAGAGAATTTAGTTCAATTCAGTTTTATTTATACAGCGCCAAATCACAACAGCAGTCACCTCAAGGTGCTTTATATTGTAAGGTAGACCCTACAAGAATACATACAAAGAAAAACCCAACAATCACATGACCCCCTATGAAAAAGCACTATGGTGACAGTGGGAAGGAAAAAATTCCCTTTTAACAGGAAGAAACCTCCAGCAGAATCCAGATGGATGAGTCAAAATAAACAAAAATCTGCCATTGTACAGGTGTTATAAACAGCAAACCTATCTACAGAGGAGGTGAAAAGGATTTTTTTATGTACCATAATGTGAACATGCTTTTTAATACTGTAAACCATAGCATTTTATGACCTTTGCCACTTCCTTGTCAGGTTCTCACTCTTGGGATGGGTGTTAAAGTTAAAGAACAGAGATATCCCAAATCCAACAGCAAAGCTGGACTCCACATAACATGGATGATGTGAGGGTGGTCTCTTGGATCATAATGATTTGGTCCCTGGGCAGATCTGGCCCCTAAAATTATTATTTATAACAGATCATTTTCATTTATTTGTTTATTTTAAGTAATGTATTCATTCATTTTCAGTAACATGAGCAGTTCTGAAGGATTAAGAATTTCTTGCAACCCCTGCTGTTCAGCTCTGATCTGACCTGATTTTCCCCATTTAGATCTGAGGCATATTTAGAGACAAAAATGCCCCATCCAGTGACTTTTGACTTAAGTCACAAGAATAATTCAGTCACACCTGTTCTCTCAGCCTAAAGCGTCTATAAAAGTTTCACAGAGGACACCGGAATTTAACAGCTCTGTAAAACCTCAACAAACGTTTAAAACTCCAATATGTCACAAAATGTTCCTTCACTGATTAAATCTACGAAAAAACATCAGCATCATTATCAGAGCTGCATTCATTAAACACACTAGTGTGTATAAAAAACCGCCAGTCCTCGCATCCTCCTCCTTTCCAGCCCCTCTCTCTCTCTCTCTCTCTCTCCCTCTCTTTCTCTCCAATCACGGGCTTCGTCACAACCTGCACGAGCACCGCTGCAAAAAGTTGTTTTTCCAGAGGTAAGACTATAATTAATACACGTTATTATTCAAACGACAGTCTGTATACTATATGTATTACCTTGATTATATGACAGCGCGTCAATCCGACCGGTGTGCGCATGCTTAGACCGTAGAAGAGCGCACCACATGCAAGCATTGTACTCTGGATAAAATCGTGTGGCAGCGAACGCGCATCGTTCTGTACGCGTGTTTACAAGGAAACGTTTAAAAGAGCTTTTGCAGAATAAAGTGTCACATTAAAGGTAAAAGTAACTAAAGGAGAGCCGAGGAACAGGAGAACAGGACGTTTTTCAAGGTAAGACAGCCCCGATGAAAGCGAGGGAAGAGAAAATAGTGAATAGTGTGGAAACAAGATCAAGGATGAGATACAGCAAAACTTATCGGTCCGAGCATGTAGAGGGAACGGACTAAGTGGTCGACTCAATCCTTTATAAACAGTCTCTGGGTGTAAGGGATTTATTTTCAGCAGCAGAAAATTTCACTTTTATTTAAAATAGACGCATCACAGCGTGACTGATATGTTCCTGCTGTGCTTTGTTAGAGAACAATTTGTTTTATGGCGTGTGCAGGGGGATGTACAGAGTGTGGGATTTAGATTTCTCTGTCTGAGTATCGAATATTACTCAAGGACACCAAGTGATCGGGCTTCCCGCATATTGAGTTTCACTTTGCTCCGGCTGGACTTTTTGGTCAATATTAGAATTTGTTTAACATTTTTTTTTCTTTCTAAAAATAAGTTGAACATCATAGCTCATAACTCTCTCAAAGCATCAATTTTACTGTAACACTCCTATAAACCAATAAAAGACTTTATGTTTATAAAATAGGAAAATTGGGAGTTTGTGTGATTGCATATGGAATTAAGGGCAGACAGAAAATTATGTCTGCAAAGGTAAAATAGTGCCAAAAGCCAGTATATCTGTTATTTGCTTGTATTAATGTGGTGGTGTGTTGTGTTAAATGCAAACAAAACAAATAAAAACAGACCGGGAGCGAGATTGGAAAAACAGATACTAATTTCTGTAAAGTGCATCCATTAAATAAGCATTAGGCTGTAATGACATACCTGTATGTACAGTATAATAATTATGTAATATATGCAGTAATTGTAGTATGCTTCTGATTTTTCCCCAAACTTGAACTTGATGGTTTGTGATGGTTGCTCCCTTCTGTTCCTGTCATAATAATGACCATTGCTCCAGTGAGCTGCTACAGTTTGTCCACGTTCTTCTTCTGTTCTGTATTCATAGCAGGATTCCCACCATTGCTTGTGTTCCTGATGCAGAGTGTGGCTGATGTGTCCTTGAACTTTTCTCCTCTGTGTTTGTGCTGCCGCCGGCGAGCCCTTTCAACATGTGTTTATCCATGTTGTGCTGCTGCTGGAGGAGGCTCCCTCCTAATGCATGCTGTCAGTCTGGAAAAAGCAGGTTTATATTCAGGGTTCTGAGTACAAAATAACAATGTCTGATGTTCCTATTTGTGTTTTGATTGTTGTTACTGATTGCAGGCCTCCCAGGGGTCCTGCAGGGCTTTCAAAGGGGGTTAAAAAAAGAAGCAATCAAGATGAATGCTGAGTGCAGTGCACTTCTTTTAATGACCACTAGATGGGCTGTTCATAAAGTCACATTGTACTACAGTTTTGATAATACTCTTTAATTGTCATTTGAAAAGAACGACTGATTCTGTGGTCTATATACCAAATGTATTTTTGCAGATGAATTTGATATTGACTAAAAAAGGTGGCCTGCAATTTCTATCATGCTGCAATAATTCTGCAATTTACCATTAAATCAGCATAATGTTTACCTGATGCAGACCTAGATGCAGCTTTCTTATCTTATATGCATTTTTAAAAAAAGGAATAATAATCACTAGTATTTTTTTATTCACAGACTTCCCTAATACTCTGTTGTAGGATTTAAATAGCTTTTAAAAAGCAAGGGAAAATGAAGCACTTCGTGTACATTAGCTATGTTGCACCGTTTGTGGATATAGATGTTTACATTTCTTGCAATGAAAAAGCTAAAGTCATACAAATATTTTCCAATAACCTTAAAATTTACAGTTTTTGCAATAATTCAAACCGTTCATGTGATTATGTCTCAAAGATCAATATTCATGCTTTTAGTGTTTGCAACAGTGACAAAAACTTATCTTCACAAAATGTCGCTTCTAGCTAGATGCTTGAAAGATAAGGTGTACAGAGAGGTGCTATTTGGGAGCCTCCGCATATCAGCTTGTGCTCATCTGTGAGCATGAAAGCCCGATTCATGGTTCAGGTGTTCTCTTTAGGAATCCAAGAATGAGAGCATAGCATGTAGGTGCTTTTTCTTGTTCTAGGCAGAGGAGATGTTTAAACGCTGCATGATCAACATTCACACCTTGGTGTTTTCACAAGGACTTTGACTGCGAGTTTAAAGGGTTTTGTGAGCCAAAAATCATGAGAAGCGATACTAAATTTTTCCTTGTCATTCCCTGGTGGGGGTGGAGGTGTTGAAGAGTTTCGGCCAGCTTTAGAGTGTTCTGTACAGTTTTGTCTGGATGGGCTCTTTGCTCACTTGCTGCCACAAAAAAGCTTTGATTTCTGCCGATAATCTTGACTCACTACTTTATGTTAACTTAGAAGAGCCCCTGTAAGCAGCAAAGTCCATGCAGTTTCTTTTGGTAGAGGAAAGAGATTCTTGATACCCTCAGTTTGTCATTTAGAATCTTAAATTGGCCACATTTAAATAATGAATTTATATTTTTAAACAATCATACTTAAATGTAGGAAATGGTTGTAGTTCACCTTAAGTGTTCTGCTAAAACAAAGTAAATCTCATTTAGAGGAAATAATGGTTTAATGTAATACTTTATCATAGGAGAGAGAGCTGCAACCACAGGAAATGTGTGCTGCTTAAAAAGTCTCTTCATTCTTAATATCAGTCTGTGGTCTGTATAGAAATGAGTCTAATACCAAAAAATGGTTTAATTATCCTCAAATCTCTTTTAGGAAGGTTGTGATGTAATCGGGTTGGACTCAGGTTTTAGTGCACATTCATGTGGTGTCAGATCATCTGAGAAAATTATTTCTGAACTTAAGTCTAAGGCCTAAGTCAGAAAAGTTGGAGCATATTTTGGTGCTTGAGTTGCCACTTTGTTAATGTTATAAATCAAAATATGATTGAATATTGCTTATAAGAAATTTTTGATTAATGCTGATCAACCCATCCATCCATACATCTACATATAGATTTCATTTATGTCTCGTATCCAGTTCAAGGTTGTGGGGCTGCTGCAGCCTGTGCCAGCTGACAGGGTGAGATACACCTTTGATAGGTTGCCAGTCTGTCACAGGGTTAACACATAGAGACATTCACACCCACATTTACACCTACAGCCAGTTTTGAATTACCAGTTAACCTGAAAGGCATGTCTTTATGCATTTCTTAATAAAATATTAAATGTAAATATAAGGTAATAGATTGTGAGAAGATTCATAGACATAGTGAAGAAGGATATGCAGAGTGTTGGTGTGACAGGGTAAAAATTCCAGGGGGTGAGATTGAGGCAGGGAAGCGCCAAAAAAAGAAGAATGTATTAGGTTGTACTACACAATGTCAATGATTAACCTTTTACCAAAACTGAGTTTGTGCTTGTGTGTTTTGTGTGTTTGTGTGTCGACATATTGTAGTATCTATATCCAACTATTTCTTTATTCCAGCCGGTCTAACCGCTGTTAACTAGCCTGTACTGTCTAGACCATCTTTGAGGTCAGTAGATGCAGCGACACCATCATATTGTTTGTTCCAAAGTAGCGAGCACATGCACCACATTTTTTGATGATTTTAGCACCTTAGTCACTGCAGTCAGACCAGTGGATGCAGCTTTGTACTGGTAACGTGCGTTCCCATAACAATGCCAGACAAAGTCATCTGTTTAAAAGACAGACATAGTCTTTTAATTAGCATGTTCACCAACACAATCTTGGTGTTTTCAAACCAGATGTCCCGAGTGAGAGATGGATCTGCCTATACTGGCTAATGACTTGTATGTCACATGTTCTTAACCAATGAGCATGCCCTGGATATTCTTCTGACTTAAAGTGACCAAAATGGACTTAATGTTTTATTCACTGTGACCCAAAATGAGTGACTGAGATCGTGAACTCGTTAGGAAAGTGTTTACAGATGTGCCAGAAGTGCCTCCTCCACCCAGTGGCCATTAAACGAAATATAGTTTCAAGACACTTTACCAGTGGAGAGACCCAGGAGCTACGTCTATCTTTTTATGCTCTCTTTTGGGCAGACGTCTGACAGCACAATGTTTTCTTATATTTCAATGTTTAAGTCCCACCCATCCATGTTCTTCTGCTTAACCTTATCAGGGTTGCAGGGGGGACTGGAGCCTATCCCAGCTACCACGCGGGGTACACCCTGGACAGGTTGCCAGCCTGACGCAGGGCTAACACAGCTAGACAGACAACCATCCACACTCACATTCACACCTATGAACATGTGAACCTAACCCCACTAACTGCATGCCTTTGGACTGTGAGTGGACTGGAGTACCTGGAGAAAACTCACGCAAACATGCAAACTCCACACAGAAAGGCCCCGGCCAGGTGGTGGAGTCGAACTCAGGACCTCCTTGCTGTGCAGTGCTAACTGTTGCACAACCAAGCTGCCATATTTAAATTTAAGTTGTTTAAGTCAAATTTTTAAAAAATCAGGAACAGAGGACAGGTCTTGTAGTTACAAATTAAATACTTTGATACTAGACTTTGTTAAGCCATTCATAAGATCATATTGTATATCACCTTTTTAGTATATGTAGATATGAGTGAGGGATGCCAGTGTTGTGTTAGAAGTTGTTTTCAGGTAAATGTTAACAACTGTTGTATCTGAACAGAGAACCAGTGTTGTCATTTTCTTGGGAGTCTTCAAATGGGGATTTTTTTTTTGGTCAGATGTGCCTCAAGATGTGCTGTTGACTTGAAACAACTCAGCATCCCCTGCTGTGCTGCTGCAGATGTCTCTCATGTGGATTTTGGGTGCCCTGCAGTTTTTGGCAACAGCTTGCATTAAAAAAGCAAAAAAAAAGAAGCAAAACCTGACCCAGTGTCAGTGCCGATGGGGATTTTCACTTCAGGAAGACTCTGCTTGTTGAAATCTAAGGATGTCAGTTCAAGCAGGAAAGCAGCTGCTCTGCCGAAGCGCCCTCGGGCAAGGCATCGCATCTTTTCTCGCTCGGGATCTTTCGGCTTTGAAAGATCCGCTGCATTGTGCATTTCAAAACATGACACAGTGTTAAGCGCGCGTGATTAAGCCATCGCACCAACGGGAAGAAAGTTGGATGGATGAAACATGCCGAGACACTGTGACCACCGCGCTAATGACTCACACGTCTGTCATCTCTCTTGTGAATGTTCATTCCTCTTGTACTGTATGCAGTCATGTATGACCACCGCGTACCTACATGTGTGCGTTGCTTTCGGTGCTGTGTGACATCCCAGCTCCTCTGCACACCAGTGGAATTCAGGGACTTCTTTTTCTTTTTTTTTATCTCAGCAAAATCCTCTCAGCTGTTACATCCAGTCCTCTACTCCACCAACACACACATAAAACACACGCACACACACACGCACACTCGCCAGCTCCACCGTAGACTTTGGAATTCACTGTTGCCATGGCAATGGAATAGAGCACGCTCTCTCGCATTGCCTGTTCTTTTCTATTGCTTTATCTCCCCTCTCTCTCTCGCTCTTTCTCTCTCTCTATGTGGAGGCAAACCAGCTTCTCTTGTTTGACATGGGGCTTGTTTTTTGCCGCCGGCATCAGGTTTTGAATGTTTGTTTGTTTATTTGTTTGTTTGTTTTTCAATGACACATGATGCTCATATAGAAAATCTGTTTGTGCGGAAGATGTTTCTGTACAGGAGCATCCCCTGCTCTCAAGACTCATGTCACGTTCGTTAATCAAATCCCCCATCTTCCCCACCCCACCTCTCATCTTCTCATCTTCTTCTCTCCTTTCTCTCCCGCATCTTCTCCTGTCCTTTTACTTCCATCCTTCTCTTTCGGTCTTTTCTCTCACTCTCTCTCTCTCATCTGCTCTTTACCCCCCCTCCCTTCCCCTCCACCTCTTTCTTGCTTCTCTCAGTAGCTAAGATGACTGCCATGACAATTCAATGAGAAGAGAGGACGCAAAGTGAAGTATCCCCTACTTGCTGAAAAGGAGCGACAGAGCGCTCAAGGTAAAAGGAGAAGAGGGGGGAAACGCACGAGAAGAAAAGGCAGAAGATTTAAAAAGAAACTATTAGGAAGAAAAGAACTGGCAGAAGAAGAGCCAGGAAAAAGGAAGGGGCGAGAAAGCGGATAAACGGTGGATGGAGGCGGCTCGGACCGGGGCTACGGAGAGCTCTTCAGTGACGAAGAAGAAGAACAGCAGCAGCAGCAGCAGGGGGGAGAGGAGATGGAGGCGAAAGGGAGAAACATGCCCTCAGGTAACACACACACACACACACTCACACACAAGAACAGGCAGATGTGCGTGTGTTCATACACACACAAACAACCAGATGCACATGTGGATTCTGATGTGCATGAACATGACACCCATGTACATGCACATTCAAGTAATAAGACACACAAACAAGCCTGGATCAGCACAGTCATGCAGGAAACCACCCTCACACACACACACACACACACACACACAAGTACAGATGTGTGCAGATGTCTGGATTCAAAAGGCGAGTGGCTTCGATTAATCTGTGCTGGCATTTGTGTAACCAAGCTAAATGTTTGTTCATATTAGGATCAGCGATGACTGAGGGGATTGCTGACATATGAGGAGCTGAGAAAATCCATGCTGCTAAACACAAATTTCATGAATGAACTACACAGCATTTGAAATATTGAAATGCTCCATCTGACATTTGACACTAATTTTAATTTAACAAAGTAACCTTGCTTGGTCTAATGTCAGAGCCAGTCAGGGTCAAGCAAAGCTAGAATACACAGGCTTGTCTCACTGGATGCAACACAGTTTTTTTATATCTTAAAATATTTTTTTTTTAGTGACAATGTTACCTGAACTGCCTTTAGCTCTGCAATCTAAAGAACATGTTTTTTATTATTCACAGGCATAAAGCTAGAGTTTGACAAACATGTTTTATCATCCAGGTGGAAACAGTTCATTCAGTGCAACAAACGTTACAAGCCAAACTGCTTATAATGTGAAAAAGACGTATTTATAGATCTTTATTTAATCGGAAGCTTTCAGATGTCCAGGAAGAAAATGTGTGAATGACAAGTGTGAACATAGAGGAAACCTCTTCCTGCCAGGTTGCTATGTCGGTGTGCTGCTCTCGCAATCTTTCATTGATTTTAACATCAATCGTCTTATTTAACACAAACAAAAAGTTTAATTTTGAAAGCCAAGACATTTTCATATAAACCACAGAGGGTATCTTCTTATATATTAAAGGATTGAATGCAAGTTATAGAGGCCCAAGATTGTTTTTTGATATTGATACCAAGTTTCAAAACTAAATCTAATTGATACCATTGCCTAAACTGATAATTGGTAATTGTCTTTTTTTGGTTTTTTTGAATAATGATTTAAAAGTGTAAATTCATTGTAAATATAAACTGTATTAAAAAGCTACTTGACTATTAGTAATTATGACCAATATTGGTTTCTAATTGTTAATATTTTTTTAATTACATTGTTATCACATTGTGTAAAATGTCGTAATTACTTTTTAATGTATTTTATCCTACTCAGTAATAGACTGTAAAAATGTCATTTTGAAGACACTTGTATACAAAACATTTCATATGACATCATGAAGTAATCAATGCCAAGCTGAGAGAACGAGGACACGGACCACAGTCTCCAGGTACCTCCCACCCCACTCTCAAAAACAATTATTATATATCCATAAAATTTCAACTTAATTGTAACCATTTAAATGATGTTTACATATGAATCAGACTTTATCCGTTGGGCATTTATAAATTAGGTGTAACTCTTCAGTAACCAGCCAGACAGTTGTGATGTAGCAAGAGAGCCAAAGTTGATGAGCAAGTGCACAAAACAGCCAAGCAATGACAAAGTCAAGAACAACTTTTTCAAATGTTTGTTATCTTAAATACCCTTTGTGTATTTAACGTTGCGCATCACTTTCAGGGTCAAAGTATCAATAGTTTATTGAACAGCTTGATGCACAAACTGCCAAAAACGATTGCACTAATGTACACCAGGTCATCATCCAGCAAATGCCTCGTCTATGAGGGGAAAACCCCCACTCAGCACAGCCACACATGCCCGGGGGTGTGACCCGACCAGTCACCCAGTGAAATTTGCCCCTTTAGTGATGCTGGCAATTGATCGATCTACAGCCGTGTGGATTGTGACTATGCAGATTTCTTGTAAATCTAGTGGAGTTTTTCTCAGAAGTTTAGTGATCTACAAAGGCGCTACAAGCAAGTATTTAATTGTAGTAATTCAAAGGGCAGACATAGTTTGACATCTTCAGGTAATTCAATTCAAGTCAATGTTGTTTTTATACAGTACCAAATCGCAACAGTTGCCTCAGGGCGCTTTATATCATAAGGTAAAGACTCTACAGTCATATAATATCTTGATGTAGAAGTTAAAATATTTTAGAAAATATTAAAATGTAATGACAATTTTGAACATTAGCCTTGTTTTTACATACTGCTTCACAATTTCTTACAAACTAATTACTAAATAATATTTTATTGTTTAAGAGTAAAGTTTTATTAATTGTTTGTAATTTCTTGTTTGTTTATTTGTTCCAAAGAAACAGTGAAATCCTCCTATTACACTATCTTTGACAATGTAAGTAAAATGTTTTCAGTTTATGACTATCATTCAGCAAAGGCAATACGGGCAGATCGCACTGTTGGGCCTGTTTATAAATACACGTGAACTGAATAATTATTCTGATTTTTACTGATTTCTTTAAGTAAAATGAAACAGGAAACACTGCGATGCTGGATATTAGCATCACGTAAGTTTATAATGTATGTTTGAACAATTCCTTTCAACTGATCATTAAAAACATGTGGTACAACTTAAAAATCAGGGTTAGGCTTTAAACTTATAATGCAAATACAAAATAAAACAATGCCTAATGAGTGCAGCATCCAGTGAATTCAAATTTGACATTTTAGTGCAAATTAAAAATTAGTTGGCTTTTGTTGGATTGTTATTGCCGCCCCAGTGCCGTGATGTCTTTATGACACTTACCTTATGCATATTCAAGCAGGCAGGTCACTTTGAAATGAATAGAAGCCAAACCTGAAGCGTTGCAGAATCCCAGCACTTTCTCTGTTTCAGCTGAAATGGTTAAAATCTGACAGGGGAGCCCCACAGAGGCAGGAACCCTGCTCCCATCCACTTTCATTTATGTTTCCTGAAGCACAGCAGATGTGTTGTATCTCAATTTTCCTCTTGTCATCCCTCTCACTGTCCACCTCTCAGCTCAGATTTGTGTCTCCTCTCTCCTCTCCACTTGTCTACTTCTCATCTCCTCAGCCACTCTTGTCGTCGCTTATTATAAAAAAAAGTGGACAAAGACTTCTATCTTGCTCTTCGTCTGCATTTGCCCTTTTGTTCTGCACATATTTTCCTCGGATGATCTTCTCATTAACCTAAAAAGACAATTCCTTTCCTCAGGCCTCCTCCAAACCTTGCTCATATTAATACCTTTTATTGTGATTCTCTCTGGAAGTGGTTTGTAGAAAAAGGTCAGAATTTAAATATGACTAGCTCCTGAGATCCCCCGCAGATGTATGAAATGAAGCACTGTCAAACATTATTTTAATTTCTTACCCCATGTATTTGGGTCAATTTTGCCTTTCTGTGTTCAGTTTTGGAACAATATTTGTACTTTTGTATTTCCGTTGATTCACTGAGGTTGGCATTTTGTTCTTAGCTGGCTACATGTTTTTCACTGCTTCAGGCTGTGTGTGTTGTTTTTTGATTAAAAACTGCTCCAGCGTGCTCACACAGAATGCAACAGAAAGAGTAAACCCCGTCAGCAGCTCCCACCGGTCCCGTACAGTGGCCCATGAGGGATAGTATTTCTATTAATACATAAATATATTTGACAGTTCAGTGTATGTATTATGAATTACCTGTTTTAGCTTCTCGTTTTAATTTTCATAGGCATTGAGGGCATATTTGAACCACTGAATTGTGATGGAATTAAATGACTTATACAAGACTGCAGCCATCTGAACATTTAAACACTTAGCAGTCTGGAAAAAAATGGATTGAACTTTGTATTTTGGGTATAATTTTGTAATGTTTTCTATGATGACTTTCTAACATACCCTTAGCTGTTTCTTAGTTGTTTCTCTCTCAAATAAGAATAAAGGCAAATTTCCTAAAACAAATACAATAAGAAATAGTCATTGCAGCCTAAGTGCATCATAAAAGTTATGCATATTAACAGTCTTCAGTTTGAATGTCTACATCAGCTGCAGTAAAATGAAAGATCAGGAAGTGATTAAAACAGAGAATTGTATAAAAGGTAGAGACTCTATATAAACAATGACTGTCACCACCATGACATCACCCACTGGTTTGGATTGTATTTTTAAGCTTTAACTCGAGTATTTTAACTGTCGCCATGTTGGTTTTAGAGCCAGGAGTTACCATATTTAGACAAGTGCATATATGGTATCAGGTAACGCTAGTAAATTTATTAGAAACTTGTATCCATAAGCTGTATGGGTGAACAGAGATACACTTATCTGCTAATTAGAACATACTGAAGCGTCAGACTACTAAATCACTAAATCACCAAAACTGAAACATACTGAACATCTACACTGCACAATAGGCCACATTATTAAACAGATAATTCCAAATAAAAATACTCCAAAAGGGACCAACAGCACAAACAACAGGGAAGGGTTCAGTTCAGTGACACTTAGCAGAGGTGAGGCCAGCAGACTCCAATCATTTGTATCCATCTTTGTCGGCCTCTAACTCCAGTGAGTGAAAATTATCCATAGAAGCCAGGCTTTTTTGTCTCAGGCTGTAAACGTGCTGATTTCTGTTGGGAGTCATTGGTTTCATTTTTCAGCCCCAGAGGACGACTCTGGATAGAAATACTAGAAGTATTGGGCAAATGCATGGAGTTAGAGTACTAGTATTACTAAATTTATAATTGAAATCCTTTATTTTAGTACTGCTGGGTAACTTATCCTACAAGCAAGGCATTTACATTAACAGGAAAATATTCATGGCTCCGTCAGCATCCCAATAATATCGTAGTTTAAACTTGATTAGTATTATGTGCCAGCCCTGCCTTCTGCAGACGGCTGATTTTATTTTCTGTGTTCTTGTCAGACATCAGTTTCCTTCCCCGCCCAGCCATGGTGTGGTGTGAGCGAGGGATCCAGGTGCTGTTGACCACCATGGGAGCTTTTGCAGCTTTTGCACTGATGACAGTGGCTATTGGAACTGACTACTGGCTGTACGCCCGGGCCTTCATCTGCAACAGCACAGCCAACTCATCACAGGAGGACTCCAACAATAAGGACAAGAAAGATCCTGGGGCGCTCACCCACTCCGGCCTCTGGAGGATTTGCTGCCTGGAAGGTACAGTTGGTTGTGTGTCTGTTTGCATATTTGAGACCGTGAGATGCTTTCAGTGCGCTGTGGGATGAATTTTGGTGTGTTTCTCATGTGTTTGTCACCAGAGGGCCTTGGCGAGGTCAGTGTGCTCATGAGACATACATAGGTGTCTTGTTCACTAACCCAGCCATATCCACACACAGTGTCTATGTTGCTCTACTTTTCTCTATCTTATTCATCACTACATTAGCATTTTGTAATTTTTATCAAGCCAGCCATAGTAGCATATGACTGGTAAGGTGCAAGGTGCAAGAATTAGAAGTTGCTGCCACATGATGCTGGCTTCACTTTTCCAGCCTGCTTGGCTTGATTGTAATGACATTCATACTATAAATAATATAGCCACAGTTTATTGCATTACATCTGTTGAACAAATTACATCTATAGACCCTAACTGTGTGGTTTCTGCTCGAGTGAATAAAGCTCCACAGTTTGGTACTGGACCACAGACAAAACAAGTTGGTCTGGGGTGTGCAGGCCGTGTAGGACATGCTATTAAGCTGCTTCAGCCACACATGTTGTACACCTCCACCCCACCTCTTCCTTTATGCTCTGTCTGACTCGATCAATATATCTGAACGGGGCTCTTGCTGCTGCTCTAACTGTCTTCAGCTTTTCATATAGGCTCCTGGAAGTGCAGCGAAGTCCCAGAACAAAACTGCCAAATATAATCGCCTTCTGATGGAAATAGCAATCTTCTGTTGACTAAAGTGTTAAATTTGTTATTAATAAAAAAACGATTGGGATTTAATATTTTGTTTTGATTTAGGCATAAAAAGCACCCTGGTCACGGTTCAGGCAACACTGTTGTTTTGATAATAAACTGCATTTTAAGTCAAAGCTGGCTCTTCCCATATTAAAGCAGAGCATGACGCCAGTGCCTGAACATAATTATAACAACATTTTAAATCTAGTAATCTAGATTGTATGTTAAACTGCAGTTGCAAGGCTATAAAGTTCCCACTCATTTACATTATGTGAATAGAGTGGATGTAGAAGCTTTTACGGTATGCTATATGATGCTCATGAATGTAACCAGAGACCACAGTGCACCCTGTTGTCACCTGTTCACACCGATAGCACCAATGCACATCTCTTAATGTCTCAGATAATCTGAGACATTAAGAGATGTGCAGCTGTTGCTGTACCTACAATGGACAATAGTTTATTTAAATATGATAGCAATGAACATAAAAAGTATTTGTGTTTTTCACATTTCAGATTCCACACATCCTTCAATATAAACGTCATTATATTATCAAGTCAGTAAACGTCTTCTTTCATTTTCAGGTTTAAGTGTAATGTTCAAAAAGCAACAGACAACAATTAAAAGGCCAAACTGTCTCAGAGCATCTTTGTAGCAGGAACTCACATCTGACGTGGAAGTTTAGGAGCTGTTTTAGCTATTTTGTCTTGTCAGATGCGTCAGAGGAAGTGCTTTTGTTGCTGCCTCGCATATTTTTTTCTTTTTTCTTTGAAGATAGCGAGCAGATTTCTACCAGTGTATTGACAGCTGGGTTCATTTGTGTATTTTTCTTCTCTTTTTAACCGAGTTCCTGATTTTTTGCATGTCAAAAATTTAATATGGTGTGTCCTAAAAAGGTATAAATTTGCTTCAGGCTTTTTATGACTTCTTTCTGTTTTTGTGTGTTTGAAATGAGCTTTATACTGCTTTTACCCTCCAGGATACACAGGTATCTCTTTTTCTCTCCTGATGTTAATTTTGTCCATGCAATGCACAAATAGCTGTCAAGGTAAACAAACGTTGTGTGTCAAGAAGAAACACAAGCTTATAAAACAGTTTGTACACCAGGAGGGCTGCTGGTCTGCTGTCTTTAGTAATAACATGGAGGAATATTTTTAGCGTCTTAGCCTGGCACAGAATTAACACTAAGGCCCCAGAACAATGCGCCGTATAGGGAGGAGGAGAAAGATACACAGTGTTTGTGTTTCAGAGAAAATTACAGCTTACAATTGTTGATTTTCTTTTTTTCTTGGTTGAACCCAGACGATAAATCATATATATGCAAATAGCTGCCCCACCCCCCCATCATTATTATTTTCTGGCCTGTAACGGGTGATATGTTAAAATTATCCAACCAGCCAATGTCAGTCCAAAAACAGCAACTGTGCTGCACAAACCTTTTGCTGTTATTTTGGCTTAAAGTGCACAAACCCTCCCACACCGTGATACAATACTATTCAGCTTTATTTTCATAGTACCAATTAACAGCAACAGTCACCACAAGGAGGTTTATATATTAAAGTAAAGGTCCTATAATATTAGAAAGAAACCCCAACACCCCCTACGAGCAAGCACTTGGTGACAGTGGGAAGGAAAATCTACGTTTTAACAGGAAGAAACCTCCAGCAGAATCAAGCTTGGGGAGGGGGATACGCAAATCCCTGTGAAGTGTTTGGGGTGAGGGGAACATAGAAGAAAAAAAAACATAGCAATGTATAGGTAGCATACGTGACATGACTCAAGTCATGGTTTTGCTTTTTGTATTGTTTTTTAAGTATTTCCTGTTTTATTTTGCAATCACTGGAGTTTTAAACCTGTTGTCAGTTTTCCTTCCCGTGTTAGTCTTTCTTGCTTTGCCACCGTCCTCATTACTGCTTAATCTGCTGTGTTTCAAGTGTTTTTTTGTGTGTTTTTCATCACACTCATAGTTAATCATTTGTATGTTTTGGCTCATTTTCTGGACCTGATGCTAACCTTGGTATCATCTCTGTGTGGACACAAAGTCTGCTTCTGTCAGCCTGCATTCAGGTTAATTACCAATAGCTTGTTAGCACTGACATTTTGTCAGCCACCCAACTGAGGACTTTATCCATACAAAGCCAGGTCTCCACTGATCAGACAATAGTAGGACCTGCTCCTGTGTGGCTGTTCGGCTTTGAGCTTTGTAAGTTAATTATTTATTGAGCTAGAAATTATCCAGAAAGAAGACGACACAATTGGCAAACAAATTGAGAAATTTTTCAATAATGTAGACAGCTAAATTCTAAAAGACAAAGAATCTTCATCTGAAAAACTTCAAATCAAATATGTTTGTGAAATCGAGTAGTAGAGTCTAATAAAACCAGCAGCTTGATCGTCAACAGTCAAATACAATTTATCAGTTCTTACAAACTCAGCAGTTATCCTTGGAACTTTTCCCTTTTTTTGTTTGTTGTTTTCTTTGTTGCAAACATTTAGGGCATAAGACTTTTGCTGTGTCATTGGGCCATTTGTCTTAATATCTCTCACCTTACTGGCCTTTGTGAGCTTCTTGATTTTCATCTCTCTCTCACTCTATTCATGCCTGTTGTGTACACACACACACACATATATATATATATATTAACCTTTTTCTTCCTGGTTTGTCCCCATTTTTTAAAATTTCTTCTTTCTTCCTCTTTTTTGTTCCCATGTCTGTCTTCCCCTTTTCTGGCTTTTACCTTTGTTATTTACTGTTTTGGTGCATTCTGTCTTTTATCTATCTTTATGTCTTCGTGGGATTTCTTCTTTGACCTTCATCATCTTCTCCCCCTCAACTTCCTCTCTGTCTTTTTTCAGGTTTGAAGAGGGGTGTGTGTTCCCAGATCAATCATTTCCCAGACGACGCAGACTATGACCAAGATGCTGCAGAGTATCTGCTGCGTGAGTGACACACACACACACACACATACACACACTCTCTTAGAAATACACAATGCACACAAACATGAAGAGAGACATTAGATAACCATACACTGGCAAACAGAACTGCACACACTACAGTCTCCATCACATGCGGATAGAAAGGACAGAAGGGGATGGTGGGCGGATATCAATGCACGGATGTCAGATTCAAGCAAAGCGTTCCTGAAGGTGTGTGTAAGTGTCTGTATAGAGTGTGCATGTGTGTATAAATGCCCAGGTGCATGGGGTTGGGAGTCTGGGGGTGTGCAGAAAGCTGCTGTTTTTTTCACAGAGGAATTGAAAGAACAGCCTTCACTAATGGATTATTTTCAGCTCAGGATTCTGGTTTCACATCCTGCCTCCATTGTGATAGCAGATTCTGCTTCATACAGCCCTGAACCTTTTTGGTTTACAAAGTATATGTTCCAGCTTTATACGTTATGTAAAGACATCTATTTCTGTGACAGGTGCAGTGATACTATCTGAAATTCTCCTGTCTGCTTTTCTGCACTTCACAGTCCTTTTTATTTGTTTTTTAATAATTGAAACTATTTTAAATTTAGAGTGAATGACAGTCCTGGGAGACATTAGATGGGTTTGTTTTGTTTAGTTTAGTTTTTACATATTTTTTTTTCTTTTTTAGTTCTAATAAAAACCCTATTTAATGAGAAAGGCCTGAGATGCTGCCCTGCCACAGCCTGTCCAGGGTGTACATGAATACACTGATGGATGGCTTCAGATGCTTAAAAACATGTTTTTGGAGATGCAGTTGTCAATTTGATCTTTCTTATTAGAATTTTCCCAGTTGATAACAATTAATATTTTTTATTATATATTAATCATACTAAAGGTGCTCTGTTGGACTGACATCTGGCTGTGGAAGCCATTTGAGTGCAGTGAAGTCATTGTCATGTTCAAGGCGATTTCAGCTTTTTGACCTGGCACATTAGTGTGCTGGAAGCAGCAGCCAGAAGATGGGTACAGTGTGATCCTAAAGGAGTGGACATGGTCAGCAATCATCCTCAGGTAGATGGTGGTGTTGATATTAGGCTCAGTTGGTACTAAGGAATCCAAAGTGTGATTTGTATGTAGAAATAAATTGTAGCTTCATTCCTTTCCTGTTGGTAGCTGACAGCAGTGGCACCCAGTGTGGCCTTCTGCTGCTGTTTCAACGTTGTGTGTCAGAGATGCTCTGCTGCATGCCTGGGGTTTGACGAGTGGTTATTTGAATTGCTCAGCTCACCTTTTCACCCAGAGATCTGCTGCTCACTGCTCATTTTATTTAAATCTTTGAGATTGTCGTGTGGGAAAATCCCAAATGACCAGCAGTTTCTCAAAAATTCAAACCAACCCATCTGGAGCCAATAATTATGAAATATTCTTGTGGTATGTGAGTGACTGATTAGATATTTGTATTAAAAAGCAGCTGATACATAAAGTGGTTAGTGAGTTTAATTTATTTTACAGCTGAAACAGTGAAATTGTGTCTGTGGCCAAAAAAAGAGGTTATATCATGCTTATGTAGCAGATGGTGAGATGATGGCGTTGTTTCCTCAAAAAATAGCAGTCCACACAGATTCTCTTACAAATATTGGACTTATTATTGCAATGAAACCATCAACCACCAAATGTGGCTATACTGGCACCTAGAAGTGATCTCGTTTTAAAAACATATGTCTGGAGTTGAAGGTTTAAGGGATTTAACTGTGTAACGTTGTGATATGGCCATTTCAGTTTTGCAGTTGTTTCACATCTCTTACTCACTGATTCTATTTCTTTTTACTGGCTTTTTACTTTCACCCGCTGATTTGGAACAATTACTTATTAGGTTTAGGAAAAGAGTGTGATTGGAATTAAAAGGGTTAAGCACCAACTCTTTAAGGAGCTGAAAAAGACATATATCTGTTTGTTTGTTTGTTTGTTTTTAGACAATATTTGATTGGTTGTGTGTTTAGTTTTGAAATGGTTGCAATCAGAGAGCCGCACATTAACTCCATGCACACAGACAACCACCAGTGTTTTCAAAATAAAACACAATTTATATTCTTACTTGTGTTTCTCCTTTCATATCATCCTAGTGTATGTGTTGTTTCCCTGTCTCCACCTGTCTTTGTCTTTCTTTATCCCCTTTTATTTAGTTTTGCCTGTTTTTGTTTCCTTTTGTTGAGTCCTCTCACCACCATTACTGCAGGTACATTTTTGTCTTGTCTCATTGTGTGTTGCATGATGATTTTATTTATTTATTTTATTTTAGCCTTTTGAATGTCACGAGGAACAACAATCATCCCTTTGCCCTTTTAATGTCAGCCATTTCAGCATGGAAAATATTCACTGTTAGTTTTTAGAATCGTTAGAGATTTGGTTTACAGTTATCCTGTAAGTATCATTAACACTAATTTTCATGCAAAACAATATATCAATAGTTGACATTCATTTCTAACAAATGGAACTATATGCATGAGCCGTTATGCAATTGCAGGTTTGCAAAAATCGCACCAACAATTCATCACATAATCCGTGTTTTTTTCCCAAAGAGGTGAACGTTACTCACATGTGCATTTGACTTGTTAAAAAAATGAGACGTGAAATGTAACGTGCACGTCTGACAGATGCTTCTGTGAATGAATGGTTATCACAGCATTTTTCTTTTACCTTCAGCTTCAGAGGCAAAGCTTTAGAAGTCACCTTGAAAATCTGAAAGCTCTGCTTTTCCACATATTCCTGCCTCAGATGGAGCTTTTCTTCTTCTATAACGTCTCTCTCTCATCACTTCTGTTTATAGCTATGAAGCATCTGCAGAAGGATGTACTGAAAAGGATTTTTATATAATTCAGCCTTTTCCAGCAAAATTGGCGATTGTGCGCTCTTGCTGAGGAGCTGTGGCTACTGTATTTGTAACAAGGAATTATTCATTTAGTTTCATTTTACGGCGTAAAAATCATCATATTCCCCATAACTTTTATTATCTCACAATTTGAAAAGAAAAATTAGCTTTCTTCTCTAGTTTTAAGAAGACATGCCATCTAACTATTTTTATTTAGTCTTGAAAAAACTCGGGGACTCAAAAGACATTATGTGCCATATAAAATATAATGTAGGAAACATATAAAAAGACATCTGCTGTTCCACAGCCAATTTGTAGTGTCAGCTGTGCCAAGCCTTGGTAACACTTTTATTCCTCAGAAGTGTCACAAGGCTGTTAACTTTGCACCTTCAAATGGTGTTGAACCTCAAGAAGAAAACGCATTAATGAACCACTATTAGAAAAGTACAGACTCAGTCGTATATCAGATGCAAGTGCACAGACTGTAAACAACAGCACTGCAGCCAAAACGATGATGCTCTCATCTGCTGTCTCCTGCAGGTGTGGTGAGAGCTTCCAGCATCTTCCCCATCCTCAGTGCCATATTGCTTCTTCTGGGTGGAGTGTGTGTTGCTTCCAGCGGATTCTATAAAAGCAAAAGGAACATTATTCTCGGCGGAGGGATTCTCTTTGTAGCTGCAGGTAAGACTGCAGCTTTACTGTGGTTTGGGAAAAGAAATCTATATTTCCAGTCAGAGTTTGAAAAGAAGATTTTGTTTGAAGGTATGTTTGCTACATTTTTTATTAACACTAAAATGGGCAGTTTATATTTTACCCCTGGCTGACTTTGTAATCCCTAACAGATACCCGTGTCCTTAAAATCTCTGTATTCTGTTACTAAAAAGAATTTCTGAACACTTGATGCTTCTTTTTTTATTATATTCATGTAGCATGAGCCATGAAACACAACCTAGCATATACATTCTACAGCTTAAGATAATCTGCAGTGCCCATACCAGGATGAACCTATATCTATCAGTCGTATAGTTAGATTAATCTCCTTATGTATGATATGCAGATTGACTGTCATACTGTGCTTGCCTACTCTCTGTGTAATTGAAAGGAGGCACTTCCAGAAAGCCTGCCTGCAAAACAATTTAATGAACCAGCAGGTTAATTTGACTCAGAGGAGCACTTAGAAGTCTTGTATCTTTCTTTAGGCCTCAGCAACATCATTGGAGTGATCGTGTACATCTCAGCAGCACTGAGCGACATCTCCCCCAAGAAGGATGAGGATAAGAAGTGGCATTATTCCTACGGGTGGTCATTCTACTTCGGCGGTCTGTCCTTCATCCTGGCCGAGATGGTCGGCGTGCTCGCTGTCAATATCTACATCGAGAAGAACAAGGAGCTCCGTTGCCGCTCTCGCACTGACCTCTTCAAGAGCACAACGCACGCCATGCTTCGTCTGCCCAGCTACCGTTTCAGACGGCGTTCACGCTCCAGCTCACGCTCCACTGACCCGCCGCGTTCGCAGGAGACCTCGCCCGTTGGAGCTTCCAAGACCTTCAGCTTGCCACCATCTGCACCACCATTCTCTGTGGCCACTCTGCCCAACCCCCACCACACCAGCAGCAGTGGGAGCGGAGGAGGTGGTGACATCTCCATGTACACCCTCTCAAGGGACTCCAAGCTAGGCAGCCTCGGAGGAGGTGCCCCACCTCTCTACGGCACGGTGGACCGTGCCACGCTCTACCAGCTCCACAACTACTTCCCAAAAGATTCCAGCGGCAGCGGCAGTGGTGGAGGAGGAGCGGGAGGAGGAGGAGGAGGAGCAGTGATAAGCAGCAGCACGCTCCCTTCCCACTCCAAGTCCAACTTGGCAGCGGCGGCAGCTGTAGCCCAGAACGCAGCACCGCTGAATACCTCCACATCAGCTGCTCCAACCACCCAGCCAGCCCCGATATCTACAGCCACCATGGAGCGGGACAGGGGCAACGTGGGAACCCTGGACCGACTGACAGCTAAAAGGGACCGGGATAGCAACTCAGATACACTAAACAGGAAAACGACACCAGTTTAAACTCAGAGAGAGCGGAGAGGAAAAATAGAGATGGAATTTAGAGAGGAAGAGTAGGGCTGTAAATGTGTGGGTGGCACGTCAACAATAAGGTTTCTGTCCTTGAGCCTGAGGTATCTAGCTGCCATAAATATTACTAATGTTATAAACAGTCATCAAACATCTGATGCTAAGAGCAAATTCATGACAGCTGCCTTAAAAATTGTCATGACTTTGAAACCTGTTTTGTTAATTGCACAGCAGGGGTACAGTCGAGGATTCGGGAAATGTTTCTTTTCTCTGTTTTTGATTTCTGAATTACTCACTAAATCATAGAGATACAAAACTCCCAGATGTGTAATAAAACAGCCTCCCAATGCAGCAGTTAGGCGCCTTGCCGAGGAGGCAGGGGAGCTCTTTCGTTATTTATTTCCCTTATCTCAGTTTTGTCAGTTTCTGCAAGGACATCTTTTTAAATCCTGAAAGAAACCGTAAAGGAAGCTTTGATGATAATAAATCCCGCTTACAAATCGCTAATTTGTACACATCTTAGATCGGATTGTCCTTAAATCTGCATTTTCAAGCCTCTTTTCACAAAGCAAGACACAGAGTCCTTGCTTTTTGGTATTCTAAACTTTGCAACACTTTTTAACATAATAATTAAATTATAAAGTTGCCAGATGGTACAAGTCACAATTCTTTCTTCCATTTCTGTTTTAAAAGGAAGAGAGCGTCACAGACGGGTACATTCTGCCAAGTAACAAGCTGCTCAGTGACAAGTTGACTGCCAATTGAAGGTCAACAGTAGCTCCTTAACCTCTGGACCCGAGAGAGAGCGACCTCAGCCATATCTAACGTAGATCAGAGGAGGCTGCCGCATTGTGAGCCTGATTATTTTTCAGTGTGTGTCAAAGGTATTTACAGTGACAGATGGGCATTCACCACAGTTCTAAGGAAAGGAACAGCCATGGACTTAAAGCTTTCGTCTTAACGCCTGCATTACTCCACTGCCAGTTGTCGCAGTAAGATACCGCAACATGACCGTTTGAGCAAGTAACTTATTTTGACATCAAGTTTTTGTAGTTTTTGTTTAAACAGAAAGATTTGCGTTTCCCACAGTGTTGCCCACAATTCTTAAACCATTGGAAAACTTTATAAAATGTAAATAAAAAACAGGAAGGAGACAAGGCTAATCCCATAATAGATATTTTACTCACACATATTAAATGTTTAAACTGAGAAAAATCTGTCATTTCGAAATTGATGGAAGCAGCATGTCTCGAAAAAGCTGGGTCAGTCCCATGTTTGTCACTGTGTATCATCCTCTCTTACAATATTAGACGTAGGAATGCTGTTCTACATCTAATATAGGATCCTAGTGACTCAACAGTCCTGGGTCTCCTTTGTTGTGATGTCATGATGCATCAGTTTTTTCTTTTGTTTTCCAGTTGGGGAAAAGCTAGTTCAAGACATGAACTCCTCTGTGGTTTAGCATCTGGTTGGAAGCTTATGTTGCTCTAAAATCTGCATTAGTGCCCGTCTTCCTGTACTCCCTTTTTAACTGAGCACTGACAGCAAGCCAGATGGTTACTTTCCTCTTTAGTCTGGAGGATGCCATGTCCTTGTTTTTCCAAAAAGAAATTTTACATTTCAATTTATCTGACCGCTCAGTTTTCTACTTGGTCCATTTTAAATGAGCATTGGCCAAGAGAAGTTGACATGATCTAAGCTTGCTTGACAGAGATTTAACCTGTGTTTGTGGACGGCACACTGACCTGTGCTCGCCCACAATGATTTCTCGATGTGTTCCTGAGCACATCCAAGGATTTTCATGATAAATTCATGCTTGTTTTTAAAGCAGTGCTCTCCGAGGGCCCAGGGATCACAGGCATCCAGTATTGATTTTTTGCCTTGTTGTGCACAGATTTCCCAAGAGTCTCTGAAAGTTTTGATGATATTATGTACCGCAGACGATGAGTCATCAAAGTCTTTGCAGTTTTGTGCTGAGGAACATTATTCGGAAATTGGAACCCTACATGTCTAAGCTTTTTATTTTCACTCAGGTTACTGACCTGATGCGAATTAACCTAATTAGTTTCTCTACCTGTTTTCTTTTTTTTAATAACACTCAATTTTCCAGGTATTTGTTGCTCCCATTCCAGTTTTTTTGAGACAAGTTGTTGCCACCAAATTCCAAATCTATTTTCCAGGAAATGGTAAAATGTCACTTTTTAACAGTTGTTATATTTTCTGTGTTCTATGAATAAGAAATGGTTTTATGAGATTTGGGTATCACTATATTCCATTTTTACTTACATTTTACACAATGCATATTTAGCACATCTCTTTTGTCCAATTTCTTATTTGGAAAGTTAATTTGCACAGACAGCGCTTCCCTTCTTCATGCTTCCCCACCAGCAGGCTCAGTATATCATTCAGCTGCCTCTCCAGAGAACCTCTCATTGTTACATTGTTACAATCTTAGATTGACATTAGTCTGCTCTGGAGACCAACGGAGAAAATGCTGGAGAGACACCATAATACAATGGACTTTAATTTATTTGCCATAATTGCCAGTTAATAAGGGAACAGCCAAAAATAACTTTACTTCTGAAAATAAGGCAACAATGAGGAAGTGATAACCATGGTTAATGTTAGAACATAATCACCATCACTCACTCACGTCCATCTTCCTGCTCATGATTCATGGTCATTTTGTCATCTGGCAGTGGAAACATTGTTGGATGCCATTTGAAATTTGAAAGCGCTCATAGACCTGGATGTTTATGCACTTTATGTGTGTTTTTATTTGAGTAAAACTGATTTCAGGGCAGCACGGTGGCACGGTGGTTAGCACTGTTGCCGCACAGCAAGAAGGTCCTGAGTTCAATTCCACCATCAGGCCGGGGTCTTTCTGTGTGGAGTTTGCATGTTCTCCCGTGTTTGCGTGGGTTCCCTCCTCCGGTACTCCGGCTTCCTCCCACCGTCCAAAGACATGCAGTTTAAGGGGATAGGTTAATTGGATAATCCAAATTGTCACTAGGTGTGAGTGAATGTGAGCGTGAATGGTTGTCTGTCCCTGTGTGTTGGCCCTGCGACAGACTGGCGACCTGTCCAGGGTGTACCCCGCCTCTCGCCCTATGACAGCTGGGATAGGCTCCAGCGCCCCCCGCGACCCTGGAAAGGATAAGCGGAAGCGAATGGATGGATGGATGATTTCAGGGTTTGTATGACTGTTTATGATAATGATTTGATACCGAAGGCTCCAAGGCAGTATCTGTTGAATGTCCCCACGAAGGGCTGCAAAAACCAAGGACATGGTGGGGTTCAATTCAGTTTACACTCAGGGGATGGAGATTTAGTTAGAATCAGAAGCTACAAATTACTCTAATATAAGAGATCAGCCATTTTACTCAATATTTAAAAGTGAGCAAAGCAAAAAACAAAAACATTCTAACCATTAAGTCAGATTTGAAGTAAAAGCTATTTTTGAGGGGGTTTATGAAATGTTGCCTAAGATTTCAAAGAAGAAAATTCTACAGTGATGCGTGTACTGCATAACATGTGCTCTAAATCTGATTACTGGACTGATGTAAAAGTCAGAATGCACTTCTGAATCAGCTGTGTTTGAAAATGAATTCAGCCCAACCCTGGGTGACGACAAATCGGAGGAAGAGGGAAAGGGAAACGTGCGCACACACCAGCTTCCGTTCCTCTTCCCTCGGTCTCTTTATTAGCTATAACTATGTACTATTTCAGAAACTAGAATAATAAATGTATTATTGAGTATATTATCAACCCATTCACTAAAACAAAAGCACATAATGTCTGTAAATGGTAATCTTTGGGTTGTCTTTTCATTCTGAGTGATTATCATCTCTAGGTTACATGAGATTGTAACTCCTTGAGTATTATTATCATGTTGCTGGTGTTTCTATGATCGTAATGGTTATTGCAGGGTATACATTTTTTTTGTAATATTTTTATATTCGTTTCAATGACTTTTTATTTTTCTTTCTCTTGTACACTAACAGTCAGTGGTGTCACGTGGAAAGCATGTGAACAAAAGTGAGAGGGTGTGTAAATTCATTTATATATCCTCTTATTCATTTTATCAGCTTTGATTTGTTCGGGGAAAGTTGACTGAGCATGCATGCTCTGTTTCAGCAACACCCTGCTCACCCTCACATCGCTGGAACTGGAAGCTGGCCGATAAAAGCCTCCGTGTTGGGTCAGTTTAGGAGTGGCTCCCCTGGGACAATTGGGTGTTATGTGCCTTGCTCAGGGGCACGTCAGTATTTGAAAGAAAGTAATTTTTCTTTTCTAACCATTCTACATATTACTAGACAACTTTCTGGACCACAGTTTGTTTGTTATTTTTGCTGTTGTTGTTGCTTTTTACCCAGTTGTCACTTTGAATGTGTATAATCTTTTTAGCGTAAAAGTTTTTTTCTATTCTGCTTTTATTCTGTTTTCATGTAATTAATTCTTCCGTTTTCTTTTAGAGAAATATTTTTGAAACGTTTGTCTTATTTGTGAACAAGGTTGGGCAACTGGATCAATAGGCCTATATAACCTGTCAGCTGTTTATTATTTATGTCATTTTGTTTTTCTAATTTAGAGGTCTGCCTCTATGAAAATCCAGTTTGGCAAGACATCGAGGTGTAAATCACAGTTACAATTAGCAGCGTTAGGATGTGCGGGTTTATTTTCTTGAGACTGAGTTGTCATGGAGATCTGGCATTATATGGTACTGATGGCGCTGCAGAACATCGAGTTCCTGTGAAAGTCTTTATTATCCGACAACTTTCCAAGCTAGCAAGTGATTCCAGAGCTATGCTATGTAAGCTAGCTGCATGTTGCACATCAGTACATTATAGTTTTCTGCACCTGATCACTTAAAACCCCTTTCAGAATCTGAAAGGTATCCTTCTACTAACTGCTTCATTTGGGTCTAGCAGCTTGCAAATTTAGTCCAGTTTAAAATAATTCTCATAACTATTTTGTTTGGGGGTTTTGACAGTGAACATGAGCGTGTGAAGTTAGGGGGACAAGTGGCTGCTGCATACACGCCCACCCTGTATAATATAAAGGCAACTGCTGATTGTTGGACTGACGATGGCCAGCTGGCAGATTTCACCACATCCCCGGCCCTGTTTCCTAATGTTAGATTTTTCTTTGGTGTTTTCTCTATCTCTAAACTATTTTACTCTCCTTCCATTTTATTCTTCTATAACCCTGATCCTCATTTCTCTCCATCATCAGTTTGTCTTCATTTCGTTGTAGGAAATGAATTGATGTTTTACTTTCTAAACATTACCAACGTAGCCTAATAATCAGTGTTTTTAATGTTCTGACTAGTGTATAACTGTAAGCGATAGACTTTATATTAATCTATTTATTTTGGTGGTGGTATGTATAGATATTCTTAATGTTATATTGTTTCAGAGTTCCTACACCTGTAACTTTGGGCTATAAAAGGCTTTATGCCTGCCTGTGACACATGCTCAGTAGCCTAAGTGCTGGCAAAGTAAATGTGGTCTGTGTTGGTGCTGTCTATGGTTTTTACACAATAATCTTTGAGTACAACAAACTACATCTTTGTTACAGAATCACTAAATCGACTCTATAACACGTCCTAATCTTGTAGTTTTGCTTTCTGCAAAATGTTTATGAAAACAAGCTCAAAAGCAGAGATCTCGTTCTTTCGTTTTCAATTCATGTCCTGATGTGAAAGCCATTGTAAAGCCAGCGTGAGTCACCAGGTTCTTTTCCCAACACCTAGGCTGCTGACACAAGTCAAACATGAAACTCTTCAGATGGAAAACTAGTAAATTTCCACTCAGCAGACTGATACACGGAAGGAACAATACGGAAAAGGGGAAGCAATACAATACAATATACTGATCCTCGTTGGTAAAGACAAAAAATATAAGGTATATATAAATATATACATATATAAATATAAAGATATATTCAATAAAGTTCTCTATGAAAAATCGTAGTGTCTTGTGCATTCTTGAGTGCAAATAAAATTCAAGGTATGATTGTTGAACTTGGTTAAACTGATTATCTATTCCCATACATGTGCATCATTGTCCTTTTTTTTACCACAGCCAATATGACTGTGAAACTATAGTATTTAATTTATTATTTTATGTTATTTATGATTGTTTAATTTGGCTTTCAAACACCCGGGCAATCTAAAAAGATTAATATTAAAGTTAAAAATTAAAGGTAATCAAGTAGTTTTGGAATCTAAATCTAATAGCGTGCAAAAATACAAAATCAGAGTAAAAACCAAAGCAAAAAAAATTGTAAAACCATGGGAGTCAAATGCTTGGGTAAAACATTTTTGCTTCTTTTATGCTTGGAAATGTATTAGACTTAATTAATATCTTGTTTACTAACTAAACATGTTGAAGCATTGTAACATTTTTGTCCTATTTGTTTATCACAGACTGGAAAAATAGGCTCATTTACAGCATCTACCTTTTCAGTCTGTAATGCAAATGTGGTAATTCTAATGCTAAATGATGTAATGCTACTGCATGACACAGAAGGTGTCCACACCAAATCCAACGTGATGAAAAGCAAAGTTTAAGCAGCGATTTGCAAGTAATTCCAAGCACTGTGGGAGAATACCTGAAACACAGCTAAGGGATTAATGGGAAAGGTGATCAGCTGGGATTGCCTGCTGCAAGGTGAAATAATGTCGGTAGATGAGAAGGCACTTGTCATATTTTTCTAAGATCTCACTTTTGTGTCTTTCTTGCCTCCAAGGTTACAAAAAAACAAAGTCGTGTAAATTATTCAAGAAAGTCTGCGTGTTAGCATTCTCATAGCACATAGCAACAACAGACAAGTGTTGGAGGTGGTGTCAGCCGAGACGGTTGAATCTAGGACATCGCTGGTAGTCCGCAGAGTATACACTGTATTTACAAAAAGATGAAAAACTTTATTTTTCCATTTCAGCTTGGATCAGCACCCAAGGTACTTCTTCTGTCATACTGGTGTTTTTGGTGTGATCTGAGTGTGAAATGAAGCAATGCTACATGATGCAGAGGTGTAGCAGTCATTATTCACCTTTAGATCTTCACCGCATGATGCAAAGTAAGCTTTTATTCTAAGGATGGATGGATGGACTGATCGATCGAGCACTGCAGAAGAGAATAATTTTCCAAGCGAGGAAACAGTAGAGACCATGACAGCCAGTAATTAAGATGGTGCGGTCCCTTAATAATGCCGAGCTGACGTCCTCTCTAGAGAATAACACAGGGAGGGCCTGTCAGCCCAGGGGAAATGTGGCTGTTTTTAATCCATCCCGCTGACAATAGATCTGCTGGCAGAGCACACTGGAGCCTGAGATGTGTTTGGTCGAAGGAGCGAGGAATGTGATTCGGTGTCAAAGTTTTAATTGGTTGGTGTTTCTGTCTGCAATCATCCTGAATCGTCCTTTATGTCTTTTTGTGGCA
Source organism: Oreochromis aureus (assembly GCF_013358895.1). Taxonomy (NCBI): domain Eukaryota; kingdom Metazoa; phylum Chordata; class Actinopteri; order Cichliformes; family Cichlidae; genus Oreochromis; species Oreochromis aureus. The sequence continues at coordinate 34,521,390 of NC_052962.1, forward strand.
GGAATAGGCACAGCAGCTCTGCACCAGCAGCTTCTATAATGTGAACTGTTTGCATTCTTCCCCTATCTTTGTAACTACAGACATAAGAAACCGGGTACTTTTTGTGGCTGGCTGCCCTCATTCATTTTGCAGAGAAGAGAAGGTTGGTTGAGCTCCGCTGATTTTTTCTGCTCAGGCAGTGCAGCGATTCTGTTTCAGCACGGAACAATGACAACTACACAACTGCAGGAAACTATGAGTTTTCAGCCTCGCTTACAGACTCTAAGAATAATATTATGTAATGGCTGCTCCACTTGCCTTCATATTAGATTTACCTCTTTAGATAGATAGATAGATAGATAGATAGATAGATTCCCTTTATCTGTGAGCTGTAACAGAGATTAGAGGTGGTCAGGATCCATTTATTTTCAATAGCTATTCTCATAGCCACAGTCATTTGGATGACCTCTGCAACAGCTGATGGAGGAATTCAAACAGTGCTCCAAAAATCCACCAACACAGACACAGCTGACAAGTCCCGTGTAGTCCAAGCAACCATGTAACCAATGTTGCACAACTTTAAATCATAACACAATTCAAAGGCAAATTCACAGGGCAGCATGGTAGCACGGTGGCTAGCACTGTTGTCTCGAGAGGTCCTGGGTTTGAATCCACTGTCCTTCCTATGTGGCGTTTACATGATACCCCTCTGTCTGCTTGGGTTCTTTCTGGAGACTCCAGGTTCCTCCCACAGTTTAACAACAGGCAGTTAGTGGGGTTCAGTTAGTTGTCTTCAGAGATGAGCAGTAACGTGTTGCAAGTAACGTGTTACTATAATCCAATTACTTTTTTCAACTAACAAGTAAGGGATTACTATTGCAAAAAAGTAATTAGATTACTGTTACTTTCCCGTAAGCACGCTGCATTACTGCATTTGTGAGAGTATCTCATGACAATGACGTAAGCGCGTTCGATGCCCATGGTAACAGACATGGGCAGATCAACAGTGGATAATATAGAATGCAAGGAAGTACATTAGCGTCCGCTGTACACCCTCTGTCATGACCGCTGCGGCACCAGGCAAACCTCCACCGACCCCACTGCTGCTGAATCTTTGATTTTATTTATTTTTTGCTAAACACAAAACATTATTTTATTTTATACGCTGGAATATGCAGAAAATAGGTTTAAATGTTAAATAAATTTCTTCAAGTCAAAGACTGTTGCATATAATTTAATTTGTGCTTATAATTACATTTTTGCTTAATGCAATGTGAATAAAGTTAAAAGATTAAAACTAATAAAACAAGTTTTAAAAAGAGACTTTTTCATTCAATTTTATATGATGGATTTGCAGAAAAATAGAACTGGGCTAAAAGGTCTATTGCTTTTTTACATATTCAGGTTGTGTATCATGTTTTTAAAAATTAACTAAGTAATAAAGTAACTAATTACTTTTGAAAATAAGACCCCGTCTCTTGCCCAGTGGCACCTGATTTATTTCTAACAATTATCCCCTACATTTTATCTTGACACATGCAAACGAAACTGTCTGCTGTTTTTTGTTATGTCTATTTGTTAACACTTACATGTCTTTAGAGGAAGACATGTAAGTGTTATATAGGCACATTCGGGTATAAACACTGATGAAAGAGAAAAGCAAATATTTGGCATGAGTGGCAGGTGAGTACCTTTGATGGATTAATGGCCACATAATTATATTTTCCGTATAAAGACAGTTTTTCTGAAGCTTTAATAAGGTAGGAGCTTCCATTATTGTATATCACACTGTGTGGGCAGTGTTCAGCATTTAATAAAAGCCCAGTGCACCACATCCTATCACAGCAGACTTATGTCCACTGTGGGGTTTCCCACGGTGCTCCTGGCTAGCCTGTATTATTATTATGTCTGCAGCAAGCAGCAGCGTGGCCATACATACATTAAGTAACGATAATAGCTACCGCCTTGTGTCAGCTTTCATGAGTCAACAGGAGTCTGCCACCTGTGAAGACACTCTGCATTTTAATTTCCTCTCCTCACTCAGTCTGAAGCTCGCTGTCCGGCTGTCTCTTCTTCCAGGGCACTTTGGTGTTAAAGAGTGCACGCCTGCAGTCACTGATAACGGCTTCAGGCTTGACGACAGACATCCACATGCTGGTGGGGAGGTCTGTCACTCAAGATTACACTCTCATTTCCTCTTGTCCTCAAATCCTTTTTCTTTCCAGGAAACCTGGGCTGTCTGAGTAACACTCATGAAAACTCAAACACAGACCAAACTTCAGAGATAGGTTTGTTTTGTTAGTCATGATATAAGCACACATGTGTTCATTATGATTTTCTTTTCTAATGTGTAAAAGAACTATTAAAATCTATATCTTTAAATATTTTTTAAAGACTGCAAATGAAAGGTACATATTTCAGCTAAGATATGACATGTAATTAACAAGAACTTCATTATACACTGAAACCTAATTATAGGTTATATTCATTCATGTGGGGAATCTCTTTGAACCTGGCAGCCCTCACCCTTAATATTCAACACATCATTTAACAAGCCCATACAAAACGAAATCTACACAAGCTCAGGGGCGCAAAGAAGTAAACTCTTCCAGAAATAAATATTATCCCAGACACCCCCACCCCAAATATTACACCACAACTCAAGGTGGAATCTAACAAGTAGGATTAACCAGTTAACATATAAACAAACAAACAAACAAACAAAATAAACAAAAGAAAGGCAACAAAAATACTTCCCAGGCTGCAAGAAGGCAAGAGAGAAGGAAGCCAGAGGTCACAAAAGCCGGTACATCTTAACGTAAAGTGTTCTTCAAACTTGTGACCTTTACTTATGCAAATGTCTAACATCAGCACAAATACATTAATGGTACTGGTCAAACTAAAGAGCCACAAAAACTATATATTTCTAAGAAAGTAAAAAGGTTTCAGCATGGTTTGATTGATTCATTCATTGTTTTAGGAAGAGCAAGCTAACTCCACACAGAAAGGCCCCAACCTGCAGGTGGATCCAAACTTCCTGATGGTGAGGTGACTGTCCTAACAACACTATAATGCCAAAAGTATTCACTCTCCCATCCAAAACATTGAATTCAGGTCTTCTAGTCCCTTCCATAGCTGCAGCTGCATAAAATCAAGCACCTGGAGATGCTTCTGCAAACACTGGTGAAAGCATGGGTCGCTCTCAGGAGCTCAGCAAATTCCAGTGTGGTACTGTGATAGGAAGGCACCTGTGCAACACGTGAAATGTGTTAAAAATGTGCTGCAGATTAAGAAGAAGAAGAAGAGCCCTTAAATGATGTCAAGGGTCTGGGTCCTTTGACCCAGCATTTTGAGTTTCTTGTGTTCTAGTAATATTTTGTATTATGGTTTATATTCATTTATAGTTTTAGTTATTCTATTGTGAGTTTCTGTTATTCCCTGTTTAGATTCTTGATTATTAGATTCCCTCTTGTGTCTTTGCCCTCTGTGTCTCTCTCGTTTTGTGTCGGTGTTTATATATGCTGTGTGAGCCCTTGCGTCTTGTTTCCTTCCTTGTCTTCCATTCTGTTTCCCCAGCCCATCATGTCTCCTCTCGCTCCTCGGTGTTCCCTTGCTCCCTCTCGTCTGCCTTTCCTCCACTCCTCTGTCAAACTCAGTCTTGTGTTCCTCCAATTCCTGTTTTGTTGTGAAGGTCTCGTGTTTCCATGTTCAGTGTGTCTTGTTCTGCTTCCCTGTGGCGTCATGTTAATTCGTGTCAGCTGTGTTCCCCGTGTGTTCTCACTTCCTCGTTATCCTTCTGTGTATTTATTTCCAGGTCTCCCTCTGTCCTGTGTCACGATCTCCCTCATTCCTCACTGTGTGTTTCCGTCTACCAGCTTGTCTGCCCGTCTAGTTTATTTTGTATTCTCAGTTTAGTTAATGTCGGTTTTCCTTGTGTTCAGCAATAAAGCTGTTTTTTTTTTCAGTTTACCTTTTGCATCCTGGAGTCTGCATTTGGGTCCTCGCTTCCTCTGCCGCACACAGTTTATGACAAATGAAAGTCGTAAATGAACAAATTTTTCATTAAGAGAGATTTGCTGTTTTCAAGTGATCTTCAGTCTTCACCTTTAAATTATAGTCCTATATTACATTCATAGTAAGTGATGCTATTAGAGATGTATATCAGTCGGTTTTATTTTCCAAGCTGTAGCTGCTAAAGCATCGTCTTTTGTCTTTTGAATGAGTTGTGATCAGCAGCCGAGGCTTTCTAATGTGGCTAACATTTTCCAGTATTATATGATGTCACCATCCTATGAAACTCATGCATCGCCAAATCATAAGCTCTTCATTAACTATGAAACTACTTTTTTTTAAAAAATAATACAGTTCTTTTCAGAAAAAAGCCATAATTAAACATTAAGCATGATGAAAATTGGGTACAAAAGCAGGAATAAGATGTTTGCAAATTGTTTTCCACAAGTAATCAGGTGTAGCTGATCATCATAATACTAGTCCTAGTACATAGTACTGACCAGCTGGTGAAACAATGCATTATCAAGCTGTTAAGTCTTGCAATAAATTATAGTTTTACACATTTGTCTGTGCTTTAGTGTCTTAGTGATACTGCAGTCAGGTGCAGTGGTGTGTTACAGCTGTTTGATTTGTTTAAAGGCCCGCTGGGCTGCATGTTCATGTGTAATTGTAGAGACACCAGAGAGGAATGTCCAGCTAACTTCTCCCACACACTTCTGGTCTGGATTCAAGCCAATAAAGCTTCAGATATTTGAGAGCCTAATATCAGTTTTCACTGAGTGCACTCTTCACTTCTGGAGATTTCAGTTTATTAGAGCACTGTATGTTCTTTCTGGTAGATTCCATGACACGGCATGTGAGTCGCTATTGGAGGCTGTGGCTTAAATCTGATTCTAAATGTCCCTCCACAGAGTTTTCATTTGGCATTAAAGTGTGAACATTCAAAACACGTTGAGCTCCTACTGTGAATAATTTAAAAGGTGGATAGGCTGGGCTCATAACAGGATCATTTAAAAGGGTGCAATGATTCGGGGCCACATGGGACTGAATATCAGTACAAATGACAGGGACAAGGAGCTTTGTGACAGCACTGTGAAAAATAACTTCATGGATATTTTCCCCTTGTTTTCACAGATATTCCTGTTTTGCCACTTCTGAAATGCAGTTTCTATTTACTATTTTCTTTACTTTTTAATAACCAGTGTTGGTCCAGTTATTTGAAAAAAGTAATTAGTAGCTAATTACTGATTACTTCTCCAGAAAAGTAATCATGTTACTTTACTCATTACTTATTTTCAAAAGTAATTCATTAGTTACTTAGTTACTCTTTAAAAACATGATATCTGAATATGTAATAAAGCAATAGACCTTTCAGCCCAATTCTATTTTTTTTTTTTTGCATAATCCATGATATGAAATTGAATTAAATGAAAAAGTCTCTTTTTAAAATTGTTTTATTAGTTTTAATCTTTTAACTTTATGCACATAGCATCTAGCAAAAATTAAATTATATGATACAGTCTTTGACTTGAAGAAATTTTTTAAGATTTAAACCTATTTTCTGCATATTCCAGCATATAAAATAAAATAATGTTTTGTGTTTACACTCACTCTTTCAAATAGATGCAAGTAAAACACAACAAAAAATAAATAATAATAAAATCAAAGATTCAGCGGCACTGAGTTTTAATCTTTTAACTTTATTCACATTGCATTAAGCAAAAATGTAATTATAAGCGCAAATTAAATTATATGCAACAGTCTTTGACTTGAAGAAATTTATTTAACATTTAAACCTATTTTCTGTATATTCCAGCGTATAAAATAAAATAATGTTTTGTGTTTAGCAAAAAATAAATAAAATCAAAGATTCCGCAGCACTGAGTCCTGTTGCTCTTAAATCTATTTTCACCTGTTTAGCAGGAGTGGGGTCGGTGGAGATTTGCCTGGTGCTGCAGTGGTCATGTCAGTGGGAGGATTCGGGGGTTTCTCTGTGAACGTCACATCCCTGCGGCAGCGTGCTCAGTGCTTGCTCAGAAGTTTAGGGGAGGGGTTCGCTGTAAAAAGAAGTTTTCTTCCCACGCAATGTACAGTGGACACTAATGTTTTTGTCACTTTTTACAGAATCAAACTCAATGTGAGTACTTCCACGCTTTAAACGCTGCACAGTCCTACTCTCTCCCATACTCAATATATTATCCATTGTTGATCTGCACACGTCTGTTACCACGAACGTCGCATGCGCTTATCTCATTGGCATGAGACACTCTCACAAACAAAATCACAGTTTAGTAACGCAGTAACGCAGCGTGCTTACGGGTAAGTAACAGTAGACATATTTACTTTTTTGCGATATAATGCCTTACTTTACTCGTTACTTAAAAAAGTAATCGGATTACAGTAACACATTGCTGCCCATCTCTGTTAATAACTGATTCCTTGTATCTCGGTTTATTTTCCGAGCCTCCTCTGTGTTTCTTTGTGTCAAGTTTCATGTTTTGTTACTTCCTGTTTTACCTGTTTTATCTGCAGTTTTACTTCTTGTGTATGATTACGTTGATTGTGCCACATCTTGTTTCCCCCGATTACAGTCATGTGTATTTAGATAGCCCAATCCTTTCCCTCAGTCACACCCTGTGTGCTTCCTAATTAGATTGGTGAACTTTAGGACTTAAATTGGGCGCTCCTTGTGGAGCTTTGAGGAAACAGGAAACTAAAACTGAGACAGAGACTAAGACACATGAGCTCGACAAGCCCAAGTAAAGACAAAGAAAAAACTCAGACTTGGCATGCAGAACATAGGATGGAAGGGAAAAAGTTAATAACTAACAAGATCAGAATGAAAACATAACCTAGGCAAAGCTGATATCTAAAACGGAAAACTACAACAAACTACATGAAGCTGCAAACTGAGTCCAGTTTGTTAATGACAGGGACATTTTGCATGGTTTTCCACTGAGCACGGCAGAGGGGTCTGATTATCTCCAGGGTTCCTCAGACATTGACTGAACATGAGTGGCAGGTGTTTAATTGTAAAACACTACTGTAAATCGGTACGGCTCCACCATACCCGTGGAGCAGACTGCTGACGCAATGAGAAAAGTTGTAGCTCTAAAAGTTTAGGCTATCTGTGCTCGCTTCACTTTATAGCTTCTCCTATTAAACTCAGGATGATAATTTGATTCTCTGTGGTGCAGTAAAGTGGATTGGATGATGTCAGGAATGCACGATGCCAGGGGTTCAGTTTAAACCCGGTTCACTCTGTGCTCACCCAGTGAGTACCACATGTATCATCAAATCTGTGCACCACGCAGAGAAGAGATCCAGCGTGTGAATGTGTCTCCGAACAAATAAATTTGAGTGTGTTTGCATGCACAGCTCGTCTCCAGGTTTGTGTTTCTCCTGCTACGTCAGTCCTATTGGCCACGGTTTATTTTTAGCCAGGAGGTCGCAGCCAAACAGCGTGGGAGACCATTCAGAGAGACGCAAGCCTGGAAGGAGGTCAACATGATGACAGAGTTGTGCCGTGAGCATGATAACAAGAACTGAACCAGTGATGAAGGCAGTGCAGGGTTCTAAAAATCCAGATCTGAGCAATTCTCACATGCTGCATAAAAATGCACTCAAAAACCATCCCTGCACCTTTTAATGGTATCCTTCAGTGATTCAGAGTGTTGTTCCATAACCATCTGCCATTAGCCAAAGAGATAATTGTTTGATTTGAAAGTAATAACACCGGATTATTTTACACTTACAAATTCAATAAAATGTAAAAGGATAATATTGGATATGTTAGTAGTTGCTGATGTGAAGAAGATGATTTAGACGGTGTTCTGGCAGTCTAAATGTGTACTGTATCATATAACAGCATGTAACATGCAACTGAAACGTTCAGAGTTCAAATTTAGCCGGGGACCTTTGTTATATGTCATTGCACACTTTCTCTTGTCTCATTTTCTGCAGTTCTTTACAGTTTGCTGTCTTAATAAGTCAAATTCCTTCAAATATGAAGATTTTTAAAAAAAATATTAATGTGCAATAAGTAGGAATTCCCTACGAAGAGACATTTAAGTTTTCCTTTTCCTTATTACAAAGAAAGCAGGCGTAGTGAAGACTGACAGTAATCTAAAACCCAGCTGATAACAGAGCTAATATTAATCACAATTCTCTGGTTTCCCCTGAATTTAAGATCAGAATGTGAGTAAAAGGCTCTGTGTTGCATACATCTAAAGATTACAGGACACATTAGGAAAATTCATATTTTATGGATTAACCTAAAAGTCAGGTGGCTTCATACGAGGTTAAATAACATTTGAGGACAGACATGATTTAGTATATTAGTATATTTGAATGTATGAAATTGTGAATCACTGTGAGTTAGTGTGTAAACTATTTTCTGTGCTAAATAATATTAAATTGTGCTACAAAAATTCCAGACTTTTACTTCCTGTTGTTCTTTTCCAAAATGCCAGGAAGAAGAAATCCTAATGAAGACTGCACCTTCACCTTGCTAATTTTGTGCCTTTACTGACTAATAAGATTCAACTGACGATTGTGTGATTTTTATTTCACACACAGTTTATATGTATATATATATATATATATATATATATATATATATATATATATATATATATATATATATATATATATATATATATATATATATATATATATATATATATATATATATATATATGTTTCTTTTGTGAACTCAGCAGCAGGATAAATATAGACTTTTATATTAGAGTTTATTACCTTACTCGTAGTGTCATCTAGTTGACACTTGAACTACCTTTACAACTTACGCTTGTCACACACCTGCGTATGCGAGGTGGTGGAATCGAAAAGTATTGACTGTGCCTATAAAAAGAAAACACATGCCGTATTAGGTAGCAGCGATACACTGCTCTAAGTGCTGCTGTCACTTGCAAAATGCTTGCTTGAAGTCCTGTTCTGAATGCATGTCATGCACTGTCCAGAGCACATGCTGGGACGCCAGCTGAGGACTGTATCAAGACATTGGCCCTTCAACTTGAATTTTACCTTGGAGAGGAGGACATAGTTGCAGGGGGTACAATGTGATATGTAAGAATAGTGGGGAGTTTAACCCCTGGCCACGAATTCACAACCCCATGAATGATGAAAAATACCAGTTGAGCCATCTTCAGTCTTTGTAGCCTGCAGGCTGCTGTTTGGTCTCTGGATCGGAGACCTGTGAATCACACATAGTGGTTTCTGCTCCACTGTGCAATGCCTGCACATATAAAGTATTCACAAAAATGCATGTCCTACTGTTGATGATGCAAAATAATGTCAAAGTATATGTGTATGTTATGCAAATGTCACTGGTATCATACCTATACCAAATCACCATGAAGCTAACACAGAGCAAAAAGTGTATCATCACATCCACAAAGTGTAGACACACCTGCAAGTGTGTGTGAGGTGCAGGGCAGAGTAGCATCATTTAATGTAGCAGCTAGTGTTAGCTTAAACACTCAGAGCTGAGATAGGAACAGGAGTGGTAATTTAATCTGTAAATAAATTGGAAATTTAGTCCTCAGCAGTTTGCTCGTCTCCTCAGCAACATCATAACAGCCAAACTGCACCTGTGTGAGTAACTCAGTCCAGCTAAGGATGTTTGCTGTGAGAACTGAATCTCCAGGTGTGCGAGAGGAGCTGCCGGCCAAATTTTAGCCAGCCATAAAATGTGTAAATAAGCTCAGGCTACATTGTAGTGCTTAGTGACAGGCTTCCATGACAAATGGTGGTTTGAGGGAATCCAGTAGTGCTCCTGTTATTTAGCTCTACCTGGATGGATCGCCCAGAATATAATCATATGTGTTAAAATACCATAAATATTTCATTTTTACATACACAAATATCATTAGTACCCATAAATCATGACACCCCTACTGTGAACCAAACATACTGGTTAAAAAAACTCACTGTAAGTGAAACTGCTGACCTTGTGTTGTGCTGAGCCAATTTTGTAAAAAAAAAACAAATTGTGACCCACCAAACATTTGCATTCCTAATCATTTAGATGCAGTGAGATGGACAAGAACTGGTCTGACCTATTCAAACATCCTGGTGTATATACCAGAATTCAGGTTTTAATCTCAAAGCATGTTTTTTTTTTTTTTTTTTTATTCAAAATACAGAATGATACTTCTGCAATATTACACAGCATTTTAACTTGACGTGATTCCAATGAACAGAACCCAAAGAAAAAGTATGAAATAGAGCATGTAGTTAGTTCAGTTCAGTTCATTTTTATTTCAAACATTTCAAACATGTGCCTTCACAATCATTTCCAAATATCATTCCATTATTTGTTTGAAAAGGAGTAGGCAGAAGTATTTACTTATTTGTCCCTACCCCCTCAAGTTTTACCTCTCATTCATTTAATTTTCTTTTAGTCTTAAATTAAACAAACAACATATGAAACAAAAGTAAAGCAAAGCAAAAACAAAACATACATAAATCAAAAACAAGAAATAGTTAACAGTCAGTTCAGTCATGAGGTGTAAAGTGGGACAGTTCATAAAAGCAGCGATTGTGGAGGCAGCGACTGTAAGCCAAGAGCGTGTTGAGAGTGCAGAATAGGAGAGAAATGGAACCTGATAGAGGACGACATTAAATATTCATGTGATGTTTAATAATAAAATGAACTCGTTCATACTCAGTCGATTCAGTTCAAAAAAGTTGCAGCGACAGTTCACCCTCCGTTCAGGCAGAGAAGCACTTTGTTTTAACACAAATCATCCGAGAAAAACCTTGAAGGTAAAAACCTGGCAGCTGATTTAACACAGTGCAGCTGTGTAGTCCCCACTGCACTTACATTTAAAATGTCAAACCAATACTGTTCTTACAGTGTTGTTGTATCTGCATGTGATGAAGATGACAAGACAGGAGTGTTACGCTACATTTATAACAGCCAAATATATATAAATATATATATTATTGTAATGTATTTGTACTGGTACAATAGTACAACAGGATGGACCTGTCTCCTTGAAGTTATATTTATACATTGAATATAGTGAATGGTGATCATTTATTTTATCAGCTATATATATGGAAAGTTATGTAGGTTCATATATGACCTTGAAAATATACTCAAACAAGCTTTGATCTTACTATAATTTCCATTTCTGATTACTGCAGAAATTGTAATGTTTTCCAGTGAACCAAGTAGCAATAGCGATATTGCATCATATCAGCTGCAGAAGCTTCATGGCTAACCCGCAACATGATCCCTTTTTGGCATTTAAAAAATAAAACTGAAAACCATTTTTAAAAGCATGTTCCATCCATTTTCTTCTGCTTATCCAATTCAGAGGGATACAGCCTGTCCCAGTACCAATTATACTTTACTGATAAGTTTGGAATTAGTAAATACATAATTTAGCAGCCTTTTCTTTTTAAGTTTACAAAAGTGTTTTTGTTTTGAATTAAATGCAAATAATTGTAATTTTCATGGTTATGCAGGTAATTCTAAATAATCTCAATATACACAAATGATCAACAAAAATAATCATACAGCAATCATAAAGCAGCTCTGCAGGAGGAAAGGCAATCAGGGTTTTTTTCACACATCACTAAAAATAAACTTTATGACTTTCTCAAATTGGCAGTCAGCACACAGTTCTGATGATGGTGTGGTCGTATCGTTACCTGAGCAGAAAGGCAGCTTTTTAAAACAAAATGAGAAAGCTATCAAAGCGTAGCCACAGTAAATGTATTTGGGGCAAAACAAGAGTGACATTAACACAACATTTAACTGCTGAATGCTCTCGGCTTGTGCAATTGTGCATCTATGAGCAGAACCTTTCTCAGAGTAAACACACAGAACAAAAGTCATTTTAAAAGCTTATTAGCTAATGGGTGAATTAGCTGTGTGAATAATAAATACGGAGAGAGAAATTAACTGGAAAGCATTTTAATATGTGTCGTGCATCATAAAAATTGAAGGTGGCAGATTTTAAGTATAGGGATGAAAATCATGAATATTAAAAAAAAAAGTTGGAAGGAGCAAAATTTCATCTTTTATTTTTTTTTATCATTTTTGAATTATTAACAACAATAGCCTCTAAAGCCTGCATGATCATTAGTAAGACAATACAGAAGTGTTTCCCACACACATTTGAGCAATAAGATCACCACATTCTTTGTAAATGAATGGCTTGTTGTGCAACAGAAAGAAATTAAAGCTATTTTTTACTAAATTAGGATACGATAATGGGATATTTTGGTAAATGCAGTAACTAAAGCACTAGTAAAACCAGCGACTCTTTTAACAAAATTGCTCTAAGTCGACAGAAAAAGCAATCTCTTTGGTAAGACATCTCTGGGAAACCTCCTCACTTCTCTGCACCCTCCCCCTTACAAGAGGGGCAGAAAAAATGCACCATCACCTCCAGTCCACTAGCTACTGCTGTCCTTGTGAGGGAGGCACTTCTGCCAGGGGCTGTAGGGCAACGCCAACAGCAGGAAGAGGATCCCGCCCACAATGAGGACAGCCCCCGCACAGCCAATACACGATACTGACCAGGAGAGCTCATGGTGGAGAGGAACTGTGTGATTGCTGGCAAGAAAAGCCAAAACAGACTGGTGGAAAACCAAGAGGGACAGGAGCACCAGAACACCTGTGATGGAGGAACCAGAAAGAGCTGTGAGAGGTATAGTTTTGGATAAAGTTAACCTTTGTGAGGGTAACTTTGCTGCCACCTTTACTGACCTGACAGAATGAAGCATACAGATGCTGGTTTAAGGAAAAACAGGATCTCCTTACTGAGAGCCATAGTGATGCAGATGGCACCCATCACCATCAGAAACAGGCTGAATAGGGCCAGCATTGCTGCTGCCACATTCAGATCTACATAGGGAATAGTGACAGTGTTAATTTAAGTGGATTTTGGACAGAACTCAATCAAAAGGTGGTTCATTTATTTCTGTGTTCAACAGGGAAAAATGTATTGCATCTAAAAGACAGAGCGGACAAGTTTGTAACCAGCTGCTGCTTTTTAAATGCTGCCATTGTTTTTGTCTCACTGTAATGGTTGGTGGGCTGTAGCATAGTGTTAGGGGGTGTCAGCACAGAAGGAGACTACCAGAGAGGATAGCACTGACTGAAATATGATGAAGTGGTAAAAACATTAGAGGGTTACAGACACAACTGGCGCCTTGCTCTGTAGCAATCAACTGTCAGCTACAAAGCGATGCATGACGAGTAAATCGCTTTAAATGCGGACAGGGCTTTCGTGTGTAACAGCTAGTAGCAAGGTTGCGTAATCCATGAACAAATGATACATAAAGCATTTTAAATTTGTGTTAGTAGAAACCAGGAGCCTATTTCATGGAAAAAATATACGCAATTAGCCAGTTCACTAATGATGGGGGTGTCACAGTTGAGGAATGACAGTAACAAATTGCAAATGATTTCAGTTTTGTACGCAGTTTGGTTTGACTAATGAAACAGGTCAAAATTAGCAATGGGAATGATCCCATGTTGCAAATCACAGCTTCCATGTTAAGGCATGAGGTTTCAGGAGCTTGCTCAAATAAAAGCTGCTTAACATTCCAGTTCGTGAATCACTCTGTTGTGATAAATGCTCAACTAACACTGTGACTGTATACCCAAACTAAATCTGAAAGTATTGAAACTACAGTGAATTAATGTTTTGGGGGATGCTCAATCATCCAGGTAAGTAAACGCTAAAAGGTTGATGCTGTTCATCTGGACGTAACGTTTTCAGTGAGAGAAACATTTCGTCACTCATCCAAGTGACCTCACAGCCCATCATTCATTCAGTGGGCTGGTTTCAGTCAATGTGCAAATGTACTGTTTTTAAGGTTGGGGAAACCTGCAGTCAGCTGAGACTGAAGAAGTCAGTTGGATGAGTTATGAAACATTTCTCCCACTGAAAACACTACGTCCACATGAACAGTGACACAAATCGTGTCAAATCATGTGACACAAGTTAGGTTGAACACAAAATCGGAAAACCCTTGGCTAGCATACACTCACTTAGACTCTGGAGATAAAAGTTAGTATTTTGACATTTCCCGTAAAACCAGCTGATATCCAGGCCAAGACTTCCTCTTCCATGTGTCAGTCATTGTTTATGAATGCTAAAATGTCATTGGACAGTTTAGATTTTGGCAAATTTATTTCCTCAGTTGCACTCCACATGGACTCATTTACATGAACACATGAATACAAATGGAAATAAGAAAGCTTCCAGTAATAAAAAAAATGACTGTTTATAGGTGATATTTGATTCTACTTATTTGCAGAAATTGTTTTGCATAGATTACACTGAAGACACATTTGAGTTGAATATGTGTTAACACAAGTAATTACAGTAACTATAAGACAGCAATCCCCAACCTTTTTGTGCCATAGGCCAGTTTATGTCCAACAATATTTTCATGGACTGGCCTTTAAGGTGTTGCAGATAAATACAACAAAATTAAACCAGTACTGGTAGCAAAAAAAAAGAACATCTATTCATAACACACGGAAAAAGACCCAGGGAAAGCGAGTTAACGATAAAAAAAATAACAATAAAAATCAATAAAAACCCTGAAAACTATAAATTTCACACCCAAGCCTCAACTCACGACTAACGGACCGGTACCGGTCTGTGGTCCAGTGGTTGGGGACCACTGCTATAAGAGATAGAATATAAAGTAGTGCGATAAAGTTGGGAGAAGACAGAAATTTTAGGGTCATCTTATTTCTTGGATTCTGAAAATATATATCCTGCCAAAAAACAAGACAGCTCTTTCTCTGCTAGCTGCAGAGCTACAGATCATTTTCAGCCCAAGGGACTACAGATGGCAGTCCCTCCAAAACCACCGATGCTACAGATGTAAATGGCATGTTGGATTTCTTGGAAAGTGCTTTTATTCCAATAACACAATCATCTTCAGATGTAAAAGGTTTGTATAGGTGTATGGATTTTGAATTACACTCCAAATGAATAATTTTTCATACTCGTGGCGACATTAAATCACTAGATTGAGGCTTATAGCGTGACAATGATGTGGCACCAGTGAACAATGAGATTTTAATGTATGTCCGTCTTTCTTCATTCAGTGTATGGCGCTGTGTGATCTTAATACATTATGAAACCGCCAGTGAAATGGGAGGTTAGACAGCAGCTCGGAGGCACTTGAACACAGCGTAGGCGGAATGCATTTCAAACACTCAGGGAGCAGACAATGGCCAACCTGAAAGAGCGTGGCAAGGAGGTGAAGGGAGACACAGAGAAAACGATGGGACCAAGAAATACAGGGATAGATCATGGGAGAGGTGATGGCAGGATAAGAGAGGATAAAGATGAAAGGGCAGAGAGGGCACAGGTGAAAGGAGGAGGGGGTGGGGTCAGTGAGAGGTACATGTGGAGAAAAAAGAAAAGAGAGGAGTGGGCAGCTGAAAGAGCCTAAGTGACTCACTTTTCTGTGTCGTCTTCTGAAACATCACAGCATTTTCCCCTGTAGTAAAAAACTTGAAGTACGTGCAGTTTGATTCTGCAGGAGACGAAAGGAGAGCGAAAGACAAATCTCTATGAGTGACATGAACACTGACAGGTAATCTCCTGTAGTTGCAAATTATCTTGATCATCTTTTTGAAATTCAAGAAGCCACATCCCCACGTCCTCTTCCTCGTCCCACCCCTGGATGCTTTGGTTTCAATTATTCTCCATCAAACATAATCAGCCGTGAACGTCAATGACAAGCTCAAGGTGACAACCCAATGCTTCCTGCACAATTTGTATTCTGCCTTCTTGATGATGTGTTACAATAATTAGAAATTGGCCGTCAAATAGATTCTGACACCTCTATCTGTTCCCTTGTGCATTGGCAAACACGAGCATGCACAACACACGCACACATCACTCTTAATTAGTGTGATCAAAGCCGCATCCTCAGTGTTCTGGCTTGGTCTCTTTTTTTTCTGCTGCTGCAGCTATAAGAGTTTCAGCGAACACTGCAGCACTCTAAAATCCCAATTGACAGAATTCAAATCCCATCAACAAATAAAGGCTCGCTGTAGCTGGCCAGTCAGGCAATAATTGGACTTTCCTTTCATTGACCACAGAACATGTGTACACTTTAATCCCCAAAGGAATTTGTGGGCCAGCATTTCCATCATCAGTGTCTGGCTAAGAAGAAAACCCCTAAAATAACATCTCACATTTAAACTGGATAAAGGAACTTAATAAAGCAGGAAAGTCAGAATGGTCAGTGATGTGGCAGTTCATCTGACTCATGATCCATCAGTTCTCAGGTTATTGCCTGTAAATTCAACAAATGTGACCTTGAACACAGAATGGGTGAAGACAATATTGGTAAATGGTAAATGGCCTGTATTTATATAGCGCCTTACTAGTCCCTAAGGACCCCAAAGCGCTTTACATAACCAGTCATTCACCCATTCACGCACACATTCACACACTGGTGATGGCAAGCTACGTTGTAGCCACAGCCACCCTGGGGCGCACTGACAGAGGCGAGGCTGCCGGACACTGGCGCCACCGGGTCTCCTGAACTGTGGACAGACAGATGGATGGGTTTTTATTGAAAATTGTAGTATAGACTAAAAGCTAAACTTTATATACATCCATATTATATTAAGAGGAGATTTTATCTCAAATTATACTCCATACACTCATAAATGGAATCACTGAGCTTTTTCAGAATGCATGTATGCATCACTGTTAGTGCTATGTGACATCTCAGTATGGCTACATAATATCTTTGTTTAAGCAGAATTAAACCTTGGTAAATCTAACCATCCATGTAACCATATAAAAAGAAAAAAATGATCAAAATGAGTATATTATATTAGTGATGGGTGGTCCAGCTCTTTTCAAAGATTTGGCTCTTTTGACTCGGCTCCCTTAGAAAAACCTGACTAAATGACTCTTCATTCAGAACATTGTATTGAAGCCTAATTTAGCAGTTACGAATTATGTTACTTTTGCATTTTGCTCATTTCTTCAGCCTTGAATTCAAATCCATCTCCTTGTCTCTCTGTCTCTAGCCTGTACCGCTACACTCTTTGTCTCCTGAACCTCTGCCTTCTTGCTTCTTTTACATAATGTTATGATCCTAGCCTGTATTTGCATGTGATTGGTCTGCTTGGTGTGCCCAGCAAAATAAAGAAGATTCTCAGCAGAGCTGAGCAGGAGCGGTTAAAAAGTTGGTCGCTTTTGTTGTTTGCTACAAAGTATCGGCTCGTTTGCAAATGACACATATTGCATATATTGTTCTCCTGCCCATGATGTTCTGCAGGGTGTTTGACTTTGTAACGCTGACTCGTGCATGTACTGCACTTACTATGTTCCAGTAGTTTTTAACCCTGTAGTTTAGCAATTTAAAGGAGTCTATAACATAAAAGGAGGTTTGTTTTGTTCTTTGACAGTGATTCTTTTTCCTGATGGTGAGGATGCAGGCCTAGAATTTTACTTGTTTCAGCTTCATATTCATTCCTTCCACATGTTCAAACAATCTTACTGCACCCCCATTACCCAGCAAGCAGGTAGCCTGTAAAGCTTTCTCACTCATTTTGATGATAATCAAAGAGATCTCTTCTCTGATAAGATGCAGAGATGTCTCTGTGGACTGCTCAGTCCAAAATCTCAATTTTGTTTTTTTATACGAATCATTTAGCAAAAAGAGGAGTTCATACAGGTGAGTCATGGAAAATAGGAGCAATACTGCAAATATGTCCTGGTCCTGGGTCTGGTCATTCAGTGTTTCTAATTTTTGAGTTAAGTTATACTTTTTGTATTATGGCTTTCTGGTTGTATGTTAATTATAGTTCTGGTTTTTAGGTTTTCTGTTCTGTTTCTGTGTTTTCACTGTGTTCCACATCTAGTCAGTTTTGCCTCTGTGCCTCATGTTTCCTCTGTTCCCAGGTCTGTCATGTTTCAAGTGTCTGTGTGAATTGTCTCATGTTTCCTGTTTTATTTTGATAGTCCCTGTCCTGCGTGCAGTGTTTCTGGTTTTGCTTCCCCTTGTCTTGTTACGTTTGATTACTCCCAGCTGTGCTCTCGTCCTGTGTCTCATTCCCTCGTTTTCCCTCACTGTATTTAAGCCCTGTGTTTCTCTCTGTCAGTGTTGCTTTGTACCTTTACCATGCTGTGTGCTTTTTCCCCTCCCTGTTCCTGGTTGGGTTCTACCTCTGTTCCCAGTGTCTTAGTTCCTTGTCATTACTTTCTAGTTTTCTGTTTTTGAATTTTTGGTTCCTAGTATGTTTTTGCTACAGCGCAATAAAGCTGCCTCTTTTAGTTCACCCTTGTGTCTTGTGAGTGCTGCATTCCTTCATCCTATCTGCCACACAACACACCTTGACAAAATAGCTTTAACAATGTTTCCAAAGTTTTCCAACCCACAGTCTCATTTTGTTCTGCTGCCCCAGCACCTGAAACTGTAAGTTGTGAGATCAGTAGAAGCTGATTAGGCTTGAAAACTGGTAGAGTATATGACAGCATAGAGTTGGAGCATTGGGTAGTATTTTAGTCTATTGGTGTTGAGGCGCTGTTTTGGACATTTTGAAGCCTCAGCTGTGGGCTGTTTGAGCAAGAAGAGACCATATTTGTATTAGAGGTTTTCATTATGAGCTAATGATAGCAAGCTTGATTAGCAGGCTGCATCCAGAAATTCTATAGGTGCAACACACAGACACCTGCTAATTGGTGATAGACTAGAATTTTACTCACCAAAACCAAAGCACAAAATTCTTGAGTGGTCTAATTATTAGTTAATGGACCAAGAGCACAAGTATGAAGGGAGGGTCAAACTAAGTATATATGAGCCAAAGCTGTTTTCATACCAGGATGTAAACATGACTTTTATTGCTGTAAAGTCTGGCATTTTAAAATGGGATTCTGAGATCAGACCTTTTTGGCAGTTCAATGTGGCAGTTGTTTTGCTGCTTCGGTATACCCTAGACAAGTCAATCTATCACAAGGATTACATTTACCACCACATACTCTTGCATCAAAACATATGATCAGTTTAGAATGACTTGTTTATGTAATGTGCATGCCTTTGGACCATAGGAAGAAACCCCCACAAGTACAGCAAGAACATGCAGACTCCACGCAAACAGGCCCCAACCAACCACTGCTGAACGCTGCACCGCCCTCTCATCATGGCAGTACACATTCAGTGCATTTGAAATAATTAAAACAGATCTATTAAAACCCATGCAGTATGAACACAAGTTAAAATTCAAGTGTTTAGGCACTCAAACCAGAAGCCGGATATTGTTGTCCTTGTTCTGTTGTATCCCTTCACTTGACCCAAAAACAAAATGTGGACCATTTCACTCTGTAACAATGACTCAGTCAGTTACTCAGCCAGACTATTCAGCCTGCCAGCCATCAAACAGTGAGCCAAGCATCATTTGTCTAGCCAGAAAGTCAGGTAGACCACTCTTTCATGCTAACTCTCTCCCTCAAACTGAACTGTCCAACAAGCTTGACAGTTTGACAAACGTCCAGTCAGCTCATTGCTCCATCAATCATCTGTTCAAACCTCTTTTCCTCAGACAGACTAGTCATCCATCATCCAAAAGTTAGACACACATCCACCCAACCAGTCAGTAATTTCACAAGTCACCTCCGGCCAGTTCAGCAGGTCCGCAGCTCTCTCTCTCTGGGTCAATGTCAGACACCCACAGGGTCTTGGTGCAGCCCTTCCACAGGCCATAGTGGGCTGTCAGACAAGTCTGCAAAACAAAGACCACAGATCTGTTGATTTAAAATAAGAGGTAATATCTTTTGCCATCGATCACAGGGTTTTGCCCTTTGGACCAAACAGCCTTTCATTTCTAAAAAGAAATGACTGTTTAGTTGGGACTTTACCCCGTACTACTTCTACCCTGGACAGATAATGTCTAAGACACTCTGACACATCTGTTTATCAGTGAAAACAGCAACATAGCTCATGAACAGAAAAAAGTCTGACTTTCACCTGATTGTTATAGAAACTCTTCGGTGGTGCCAGCTCCACCCAGAACTCAGTCCCGACCCCAAGGACTGTCAGGACTACACCAACAATGGCGACAAAGAATGCTAATTTGATCTGGTGACAAAACAAGAACAAGAACAATTTAAGTTAACATAAGGATTTTTTTTCATAAATGTACTGTCACTGGCGTGTGCTCAAGTCGTGAGGTGTAGTCAGTTACAGTGTCCCTTACACGCTGCCCTTTAGTCTCTCAATGTTAGCGTTCATTCCCAGATTATACAGTCTATTCCTATTTGGTAGGGACCCACACCTGCCAAAATCTAATACAAAACAAAAGATAAATTGCAGACTAACTAATGTGCCCCATTTATATAATATTTTATTCACAGCATTGTGCAAAAGTCTTGAAGTACCATTTCTTTATATTTTGCTTGGAAAATTGGGACTAGTTGCAATGATTATTGAAGCAATGCAGTATATAAGGCAAAACCAGACAGCTTGTACTCTCTTAGGCAACCTTTCTTTTAGTAGTCTTCAGGAATATCCCTAGCCCCACTGGCTAAAATATAGGCCCAAACTATGACAGAGCCTTCACCAGCTTCACCATTTTTTTTCTTTGTCATTATGCAAATGACCAGATGTTAATTCAAAGAATAGTGTAATTGCCAATGCCTCCAGTAAGATAAATTTCCAGGTTATTGCTTATAAATAACTTTTGAATACCGTCAAATTCAATGTTGTGACAAAACGGGATGTAAACATCTTAAATAAATATGTTTAGATAAAACTAAATATACTGCATATATATGAGAGAGAGAGTATTTAATAGAAAGTTAAACAAGCAAGTTAATGTAATGAAATGAAGACATCACTTTCAGTTTGTCACATATTTATTTATTTCTAAATGTATTTTTAACAGTAGTTTTTAGGGCATTTTACTGAGGATGTATTGATGAATTTGTTGATTTATTTCTGTGATTTAAATTTTGTCAGTTTTGATCCTCCATACCATCCAAACAATAAATGCAGCATAGAAATAGGCCTCCCACCCATCACTCCTACACACAGCACTACACAGAATCAAAATGGTGCTTTCAGAGGTGTCTGGCTGAGCTCAGTTACATAAAATTACATAGATTATTTAGACTAAGTCTGTAAAGCACATAACGCTGACTTCTTCACTCATAAATCATAGTGACCAAACAAAGATATGTCCCATTCCCATTTTTTCTCACTGCCTCACGTTGTCAGATGAATGACGGACAGCAAGGCCAGAAAATTGTTCTAATAGTAAAATAATACAATTTTGAAATAGGAAAATTCATAGCTTTTCATAGTCACATACCTATTTTACACCTATAGATTGCATTTCAGTTAAATTTTTATTACCTTATTGTCAGATAACTGAAATTAATCTTTTCAAAATATGTATTTTCTAATATTCAGAGCCATTTTCTGACCCTGTGGTGTGTTCCCTGTACCTTGACTTCACTTAAGGCAGCTATATGATTGATTGGTTCTATTACCTCCAGACTACGATCATGCATCCAGAAGGTAAACATACATCCACACGATATAAAACCAGTTACCTTTCCCTCCTGGGCCTCACTCATGGCATGTCCTGTTGAAGTTGTCCTGCGGCGCTTGTTCCCACCAAATGTACTGCGTCCACTCATCAGGCTGGCCAGACCCCCTGCACCCTGGGCTGGTCCTCCTGGTACAGGCCCACCAGCCACTCCGGGGGTCCCTGGGCCTACAGTGCGGCCCTCCTCGTCAGTCACAAAAAACGTTGACCACATTTTGAGAAAATATAAAACTACCAAGGAAGCTGAGCAGGGTCCAGTCTGTGGTCTAACTCGATTTGGGCTTTTCTTCAATTCAAGATTAAGAGTAGAGCAAAAACAGAGGAAATGGCTAGTTAGAAATTGAAAGAAAAACAATTAAAATGTCCAGAATGGGACCAGAAACTAGACATACAACGTCTTTAGCAGGAACAAGTGCCAATTATCCTTCTCTTGAAAAAAATGCTGAGGAATAATGGTGGCTTGGATGACAGATACAAAACCGCTAAGTGAATCATCATGGAAAAAATAAACGATTACAGATTACAGAAGATGTACTGAGAAGAGTATCTTCTGAACATCAGTAGAGGTAGGTCAGGAGAGTAAGAAAGGACATTTCCTAGAATGAAAAGAGGGAACAAAGAATCAAAAACTAAGAACCATTAAATATGTTTTTATCATCATAAAAGAGGCTTCACATACAGAATGTGCATAACATGCAAGAGTCACAGAAATATTCAAAAGTGTCAGCTAGTGATTTTGTAAAAGGCTTTGTTATATAAAATAGTATTTCAGTAACAGAAAATCTGAATTCTCAAATATACATATACAAAGTCAATATTAACTTTTTCTTATCTTTTTGGACATAAAAAAGCATTAAATCAGAATTCTGAGATTAATCTCAGAATTCTTGAATTTTTTCTCAGAATTCTCACTTTTTTCTCAGAATTCTGACCTTTTTTCTGAATTCTGACAAAAAAGGTGTGCCTACTTTTTTTCTTTTTTTTCCCTGGTGGCCCTAATCCTATTTCATAGTTTACTCACTGAGACCATAAAAAACATTTTAAAAATTCAATCACGTCAGGTTTTCTTGCAAGACTCATGTTTTTACTTTAATGAATCAAGTAAGATGGTTATTTATGTCAGTGAACAATATAAAAGTCCATTATGAAGTCTCGTTATCTGTATATTATCAGTTCACCCAGGTGTAAATAAGGTCAAACTATCCAAAAATAGAAACTTTCAAGAATGTCATTTGTTAAATCTTCAAAGTAAAAGAACAGTTCACAAGACTCTAATTGGGCCATAAAAATGTTAACAAAAACACTGCTTCTTCTATTCCTGTGTGATCTGAGCCCACATGAAGCAGCTGTTCTGTAACAAAAGTCCACTGTAATTTGAGCCAAAAAATGACTGCATTAAATAACCAGGATTCAGTGCTTTCATCAGTGCACTTAAAAAACAGGAAGAACACAATACAGGAGAGAACTCACAAATAGTAGAAATCAGAAATAATTATCTGTGCCCTGTTCTCCATTTTTCATAAGGACACTAAGCCAATATGAAAGCACTTAGCATGGCGGTGTCATAATCAATTATCTATTTTGACATGTTGACAGCAAGCACATAGAGAAATAGTCAGCATAGTGAAATCTTAACCTGCTATCTATTCTGAGATACTTTGTGGTACCTCAGCGACACTCATCATGTTCAAGACACGACCAATTACCTATTCTGAGAAACTCTGTGATACGAAGTCACACAGACACATCGCTGGTGAACTGAGTCTTAAACCCTTTGTTTCTGGAGGGGGAATGAAGCGGCTGCCCCGCTGAGTTCCACCGGGATGTGGTGACAACAGACACAACATGCAACCCTGTGTCTTGTTAGCAAAAATGAAACATGTTCCCTGGGGAGAAGACGCAATTTTACTTTCATATCAGCATCTACCTTGTGAACAAGATAACAAGTCACAGAGTGCAGGCTTAGAGAAGTTTTCAGTCAGCTTTGTGAAACAGAGATAATAAGCCACAACAACACAGTTGAATATAAACATATGATCACATTAACAGACAAAATCCTCCACTTAATGCACATCTTCAAACTTTAAACCCTTACGTATAATAATGCACTTCATTATATTGATTTATCTCTGTTGATTGTGAAAGCTTCTTGCACAGTAAGTAGAGTTTTTTTAAAACCTCTTATCGCAGGGCACAGAAGGATTTGAGCCTATCCCAACTGACATCGAGCACCCTGGACAGGGCGCCAACCATGCATATTTTCACCAATTTAGTACCACTAATTAAACAGACGCATGCAAACTCCACAGCAAAAGCTGATCAGCAGGTTATGCTTTTTGAGTGTCTTAATGACATCATTAATGCCACCCACATTTATACATTTTGATGCAGTATTGTTCAATCAACTCATTAGCTTAATCTAGTTTTATTATATGACATATTGTGAACACCACAATGCCAGATTTTCAGCTGATGAGTTAACTATACCAATAATATTGTGAAATGTGTAGACATTTTGAGGGGAATGTGATAATGAAGATCATCAGTTTATTCTATATTTTTATTATTTTACAAATATTATAACAATTTTACAGTGATTTGACAGTGCAAATTTATGAACTGCAAAGCAATTTGTGCTAATAGTCAAATTAGGTTGTAAACATTAGGGGCTCTCCACATAGTGTGGCCCAGATTAGTAACACAAAGCCACAAGTCAGAAAAAGTAATTTGAAATAGCTCTGGTTAGCACACACGTTTATCTAATGACAAACATGTTCAAACACTGTTAGCAGTTAGATTCAACATATCTTCTTATATAGCATCCATGTTATCTGCACATTTTGACTCAAATGACATTTGAATACACCAAAGTGTAAATGGTTATCTTTCATTAATAGGTAACATTACTCTGGTGTTAAGATATTTTCTAACAAGATTCAATTTTTGTTCAAAAGCACTTTTGTGCCTGATTTATTCGTGCATATGTGCTGAACTGCAACTTTTCTACCTAATCAAGTAAAACTAAAGTTAACTCTGATCCTGAGAGGGCAAACAACAGCAGCACTCTTTATAAAAACATTTATTGCATTTTGTGGTATAATTTATCTTTGTGTTGACACTCCTATAATAATGCCTACATAACACTGTAAAAATGACGTAACAATACACTGCAGGCAATTTGTCAAAAAGACAGTGGTGCAAAGTGGTCACTATGAGCTTCCATATCTAAAGCAACAGCAAACACACCTACAACAGCAAAACATCATTGACATCGTTAACTGCTCGTAGCTGGTTTAAAATATTTGTTGTGTAAAGTGTCTGGGCACCTGTTTAAAAATAATAATTAAAGTCTGCTGTCCTTACTCATCAAAACCGATCAGGTCTCACCTTATAATGCATCCAATATAACACGCTGGAAAAGCAGCATTGAAGCACGAGCAGGAAAGTCCAGCGTCAACCTTTAACAAGTTCACTCACTTTCTTAGTGAATCCAAAAATAAGCCAACATGGAACCCACACAGACACGCACACGCACACACACAGCAAACACCATAAACACTCTGTAAAGGCAACGTTTGAAGAAGAAGCCAGTTCAGCTTTATTCCCCCACCAGCCCAGCCCCCTTCACACAGTTCAGCAGCCAGAAATTATCATGCTGAAATTAGACACATTAGTTTCACTTTTTCACTCTTTAACACGTGCTGCACGCCTGCTTCACTGCGCTCGCCGCCATCTCACGAATATCACAACAATGACATTAACAAGTTGCTGACCTGGTTTTTGTGTGTGTGGTTCTGCTCGGAGTGACGGAGGGCGAGCTGAGGCCGGGAGAGGGAGTGATTGAGGGAGGGGAAAGTGAAAGAGTGAGGGGAGGGAGGAGGGGAGTATAGGTCAAAGTAGCTCAGTATTGCGTCTGAGGGGGGGGTAGATGGGGTAACATGTGCTCATGTTTGAAGGAGGAGGTGAAAGAGAGATGACGCGTGCGTGTGTGTGTGTGTGTGTCTGTGTGTGTAGGTGTGTGTGTCTGTGGTATTCAGTCACACTGTAGCTTCTGTAAGCGAATCTGTTTGTTTACGCTAACATGGACAGTTGTGTTGGACAGCTGTCTCAGCTTCAAAATGTACTTGTGCGAAAATGAGCACACACATTCAGACCCATCCCCTTGACTGTGTGTCTGTGTGTGTGTGCCTCCTCTTTCTATTTTTGCTGCCCACCTGTTAATGACACTAAATCCGACCCAGGGGAAAGGGCTGCAGCAGGGGGCTTGTGTCAGCTCCGCCCTGGCTGTGAGGTTCATGTCTGCGGCCACAGCTACGATCCCACTGATTGAAGAGGGAATTGTAGATTCAACACCTCAAGTAACACTGCCGGTTAGCTGCCGGTTGGCTCGCATGATCGGATGTTAGACTGGTGAGACCAATTCCACCAGACAGTGAAAACTTGATAGCTTACTGCCAGCTGACAGCAGCAATGAGACACCTTATCCAGTTTGTTTGTTATAACCAATTTAAAGCATTTCCGTTGGTCTTTAAGGACTATTACGAAACTTACTTAACCCAGCAAACATTTGGACACTAAGAAACACTGGTTGACCAACAACTACTTAATATTATCATTTTATGAATTAAAACAAAAAAGAAAAACAAAGAAAACATTCTGATTTCTGTGGACACAATGGAAAGTCTGCAGCCAGGGACATTTTGCTTTGGTTTCCATTTTATCCTCTTGAACATCTGGATGGAAATACTGAGCAGAGAAGAAAGCAAGTAAGTTTACCATGCAACAAATATACATTAATGTTATAAACCTGTTGTTTACATCATTAAAAATCTGAATCCAGTAATACTTGTCTATGGATCTTGTGCTTGTTCCTGTGCTGACATGATTAGTGCCTCTGTTTTGTCCTTCAGTACAGCTTTGTCCACCCACTGGTAGGATTTCCGGATGCAAGCCACTTTCTCTATTTGCCGGTGGTACATACTGTGCAGGGGTCCTTCCATGATGGTTCGTCCTCTCAGAAAGGAATTGGCAAGAATACCAGAGGAGCGAAATAACAGCTACTGGTAGACAGAGCCGTCACCCAAGACTGCAAGACCCGGCTCCCCAACCTGTGCCTTGCCTGGATTGATTACAAGAAGGCCTACGACTCGATGGCCCACACCTGGATCCTGGAATGCCTAGAACTATACAAGATCAACAGGACCCTAAGAGCCTTCATCAGGAACTCAATGGGAATGTGCTGAACAATACTAGAGGCCAACTTCAAGCCCATAGCACAAGTCACCATCAAGTACGGGATCTACCAAGGAGATGAGCTGTCCCCACTGTTGTTCTGCATAGACCTGAATCCCCTCAGTGAGATTATCGACAAGACCGGCTACGGATACCGACTACAGTTGTCAGCCACCTTCTCTACATAGATGACATCAAGCTGTATGCCAAAACTGCAACCACCAAGTACCTGCAGAGGGTCAGACAAATCCTGATCCGGGCTATCAACACCTACACCCTGCCCGTGATCAGGTACCCTGCTGGGATAATAAGTTGGCCAAAGGAGGTGATAGAAGCCACTGACATCAAAACAAGGAAGCTCCTGACCATGCGTGGTGGTTTCACCCCAAGTCCAGCACATTGAGGCTGTATGCTAAGAGGAAGGAAGGAGGCCAGGGACTAGTGAGTCTCAGTACCACAATCCAGGATGAGACAATGAACATCCATGAATACATCAGGAAGATGGCCCCAACCAACCGTGTGCTCAGTGAATTTTTTTTATTATTTTTTTTTTTTCATTATTATGCATCACTGTCAGTTTTGTTTAGCTGGCTGAGAATGAACAACAGTTATCTGGTTTCTGGACATGTTTCTTTTCCATATGAAACATTGTGTTACTGCTATTGGATTCATATGCTTTATTTGGTGTTGGTGTGAGTATTAGCATAGTTGTGCAAGAAATTGAAAAGCTTGACTAAAGCATTATTGCTCCTGACAGTCATCAACTCAAACAATCAAATCGATTGTTATTATTCACATTTTACTTACAGGAGCTCTAAGTAGGATTCACAGAAACAGTGGTCAAACAAACCCTCCCTCCAAAAAACAATCCAGTAAGAAGGCCTCTCCACAAACAAAGCAGTCTCTAAAACTAAGGTGATGTTGATATCGTAACAAATACATGTTTGTGGGCTCTAGCTCACTGTGTCGCAGTGGTACAAGCAGTTTGTTTTCCAACTGTCTAATCAGAGGGTCAGTGAATGGCTGGTCCTCCAGCTGCCAGAGGGAGAGAATACTGCAGTCAGATGTGCCTGGCATTGTGATAAACTGTGTGTGAACAAGCAAGAAGGTTAGACACAGAGGCTGACAAAGATGGATGACTGAGTGTGAGGGAGAAAAAGAGAAGATCAAGTAAAAGAGGTGAGGAACTTGGAAGAAAGAGAAGAATCATACAAAGATAAACAGAGACATGACATGCCCAGACAGTTCACCTCACTGCTTAGGCAGAGGAGCCAAATTAAAATGCAAAGGTGGCTGATGGAGGCTCAGAGTTATGAGTTATGATCAGGTTTTAGCCACTAGAAATAGATGGGTAAATGCTGGTTTGAAAATCATGTTTCACTTGAAATGTGTTTTTGTAACTGAAGACGTTACACATAAACATTGAATGCACACTGTAGATTCAATAGTTGGGTTATGTGATGATTTACACTGACAGTTTTGTTTAAAAATATAGCTAAAAAGGCTTCTGTGTATAGAAGAAGAAGTTAGGAAGACAACAAAAGGGAACAGATTTTTTTTAGGTAGCTCACTAAAGTCAAAGTCAAATTTATTTATATTTCACATTTCATACAAAAGCTGTTCAATATGGTTTACGAAGACAAAAATAGAAAATATAATACTTACAATAAAATGTATTTTTCATGTAAAAGCTACGAAAAAGAAAAACGTTTTTCAGCCTGATTTAAAATAACTAATAAATTCTACACACCGCAGGTGTGAGGGGAGTTTATTCAACAACTGAGACACATGAAAACACTAAATGCTGCCTCACTTTGTTTGGTTCTAGTCCTAGGAGGAATATTAAGTATACCTGTTGCTGAGGACCTAAGATGCCTTATAGCTCTCAAGTAGGTCAGTAATATTTTTAGGCCCAAGGCCACTGAATGTTTTATAAACCATTAGCAGAATTTTAAAATCAATCCTTTTACATACATGTAGTCAATGCAACAATTTCAAAATTGATGTAATATGATCCATTTTCCTGGTGTTGGTCAGGACCCTAGCAGCAGCATTTTGAATAAGCTGCAGCTAATAAATTGATTTTTTATTAAGACCAGTAAAAACTACATTACAATAATCTGGGCTACTGAAAATAAGTGCATGATTAAGCTTTTCAGTATCTTTCTTGGCCACAAGACCCTTAATTTTTGCAATATTTTTAAAGCGGTAATAGGCTGATTTAGTAATGGTCTTTATATAGCTATTTTAATTCAGATCTGTGTCCATAAGATTTTTAACTAGCTCACTGGGATGAGCAGGTGACCACTGCTGCTTGTTGGAGAGCAGCAGGCCCAGGTTTGAATCCGAGTGGTACTTTGTCACATGTCTTCCCCCCCCACCCTCCCACTATAGCTGAAAAGAATTCTGGCTCATTCATACACTAATTTATTGAATACATTTACCTAGTAAGTATAAAGGACTAGAGCTATAAGGTAACACTGAAAAATAAAGCTGAGTATCATCAGCATAACTACAATGCAACATATTATAATGCTTCATAATCTGAGCTAAGGGAAGGATATAAATATGAAACAGAAGCGGTCTGTAACGTAGTTTGTATTCAGTGGTTGAGAGGAGGTGGCAGACACTCACAACCACACTGGTACTGGGAATTCCACAGTGCTTGTCCTTTAATACACACGCTCTTCACCAACCTTACAAGGCCCGGTTGAACGGCTGCTGTGTTATCATACATGAAGCGAGCAGTGTTTATACAACCCGTAACATTACTTTGAGTTAGGGAGGTAAAGATATGAGGTCCATCTCAGTCCATGCGTCCATGTGCATGCATGTTTCTCCCACACTCTACAGAGGGCAGTGACTTGTGATATCACTAAACATTAACTTGAGTTCTTTTAAAGGGACACCACACAATTGTAACTGTTACAGGTCCCAGAACAGAACCCTGAGGGACGCCACACATAACCTTCATTTGGTCAGAATTATAGAATGATACAAAAATAATCTAAATGTGTCACATAAGATTTAAACCAATTAAGCACAGTTCCTGAGAGTCCCACCCATTTCTCTAACCTATCAAACAGTGTGTTATGATCAGCCATATCCAATGCAGCAGTGAGGTCAAGCAATATTAAGACTGTAACTTTTGCTGCATCATTATTGAGCTGAATATCATTTAAGACTTTGATAAGAGCAGTCTCAGTGCTGTGATATGGTCGAAATCCAGATTGAAAAGCACTGAGAAGGTTGTTCTGAGTAAGAATAAAAAGAATTTGCTTGAAAACAAAGTTCTCAATTAGCTATGCCAAAAATGTTAAATTAGATATGGGCCAATAATTACTAATTATCCAAGTTGGATTTTTTTAAAAATAAATAAATAAAATAGGTTTAATTACTGCAGTTTTCAGGGCCCTAGGAAAATGCCCTGATTGAAGAGATATATTAACTATCTGCAATAGTTCTGCAGATAGTTAGCTACATAATTAAAAAGGTTTGGGGGTTTTTTTAACTGGTGGACAATATATCTAAAGAGGAAGTTGTAGACTCTGTTGAACTATTTCCGTCAAAGATACAAAGTCTAAATGTTTTAAATTTCTTAAATTGTTAATAGAATAAAGGGGCACAGGTGTTATTACTATAGCGCCTGAAATTGAGACACCAACATGGACGTTGTTGATATTGTTATCGATGATCTTTGAAAAAACAGGTCTTTCTTGCCCATTTCAACTTTTGATTATATATCTGAAGACTTTGTTCATAATTATTGTAATGAACCTGCAATTTAATTTTCCTCCACCTACATTCACCATGTCTGCACTCCCTTTTCTGAGTTCTAACCATTAAATCATTCCTCCAAGGTGACCTTTTCCTCCACAGATAATTTTGGTCTTAATCGGAGTAATAGCATCCATAACAGTCAAAGCATGAAGGTTAAAGCCATTTAACCAAGGTCATCAAGAGAATCCAAAATCAAAGATGATGGTGGTGTATAAGCCTAAATAAGCTGTGGACAGGTATTATCATTGATACAGCATTTTTTTAATCATTTTAAACTCACCTTTACCAGTACTAATACAGACTGTGATTTTAAATGAGACACAATAATGATCTGAAATGCTCTGGATATGTCACATGTTGAGAGCATGTGACATATCCAGAATATGTCACATGCTGTCCAAAATATGTAACAATTCTCCAAAATATAAAAAAAAAAAAAAAAAAAAAAAAAAAGTGCATAATCTAAATGAATATTAAATATTAAAATCTCACATCAAGACAACATTAATTCAAATCAACATTAATTCAAATGTATAAGTGTATTGTAAGCATGCATGCAATTAACCTTCTATGTTCTCATCTTCCCTCAACATGTATCACCTGGACACTCTCACCAGTGAAGCTTAAAACCCTCTTGGATGGAACATCAACTCTAAACAAGCACAGATATGTAATGTGTATAGAATGAACTCAACCTGTGAATAGAAAGGTCAATGTGATGACAAACATATTCAATGCAATATGAACCCTGTAAGAAATATTACTGATAAAATAATACTGTAAAACATGTTATTAATGCATTTATCATAAGGCAGGTTATATGGTAACAATAAAAGAATCTCTGAATCCCAGCAAAGGTCAGAGAACTCACTAAATAATACTGCTTTGTTTGACTTTCCTCACTTGACTTTTTTATTCTACCATTTCTTTAAATTGGAAAAGGTTTGCACAGCAAACTTTAGAGAGTTCAGTTGGAATGACAGAAGACTCAGAGCTTTGTTCAAGGACAGTGGATACTCAGCATTAAGGGAAAGGAGATATTACTTATTCATTTTCTTCTCCCAGTTCACCCAGCCAATCATGAGATATGTTTCTGTGACCTTCTGGTGCAGTGCTACCAGCTTATTAGCATAATATTAGTTTTAAATAACGGTACTTGATGAAATAAATGTAGTCATGTATTATTAAAGGAAACCTGCATGTGTATATGTCCCATGTGCAGTAGTGACCTCAACCAAAAGGTGGCAGTACCTGGCAGAGAGGTCTATAGGGAGAGAAGGGTGAAGGGTGTGAAACTAAGCTGCTCTGATCCTTAAGGCATGCAGGGAGTTAGGACCCTGAACCGTGAACTTGTGTACTGCAGTGAGGTCTAATGAGATTACACCAACACGATGGGAGAAGAGGATACATCAGGGTGTGTGAACCACTGAGGGTGAGCCTGCCCAAGTTCGGGTATCTCGAACACTGTTATTCTGGTTCATTTACTGGTTCCTGGGTCATTTAACCCTGCGTCTTGAGTTTTAATATATTTTGATGTTTATGGTTTATGTTTAAGTTCATTAGCTTATCTAAGTTCATTTCTATTTTTCCTATGTTGACTTATATAGTTATAGTTAATTGTTTATTAGATTCCGCTTGTGTCTTCAACCCCTGTGTTTAAGTCACCCTTGCCCTTCAAATGTTTCATGTCTGCCTGTCTTATGTTTCCTGTTTTATTTTGAAGGGGTCTGGTGTCCCATGTTCATTGTGTTTAGTTTCACTTCCCCTGTGGCATCATTATGTTCATTCTAATCAGCTGTGTTTTCACTTCCCCTGATCACCTCCTGTGTGTTTTCATTCATTTGTTGGCTGATCTTCTGTTATCCTGCCTTGTTCCCATCCATGCATTGTTTCCAGGGTTTTGAATTCATGCCAAGTCTTCATGTTAGATTTCTATGTTCATGTTCATGTTCCATGGTTAATATGAGGGCCCGGTGGCGCCAGTGTCCGGCAGCCTCGCCTCTGTCAGTGCGTCCCAGGGCAGCTGTGGCTACAATGTAGCTTGCCATCGCCAGTGTGTGAATGTGTGTGTGAATGGGTGAATGACTGAATGTAGTGTAAAGCGCTTTGGGGTCCTTAGGGACTGAGTAAAGCGCTATACAAATGCAGGCCATATGTTTAGCCTTAGTTTACCCAGTTTAGGTTGAGTTTTCGCCCTTGCCCTTTGTTTGTATTATTTTTGCCAGCCTTAATAAATGGCTTGGTTTTTGTTACACCAAGTTTTGTCTCTTCACCTTCCCTGCACTTGGGTCCACCTTCTCACTCCCACACAGTCAGCTTCTCTGCCAGACTGTGACAGATGATTTGGGCTTATTTTGCAGTCACAGGACCTGCACACCTTACAGTCAATTATCAACATATTCTAGTCAAACTTGAGGCTCTCAGTCAAACAGCTGAAGCTCAACCAACATTGAATCATGCAACATGAAAATGATCTCAAGCAGGGCAAAAAATCGACAACAAAATGCCTGAAAAAAAAAAGAATTAAGGTGTTGCAATGGCCCAGTTGAAGTCTAGACTTCAGTGCTATTGAACTGGAAAGTTTGGGGAGAGCTGTGCATTAACTAATGCTGGAAAACCTCAATGTACTGAAGCAACAATGTAAAAAATAATGAGCATAAATACGTCCACAAACATGTAAAAAGTCAATTTATCCATCCATTAGATTTAGGGTCACCGGGGGCATGAGCCTATCTCAGCTGCACCGGGCAAGAGGTGTGGTACGACCAGGACAGGTAGCCATTCTGTTGCAGAGCTAGCACAGAAGGGGCAGAAAACCATTTATACTCGCATTCACACACATGGGTAGTTTAGAATAACAAATTAACCTTACCCCACCAAGTGTATGTGTTTGAACTGTGGGAGGCGTCTGGAATACCTGGAGATAACCCATACAAACTCCACACAGAAAGGCCAGATGGGGGACTTTCTTGCTCTGAAGCAACAGTGCTAACCACAGTGTTGCCCTTGATTAAAAAAAATAATAATAATCCCTTCAAGTTATTTGCTTCTGAAGGTGGTTCTACAAACTATAAATCTTGGGGTTCACTTAAGTTTTCCACAGGACTGCAGTGGTTAAAAAAGGTTTTAAATTATCATAAGCATGTTATTTAACTGGAAACTGAACTGCAGCCACAGACACTTAAAAGCTTAACATATCTTTAGTTCTCTCCCTTCTTTGTGTCTCTGCTGTTTTTTTTAATTTTCTTTTGTCTCCTGGGAGAATCTCTCTGTGTCTCTCATTGTTTGTTTCTGTGTGGTTATAGTCACTTTTATTTTGGTAATCACTTTCTTTTTGCATCTAGTCGCTTTGCTGACTTTTTTTTGTCTCACGCCCCTGTGATTGTCAGTTCCTCCCTATGAGATTCCCATGTGTTTATATTTAGTCTTGTGTCTCCTTTGTCAGTTGATTTGTTAACTTCTCCTTGCTTACCCCTTTGTGACTCTGAAAAGTTTGAGTGTAGGTTTTGATTCCTGTTAGTTTCTTCTTCTGTTTGCCTATTTGTTGGACGCATCCTGGATCTTCCCCGCTGTGCTTTTAGTTGCTGTTCTTTCACTTGTAACGTCACTAAAAATATTTTTTGTACGCCAGTCGAGCTTTCTTGTTGTCCTTCATGCGAGTCTTCATGTGAACCCCAGTGACATATCTTTTTAAGACGAGGAAGACACATTTGGTACTGGCGTTAGTCATTGTCCTCTACGTTTGTTTAGGGCAATGTAACTGATATAGACAATTACATTTAAAGTAATGAGAGAGTTTGGAATCTGCTCAACTGTATTCACAACGCTGGCTCCAGGAACGCAGTACTAAAATAGTTCTTGGCCAAAATATCTCACTGGCATTGGTTTGAACAGGATTCCTGTATATGTAGCCAATCTGTATATTACCACAGTGAAGGAAGTGTTGTGTCTGATGGCTGCTCTACTGAATCTGGATTCTGAGGCTTCTGTGTTTCTGTGTTCTTTTAACAGCCACTGCCTCAACAAAGAAATGGGCAAAGATATGAAGTTTGAAAAGATGAAAATTCTTATTTTGAAGAAACAAATGAACATGATGGATCTAATCAAGACCAACCTTCTCCATAATCTCCCTCTCCCTTTAGGTCTCATAGCCCAAATGCAAATCAAGGCAGGCAAAACTAAGTAGTATACACAGCCTATGTTCTTTGTTCTTCAGTCTCTCTGTGACCTTGTGGTTTATCTGTGCGCTGTCTCCATCATCAGCTCTCTTTCATTTTCAGTTGTTATTGTCCAAATGACAATTAGACATAATCATCCATGTGCGTCATTGGTGACCTGCATGTCACAGTGCAAATCATGATTTTAACGCACTCTTCCACTTGCTTGATGATGTTTTACAGTTCTTATGGCGGAACTATACTCAAACAAAACGAAGCTCTTTCATTGGTCATGACATTCAGACACTGACCTTCTTTCTAAAGATATGCTGAGCAGAGTTTTAAAGATGTTGCACATTTTTACCGCGTTCTTTGTTTAATCTCTTTATGCTGCATATGAGCATTTCAAAGCCTTGGAAAAAAAAGGATTTGGTCAGTAATTCTTATTGGAGCTTTTCCTTCCCTATGCCAGGTCCTGGATGCTCCCTTTCCCACAAGTACCTACTTTTCAACCCCCTACACCAGAATGTGGTCCTGTAGAGACAGAGCCCTTAGTGCTGCTGAGCCTATTGTCTGGGACAGACTGCCCTCTAATCTCCAACATCATATCTGAGCATTTTCAAAGAGCACGTGAAATGTCATCTATGCCCTGATGCCTTGGTGCACAGCAACCCTGGATTCCTTGAAAAGTGCTATAAATCGGAGTTATCATTATTATTATTATTAGTGTTATTGTTATTATTATTAAGGACCCCATGGTTGCCACAATACACAGTTGGTCCACTCTACTGAGTGATCCTTACTTAAGGGAAACAGTTTACTGTCTCTCAGCCTTCTCAACTTGATGGTACTGCAAATGTCATCTGACAGCTTCTTTTTTATCTTGTCACAATTCCTACAGCTGCTAAATGTTTTTGTCACTTAAACTTAAACACACACCAGTCAGCCACATTATTAAAAGTAGTGAGAAGTTAAGTGATGATCTCACTTACAGCAAATTCATGTGGATGTTAATTTGACACATACAGCACAGTAAAACCAAACGACTAAGCAAACACTCCACAGTAGAAATGGCACTCGCTTAAGGAAGCTGTTTCCTGCAGCAGGACATTGTATCCTGCCAAAGTAGAAGGCTGGAAAACTAAGTTACCTCCTGAAAGACTTCTAATTGCTTACTCATTTACATAATGTGGCTGTATTCCTGTCAAATATTTAGACATTAATGGTAAATGGACTGATTCTTATATAGCGCTTTTCTACTCTCCCAGAGTACTCAAAGCTCTGTATACAACATGCCACATTCACCCAATCTCACAAGCACTTTCTCTATACTTAGTGCTGCCTAACTACATTCACACGCATTCATACTCTGATGGATGCATCGGAGAGCAACTTTGGGTTAGTATTTTGCCCAAGGTTACCTGACATGCAGAGAAGCCAGGGATTGAACCACCAACCTTCCGATCAGTTGGTGGCCTGCTCTACTTCCTGAGCTACAGCCACCCCTACCCCTAAATTAAACCACTACATACTCCATAATATGGCTCACAGCTCAAAAGTACAGCTAAATATTGTTTTGTTTTGTTTTTTCAGCTAAATTACCAGAAAAGTAAAGTATAATTATATTTAACTATAATTATTTATTTGGTCCTGTAAACTTGACTTTATGGTAGTGCACCTGCCTTAAATTGTATGTATGTTTAATATAATTAAGTCATTTCAAATGAAATAAAATAATGAAATTCAAATCAGTTTAAATTTATGCACTGCCTTAATACACTTAGTCACGATTTCGCTTATGCAATAAGCCTTAACGTTAGACTCTGGCTATGTGCAACTATAGCCAGTAACTGCCTGCTAAGCCTCAGCTCCACCTAATCCAGTGGTTCCCAAAGTGGGGGGCGCGCCCCCTAGAGGGGGCACAGAGCCATTGTGGGGGCCAGGGTATGAATAGAAACAAAAAGAATGCTTGGACGCTGCTAGCATAATGGACTGGTCTTTGACGGGGCTCCCACACAAACGCAAAGCAGAAGATGAAGCATCGACAAATATGCTTTCAAACCAACTTCCTTCCAAGCCAAAGACTAGAAAATAGAAAATATGGTGAAGCATATCTTCCCTTTGGCTTCACCTGCACAAGTGCCAAGGTAGGTAACCCTGACAGAATTTGTTTCCCCTGCGCCGGGAGCACGCGCTGGGCTCTCCAAATCACAGACAAACAGTATCCCACATTCTTGATTTTTAGTTCACAAACACTTTTTTAAATGTATTAATAGCAGTGTTGAATATTCTTACACAGTAAGAAAAAAACAACAAAAAAACAACTATACGTAAAATAATTACACCATAATAGATGGTTTGTTAAGTGGTTTGTTTTATTGCAACCTTTAATTTATTGCAGTTTACTTTTATTTGTTTAATTGTTTGCAAAAGGTTTGCGGTGTGGAATAAAGTGCAGTGGAATTTGAAAAAAAAATATGGGTGTGTGTGGTTGGAGGATGTGTTTGTGCGGGGGGATTTTCTTGTAAAACAAAGGGAGGCCTAGCAAAAAAGTTTGGGAACCACTGACCTAATCAATCTAGTGAACTCGACCTCTCGCTGTCTGAGTCTATGATTCAGCTTTCTAACCAATACGGTCATTTTTGGTTAAATAAAGTTTTACAGGTCTGCTGTCTCATAGCTTAATACAGATTTATTCCCTCACATATCTTCCTCTCACCTATCTAAAAGCTGATGTTTTAGGGGTTACGTAGGCCATTTGTTCGGAAATGGCACTGCAAGCTCTCAAACTGTCAATCAAATGTTTTATCAGATTGCAAAGTTTTCTAATCCACACTTTGCACAGAAATATTCAAATTTATTCATAGTTTCATTCCTGTGTGGTTGCGTTTAATACGTACTTATCTCATTCTGAAAACTATTATGTATCTGTCAGTCCTACACTGACTGAAATGCTTTTACCACATGAAGAGCTTTGTTTCATTCTGGCATGAATGCATTTGGGAGTAAAATAATATTCTGACGTCCGTCACTCAACAGCACTAGAAAGAGAGCGAGAAAAGACAGTTGGCATGAAAAATAGTGTAATTTTTCAAGATAGGCACTCAGCTAGTTTAATTATTTGTGATCCTACACAGTCCTACTCAGAGAATTTATCATCTCCAAGGGTGATTTGCATGTGATTACAGAAAAGAGAAGCTGTCTTAGTTAAAACTAGTGAATATATGTAGTGGTATTTGTCAGTGGATGCAGATTACAATATCAGAGAAAGAGAGTGAAATTAATCAATGGACTCATCACTCATATATGGACTGTAGTTGTGGCAATTTGTGCACAGTAATTGCAATATCAATAATATTAATAATAATATTAACACTATCTGCTCCATTAAGGGGCATCTATATAGAAAGTTGATGAAAACCTGCGACTGCCTCAGCAGGCAGAAAACGTGCTGATGGGGAGCTCCTAAGTTAAACTTTTGTCAACCTCTAGAGGAGCGATTGAACTGACTGTCAGTGATTGTGCAGGATACTGTTTACTGATTTATAATGGCCACTAAATAAACTAAAGGGTTTCCTAGACAACCAGAACATACAACATTCACTAGCAACTAACTATCAGCAACAAAGCAGTCGTCTGTGGATTCCCCTTTAAGGCTCCTCAGTGGTGGTTGTGGTCAGGAGTTCTAAGTGTGCCAGAAACTGCAGTTCCTTTAACAGCAACCTGGTTCCAAACTGGAGTTGACCCTAATTGTTTGTGGTGTCAAGTCGATATTTTATGTGTGCAGCTGTACTACTCAGTGGGATATTTATGGGTCTGTTGTAAATGCCGTGTCTCAAGAAGAGAAGCAACTGTCTCCTTACGGGTTCTAATTGTGTCCGTCTGACATATCTTTTATCATAAGCTTATCTTAAAAACTATTAGTTCACTTCCTTTTTTTGTTGCATATATTTCACACTTACTTCAGTGATCTTTGTATATTGAAATTTATTCAATCATCTAAAACCTGTAAGTACTAAATGAAATTTATAAACATGTCATTTATTCTTGATATTTATTTATAATCACCTCTGTTATCCTTGATATTTCTAATTGAGCGATTTGTATATATTAGTGCTATTTTT
Source organism: Oreochromis aureus (assembly GCF_013358895.1). Lineage (NCBI taxonomy): Eukaryota > Metazoa > Chordata > Actinopteri > Cichliformes > Cichlidae > Oreochromis > Oreochromis aureus. The sequence continues at coordinate 34,560,254 of NC_052962.1, forward strand.
TAAATTTGTAAACTCTGTAACATATTGTATTGTTTAAATAGTTTAGTCTGTTACTGTCTTGGAGCAACTGTAACCCACATCATTTCCTTAGGGATTAATAAAGTATCCAAACCTGCCTGGCCCTGTGTGAGAAAGTAATGACCAGTTTTGTCTTCAGTTTGTGTCACTGGGATCTCTTCTTATACATCAGAACAAGAAAAAAGAAAAAAAAAGCAGAAGTTGGGGATGATTTAGAGTTAATGTCAGATATGAAAGATAAAAACAAGTGAGTCTACAATATTGCAATTTACTGAAAACCTATGGAGATGTACTTACCTGGATGATTGAGCATGCATCAAGATGAAATTGAAAATCTTTAGGTTGAATCACGGGATTTAAACCTGCAGCAGTGAGGAAATGTGCCAAGGTGCAGTTTTGCCTTTTCAGTAAGTGCATTCAAAGAGGCTTTCTAGACCCTGACTTAAAAGATTTGCACCATTTAAAGCCTGTTAAGATGGTAATTAAGAGTCGATTTGTTGTGGTTGAAGTTAATAACCTTTGGGTATTATAAACTTAGACGATTACTTACACTTTCAAACATGACATGTTTATGCATCTTTTAACAGTTTTGTTTGTGTTTTTTGTCATTGTTGTGATTATAATGTTGCATACAGCATCTGAATAATATATTAACTTACACAAATAAAGAAAACAAATAAATAAATCAGATTTAACAGATACTTATATAAAATATATTCAAGTATCCATCTTCATGAAAAGCCTAGAACATGACTGATTCAAGTCAGTGTCATTCGTTATTAGAGCAAAAATTTTTAATGTTTTATAACAATGACAATTTTATATATTTGGGGTATTATTTATTTCTTTATTTTGAGAAATGGGCGCCCACCTTTGACATTTTGGCACTTTTTGTTGTTTGTGTATTTGTTTGCTTGTTTCTATAGTTGGAACAAATCATATATGACCTAATCTGAAGGTTACAATAATAACATTTAAGCGGTTGTTGGCTGTCTCTGTGTCTGTGATGCCATAACCAGAATAACAGGGGTCAGGGCAGGGAAAAAGACCTGGATTTAGATTGCCTGACTGCAAGCCGGTCAGCTTGAAACAGGCTTATGAAACATGCTTACAGGCTGAGGAACAGTCCAGACCTGAAGGTAAGCTGTCAAATTTACTGGTGTGATCTCAGCACAGACTCGTGGACAACATCACAGTTTTAAACAGAGCTGTAAACATGAATTAACATAAAAAAGAATAATATGTTAATTTCTCCAACATTTTCACATTCTGGGATAAAGTAACTGCTCACCAGTGTGCACTTAGGGTGACAAGCACTGCACAAGGTTTACAAAGTTAGATAATGAGTTCTATGTTATGAGCAGATTTTGAAAACATTAGGTTGTATTATTTCTAAAAATGGACTCACATTTTTTGCCTGAAGACTCGTCCACAAATCTGAAACTAATAAAAGCAGAAAACATGAGAAACTAGAGGGAAATATTTTCTCTAAAAATAAAAAGTCAATTATTGGATTTTACATAAATGATTTTGTTTTGTTTAATAGAATGATTCTTTTATCTCTGCTTCACCCCCAAAATATGTCATTAAGAGAAGCTTTTTTCATGTTTAATGTTTGATTTTGTCCTACAGAGTACTTTTACAGACAAGTGACTACATGACATTGTAGACTGGTATATTCAGTCTCCAGACCTCAGTCCAACAGAAAATTTGTGGTGGGAGCTGAAGCTTCAAGTTTTTTAAGTGACAGTCAAGAAACGTGAAGGATTTAGAGAGTTTCTATCAAAACGAGCGGGTCAAAGTCCCTCCTGGGACGTGTCCAAACCTGGTACCAACTACAAGAACGCCTTAATGCTGTACTGACCAATATTTTGCCAATGTTTTGCTTTTGGATAAAATACTTGTTTCGCTCAATTACATGCAAATCAATTTCCAACTTTTATGTACTGTGTTTCTATTTGTTTCTCAATTTTTGCTTGATATTGTGTCTCCCCCCATTCAAATGAAACTACCATAAAAATTAGAGACTGTTAATTTCTTTGTAAATAGCAAACTTACAAATTCAGGAGGGGATCATAACACAGAAGCTTGGCCTAACATTAGCATTTTAAGTGTGCTGATAATGTGTAAGCTTGCTAAAAATAAATAAATATTTTTCCCCCACAGAGCTTATTCTCACTGATTTTAGGCGGTCTTTTCAGGTTGGATTACATTGTACACTTATTTATGTAAACATCTATAATGTGATTGTTGAACATTTGATAAACAGATTCAATTCTAACAATTAAAACATTTATATAAAAAGATTTAGCCCCTTACTACAGTGTGTCAGGTGTTAGGGATCAGAAACGGTGGGATCAAATACTTTGCTGTAGCTTTTATACTGAGCTTAGGAAGAGAAAAACCATCTTTATTATAGCCTCAGCTGTTTTACAGCCTTGAAACCCATCATCTATCTTCTGATGGAGACAAAGGTCAGTGTTTTCAGAATTCTGGCACAGCCGCTCAGTATACAGGCCAAGATTTTTCTTCTGTGCAGCAGTTTAACAATGCAGATAAATTAAATTTAAAGAAACAACTGGAATTTTAATGGTGTTCAGACTGTGGCCCGTTTTCAGAATTATATTTTGGCCATGGGATTTCTTTTTTGACTCTATAAAAGTCGCACTAAAAAGCACCTGGCCTCTGGCATCAACAGTCTTGTCCCTTGCCTACATTATTATGTATGTTCATATGCCGATATCAGTGCACAGAGATCGCCTGATGCAAAACTGAGCTGGTTACAATATGAGTGATGATACTTATCAAAGAGTGTTCATCACTGGGTTAAAAGCAGCCTCTGAGAATGCAACAGAAAGAAAGATCTGCCTTTTGAACAAACATTAAGCAGCATCGTTCAACCCGGAGAAATCCACCAAAGAAGCACAGAAAGCTTCTCTACACCCACATGCAGGTTCAGAAAATAGACCAGAATACAATGCAGACACAAGAACTGTTACAGTTTGTACTCACTTTCTTTTCCTAGACTCACTTAACTTTCACACTTTTGTTCTTACTACCACTACCACACTCCACCCACATCTGCAAGTACACAGTGAGCTCTCACTACAGGTGGACAATATGATCTAACATTAACATATTAATACTTTGTTCTTTTGTCAGAGCCTGTAACTACACTCTATTTCTATGGGTTATTCCTCAAACAGTGTTATAAGTCATGGTTAATTCAAATCAGATAGTTTTGAAAGCCACACTGCATTTTTTACACTTGGTCTGTCTTTAATGTTCTGCTTTTCAGCACAGCTTTGTTCAGTCTTCCTGTGCTTTTAAAGAAACTTTGTGTTTGTTTTGATTAGCAATCTGTTCCTAATTTCCAGTGCCATCATCATGCTAGAAAGCAAGTTCAGCACAACCTTCCTTGTCTGGTCCAGGCTCTATGCTTCAGATTCTGTGCATGCTCACATAAATGGTGGCTTTGACATGTCATTTGGCTTCCTCAGTGCAAAACGACCTCTCCAAGGTGACAGCTTTAGTCAGAGCCATTGTCAGACAAACAGGTGAAAAAGCCATATGAAGAACAGGCTGTAAATATATAATGATGAAAGCCAACACAGGTGCTGCAAACAGGGCAAGAGAGCAGTGCTGGCAGAAAATCATTAATCATGTGAATTCCATCCAGCCACACTTTTTCCACACCACTGACCTCCAGCCTCCGCACCACCTCCACCAACTCTTCTGGGTAGACACCAAGGCATTCCCAATGACAAACATCTGTCCAGCATGTCCCAGGTCTGCCCCAGAAACTCATCCTGAGCCGTTTGTGGATGTGAAGGAGCAGCAGCTCAAGTCTAAACCCCTCCTGAATATCCTCAACTCTCCACTCGCTAACAATGAGTAGTCTCCAGATTCACCAGTTCACGCGTTCACCAGTTCCCAAAGATATTTCTCCAGCTCTTGTGAATTTATGTTAGTGTATTTCTAACAAGGCAGCTGAACTTTCAACTTTATACATTTGAACATTATAGGTTATTCAGTGCTTCCTCACTATATGATACTCATAACATTATAGAGCATAAATCATATATATACATTTGAATCTGAAAGACTGCAAATTCCTCTGACTATGAAATAAAAGTACACACAGACTGTGCTGCTGTACCTTCACTGTACAGCCTCACTCGGCTGTATTTTTCACAGGCAACAAGCTATGCAAGTACAAATCCCTTCACACGCAGAACATGTCTTCCTGACATGAATCACTCGAGATGTGGCAGTTTCAGCAAATTTTAACCTCTGTCCTCCAAACATAACGTGCTCCAGGTTCTGTGTTCAGCTTAGCTCATCATGGTGATCCAGCCAGGCAAAAAGGTAAAACCAGAGCCACCTTCAAAACACTGCCTTTGGGCTCAACATTCCTCGCTTATTAATATTTCTTCACCGTACAGCCCTCAGACTGCCTGCGGCCATGATGACAACAACAGCTCCTACTGTGTTCTTCTGCTTTGATCCTCCATTGTTTTGTATGCAGTGCAGCTACAGTTTTCTAAGGATAGTTTGGAGCACTTGTATTACCTTTAAGAGAAAGGGTAAATGGGCAATGACAGGCCCCCTGTATTAGAGGTGAGATAACTGTGTCCTAGACACATGCATTTTCTTTCGAAAACATCTACAAAACTGCTCAATACCGTCACTTAGTTTGTTGTTGCTGTTGTTGAGTACACTAATGACACCATTAGGAGTCCTGAGAACCAGCCAGTCAAGGCGTGTAGGACTTTATCTGTCTGAATTGTCACTGATCTTGTGTAGCACTAAATGTTGTACACGGTTGGGCGTGGTTGCGATTGTGTGAGCTGAGTAAAAGCTATTGGCTCAACAACCAAATCTTCAATTAAAACGACTTCATGATGCCAAAGCGACAGGAGTGATCCAACTTGCACCCATCTTATCTAAGACACCTGAAGGAGTCTGCAGTTTATTCAAAGTACAAGCAAAGGAAGACACTCTCACATTTCCTTTAGTGTGCACGATTGCTTATTAGTCCAAAAATTAGTCCAAAGGTCTCATGATTACTTTTGTTGGTTTTTCTTGCATCGCTGAGGTTTTAAAAGTTTTTACCTGAACATTTAGAGTTAAACATTTTGTTATTGAAGTACAATAAAAAAAAAAAGTAGTCAGGTGTGTGTGCAGAAGAGTGAGTGATGTGAGAGAGAGAGAGAGAGAGAGAGAGAGAGAGAGAGAGAGAGAGAGAGAGTTAAAATTATCCACCTAAAGCCAATCCTCCTCAAGCTGATCAGTGTGTTGAATGGACTAACCACCTTGGCGACTCCAGACTTGCAACAGGTAAGAAAAGCTTTGTTTCTTTTTAACAAAATGATGCGCTGTTTTCTAAAATATCGACCTTTGGGAAGATCTCTATTCAGCAAGTAAATCAACTATTGTTGGAAAACAAAAGTAAAGTGAAATTCACAGCCCCATGGATGATGTAATGCTTCCACAGACTGAATGAAATGAGTAAATTAAGTTTAAATAGTTTGTGGTTCTTTAGAGAGATTTGTTAATATAATGTGTGATTTATTTAGTGTGTACTGGTTTACACATTTGCCTAACATGCGAAAGAGCCCCGGTTCGATCCTGTGACGAGACACAAATCCCTTTGGGTTGTGTCAGGAAGGGCATCTGGCGTTTAAAAAAAACTACCCGCTGTGGCCACCTCTGATGAATAACAGAGCAGCTGGAAGTAGCTTCTATAAAGTGTGATTCATTTAGTTATGCAATGCATGTTTAAGGATTTTCTCACGAGGCCTCTGCCAACCAGTTACCATAAGCTGTAGCTTAGCTGCTATATGTACTTACCTCAAATAAATGTAAATAAATGGGATTTTATATATTAGTAAATCAGTAGATTTACTGGCCACGGTTCTGACTTTTTTGTGCTACAAATGTAACTAAAGCTCATCCAAATCCTCATCAGTAAATTCTCCTTTTCACATTTGTACTTTTGTGAGTCTCTAATAAACTGTAGGTGTGGTACTTTATTATCTGCATCTTATTTAACCATAAGACACAAAGTAAAGTGAGCTGAATCATCTGAGGTCAGATGAGTTAAGATATTTTGTGAAAATGTGTTGAAATGAATGCCTGGTACTGTAGGTGATTCAAGTCCCTTTGTTCTAGACCGTCATCAACAGACGTCTTTCTTAAGAGCTTTAATTGCTTTTTTTAATGTATTGACACAAGTAATTGTTTTAAAACTGTTTGAAATTCAAATAAAGTAAACTGGAGGAATGAGGCTGAATGCTGTTCCACCCGTCACAGGGTGAGAGGCAGCGGTACCACCCTGGACGAATCGCCAGTAAAGTAATATTCAGCATAATTATGGTTACTTTTAAGAGTTTTCAGTCTTTTGTTTACTACTTATAGTATTTTTTTCTGCATGCTAATATTCTGTTACTAATATAACATATAAGAGGTTTTATAATGTTTAATTTGTCCTCGTCTCTGCATATGCCTTCAGCCGTCTGTGTTATATTCAGTGTATTTTTGATGAGCTTTGCAGCTCACGTGCAGCTAAGATCTTAACGTGTTTGGCATTTTATTGAACTCAACCATTCTTTCATGGGCGCAACATTTTAAGAGTGAAGATTCTTCTCAGATTTTCTGTAGTAGCTCTGTTGGTGGTACCTTCTTTTATCCACGGTTGTATCTCAGTGATGTTTCAGTGAACATTTTTGCAGTATAGCCATAGCTAACCTGTGATAACGTTCCCTTCCTGTGTATCCCACCGAGTCTTTGGTCAAACCTGTTCAGTGGAGATCGATTGAGGCCACGTGCGGCACTGAGCCCTTGGTTTCACGCCTCTTTCATTAGCTACAGCGAGGGCAGAAGCAGCTTAAAGAGGTCAAACAAAATGTGAAGGTGATCCATCACAGTTCAGATCAGAAATCCACGTCTTGAGAAATGTGACACCTGTTCTCATCAAAGAGCAATGATAAGTGACCAAGCTATTGTGAAGACTGAGCTTCAACTTTAACCCTTAAAATGATGAGAAGAAAATCAAACTTTACAGAATCGATACTGGACATCCTAATTATGGGATATAGTAATAGGCCTACCTGAAGTTCCTCTTTAGGAAATCAAGGCACCAAAGAAAACTGACACAGGTAAAAAAAAAAAAAAAAAGAAAAAAAAAAAGAAAACATCCAAAAAATAACAAAGATTTGTTCTCAGAGACACAAAGGAATACTTTTAGTGCTGCAAAAAACAAAGAAAAAAAGAAAATTTGCTACCCGTTAGAATTAAAATACCTTCTAGTTAAAGTTCAGCCTGTTACGCTGCACTGTCTGGACCTTTGTTAAGAAACCTGAGCTTCCTGCATGGCGCCATCCATATGAACTGTTATGCTAAGCCAGTGTATTGTCACATTAGTTGATTAATGTTGTCACTCTCAACACTTGAGCCTAAGAGCTTTCCACACTGCCACAACTATTCCCAGTCATCCTGATTATGGTGACCCCACTGAGAGTGGTCTCTGAAGTTGTACCACAGTAAAGTCAGGTAGTGTGGTAACTTGTTAAACCTTGACACCAAAACAAAGGGAATGACTGAGTTCATGTAATGAACATTTACATTATGAGCTGGTGGAAAGTAGAGTTACTGTTACAACATGTTTTGGCTTTTTCCCCACAATTTTAAACCATGTTTCCTTATAAAATGTGGACTATATGTAAAGTTGTGAGACAAGTTGAGCAGGATCTTGATAGGCTGATTGGAGTGAGATGTGCAGTGATTTTCATGGTGTACTGGTCTTTCACACTGAAGGCAAAACTGTTGATATACAAGATTTATAAGCCTTTTGTTGCCTATGAGCATGTGCTGTGGGTAGTGACTGAAGACAAAGTTCACAGAAACGAGTGTTGGAAATGATGCTCAGGTTTTAGTGAAAGGCTTCACTTTTGTGAAAATGACAGTTGGCTAATTTACTGACATCAAAATGCACTAAATTAAAAAGTACAAGGGTGCGACAAAGCCTCTCAGCACACAGCGCACTTAGCGGCTCCACAGTAGAGGGCTGTTGACCCAACCAGCTCTAAACTGTAATTTCATGTTGCTGTGTGAATGTGAGGCATGATTAGGTTCAAAAGGGACACCTGTAACTCTTCTTTATCCTTTTTCCAGTTGTTAAACTGGTGCCTGCTTTGTACTGACAGGAAGGCAGAGAGCTTCAGTGTATGAGTCAACATATCAGTCTTTGTTATCATACTCGATCACATTTTGTTGTCTGTCAGCTGGTTCACTGTAACAATATGGCTGCTGTATATTTCCAGGGCTGAGGAGTCAATACAGTTGTAATTTGGAACGATTTGTATGTCTGTGGAAACAAAACACGGTCAACTAAGCAGGTATATTTGATAACACTTAATAATATGTCTGTGATTTGGTGCAGCGGTCAGGTTAAACATCATCCTGTTTTACTAGTGACTTCAAGCATGCAGCTTTTTCATGTTGCACAAACATAAAACGGGAACAACAAAATACGAATCTGAACAACAAAAAAGGCACATATGGACTTTTTAAATATGGTATTTTTGCAAATGAGATATTTAAAAGAGTTTTTGCATCAGAAATGGCCCGGGGAAAGATGATGTTATATCCTGTGTCCTCAATATCAAAAACCAGTGGTATACAAACTCATAGGCTCTTCTACTGATTACATTAATAGGGAGTAATGATACTGGTACTAAAACACTTATTATTTATTAAAGCTACAGTATGAAGGGCTAATGTTTAGTTTGAATTTTGACTGTATTCAAAGATCTTAAAATAACAAAGCGTGTGAACTAGATATGATACAGCAGGTACATAAGATAACATTTTCTTTTAATAACTGTCATTGTATTGCATTTCATAATGAAATCTAAAATGACAGAATAACTCGTTTATTATTTCATTAAATGTTGAAATACTAGCTTAAGAAGTATTGAATTATTTTAATATGCAACTTAATTTAAAACAAGCCAACCAGTTACGGTGTTAAAAATGCCACCTGAGCATTCAATAGTTTTTTATCTCACAACTAAAAAACAATTTTTAAAAAAAGAAAGAGATTTTTTTATTTTCTTTTAGGACTTAGACTCGTTAACGCACTCTGAGGCATAACATACCTAACCAAAGTTTTAATAATGAAGAGTTTCCTCACATAAGAACACATAAAATAAGAAAAAACTCTACTTTGACTTATAGTTTTATGCTAATACAAAGTACAAACTGCACCAGCTGCTCGGGATGTGATTGTAAATGTGTGTAATCTTATATATGGAGGCATTTGATAGATGCTGTCAGGCACAAACATGGCATTGCTTTTAAACTGATTTATTTTTCACTTATGCAACAGTTTCTGAAAAATGACTGAGTCTCGAGGCGTACATTTTTAAACTCTCTATACTCATTTTTTTGTACAACAGTAATATTTGGGACTAATCATCTGTTGGCTTTAAATATGTCACATGTCATGAAGTTTATTTAACGAAAAAAGAACATTATAATTATGTAATTAAAATACAGTGTTTATTATGGCTACCAACAAATTAATGCATTCTCATGAACTTAGATTGAATCCATTAAAAATTCATACAGTCGGAGCAGACACAAGTTTGTGGAAGCTGCCATCTTGTCTCACTGTCTTAAATACAGTGACTGGGATGGACTTTGCTGTTCCACCTAATCATGTTTTACATATGTGACTAGAGACCAACCACATACATAGTATGCCTAATAAGTTCCTTTGTGACCCTTTAACATTTGTAAATGTACGTTTTTAGCATCTCTTTCTCATTATATCTGCTTATCTTTATCCACCTCCTCAACAACTGCTCCTTCCTCCCTCATTTCAACCTCACCCACCTTCTGCTCACCTCAAGCCTCACTTCCTGCACTGAAGTCAGGGCCCTAACACATGAAAAGTTACATAAGCGTGCTCATTTAGTCCTCATATGAGTCACGAGTCCATCCCATCTCTGGACAGCTGATGAGCCAGCTAAACAGCAACAGCAGCTGGTTCATCAGCTGACATGATGTCAGTTAAAGTTAGAGCATCCTGAAAATCACATTTTTTCACCAATAAACAGTTTGATTACATTCTCACACCACATGAGACACAAGTGTTCGAGTCCAACAATGCTACATCCACTTCAAAGAAAGTTTCACTAATTCCAGCTAACAGCAGTTAACAGCTAGCAACAGCAAAAGTTCAGGACAGCCTCGACAACTTGCTTCAGAATCACGTGATCACTCAGACGTGATTCACTGATTCATCAACTCATATCTGACTCCCTTCACAAAGTTTTGCAGCCTCCTAAAAATGACACCAGACCAACAGGCTACGATCACTACAGCCGAATGGCAGCCAGAGTTTTTGAGGTGACTTGTGTATAAAATTGCAAAGTACTGCAAAATATTTTTAGTTGTTTTTTATTCCTGTAGTATTTTTAAAATATAGGGTGTATAAGAATGTTTTTATACATAAAAAGTAGCAAAATCAGGTTGGCTAGCCACAGGTACAGGCTAAATGTTTTTAATCTCTTAATTGATCAAAGTGGTTTCATCCTACAGTGGTCACCACAGCAATCTGACATCTGGCAGTGAGATTTTACACATTTTAACACTACTGCAGCACGTAAGACTTTTCCTAGTAAACATTTATATTTTGTCAAACGAATCCTCTTCGGGAGCACGGCCCTGGAGGTTATTAAATCAGAGAAGGCCAATCAGTATCAAGTTACACGTGTGGCATTGTGTCAGTTAATCTACAGTGAATCTAAACACACAGTATGGTTGGTCCAAGTTTCAATTACTTCAAGTAAAATTGTCCTGCAGCCTTTTGCTTAACTTTGGGAGTCTGTGCACTGATATAGTGCTCTGACACATATCACAACATCTATGCATCATCAGTCATCAAAGTCTCACTTGGCTGTTCAGTGCTGTGGCCGGTCACGTTCAGACGGACATGACTCACCTCAGCACAGAGCTTACGGTCCAGCCAGAGCACCTGACAACTGAGGTGATCTCGTGCAATGATAAGGTAGGGAGGTGAGGGAGGGGCCTTTAAGCTGCGGGCAGGGCGAGGCGATTCAGATGGAAACTGAACGTGGATAACTGACCCAAGCATGGGCCTTCAAAGTGCAAAGCAAAATAAAAGTGTAGTATAAAAACTGGCTTTTTTGTGTCACCTGACACGAGTACAAAATGAACTTGAGCTCTGTCAACACACAAAGCTCTTCAAATCTATTATAAATGCTGGAAAAGCCACTGAAGTAGTCCATTGTATAAGCAATTTAAATAAGACAGCTGTTAGGAAAAGCTGCAAAATGTGTATTAATGCAAATTACAATAATACACAAGTTACTGGCTGCGTGTCAAGCACATGCGCTTCTTCTGCAGTGACACGTGTGGCAACAGTGACTTGTGGGTTGGAGGGAGATCCTCTGGCAGAACCAGGACCCTGCAGCCAATCCCTCATTAAACAGCATTACATCCAACCAATCCTATTTGACCGTCACCCTTGAAAGAAGAAGGAGCTATGAGGACACGGATGTGATCCGTACGGGGGAAACATGAGCAGATCAGATGACAAGATCAGATTGATGTAGTGAATCTTCAAAGGAGCCCTCTCATTTTGTGCTTTTAACTACTGAAGGAGTGAAAGTGACAAAAGATAATAATTTCTTTAAGGAAGCCTAATGTGAACAATTTCATTCGAAAAGGAAGGAAAAATAAAGATGACATTTGGGAAATTTGATAGAAGTTAGAAAAAGGTTTCTGCTTTGTCTGGGATTATACTGTGAATTTTAAGAATATATTTTTTAAATATGAAAATAAAACATCCTTTCTATATTGTACTGGAGAACAGCTTTATAGCATTAAAAACCTGCTTTATGGATTTTTAAATGAGTTTTATACACAGCATACAACATATTTTATGAGTCAGTGACACATTTTAATATGTCATTTTCCAAAATGAAGGCTAAGAATAAATAAATGTAAACTTTTATTGTTCATTAATCCATCCAGCCATCTATCTTGATCATGGTGGGCAAAGACAGAGTATAGTACTGATATGACACCACATTATAGCCAAGTTCATCATTTATCCTATTTACAAAAACATAATGAATCATAGAAAACAACAATATCTTTTAAGTGTCTCCACTATAATCATCAGGAACAGTTACGGCAACCTACATTTTGTAAAGAATATAAGCTTTGCTGTAAAATACTGTCAAACATTACGGTGTCTCCATAAACATGAGTCTCACTAATGCTGGTAGCTAAATGGTGGCTGTAGCTCAGGTGGCAGAGCAGGTCAGCCACTAACCAGAAGGTCGGTGGTTCGATCCCAGGCTGCTCCAGTCTGCATGCCAAATATCCTTGGGCAAGATACTAACCCCACATTGCTCTCCGATGCATCCATCGGAGTGTGAATGTGTATGAATGTTAGATAGTTACTTAGCACTTAACCTTAGAAGTGCTGGTGTGATTGGGTGAATGAATTAGTTGTGTAAAGCGCTTAGAGTGCTCGGACAGAGTAGAAAAGCGCTATATAAGAACCAGTCCATTTAAATTTTAACAGTGTTCTGCAAACCTCAAGACACATCATGAACATGAAGGCACAACAAAGTGACACAAATGGTGTGTTGCTTTGTGTCTTTGCATGCATGCTTGCATGGAAACCTATATAAAAGTGGAAATACAGCAACCGGTTATCTTTACCAGTCTGTGCAAATATGCAAATTTAAAGTTGTTGCACTACTTTCACATGACAAGAGCACTGTTAGACCTCACTCAGCCAAGGTTATGTAGAGCCAAATTAAAAGTTGGCTCAATGAAAAGCTGATCATTTCCCCGCAAGGCAAAGAAAAAATGTATGCAGGTTCTCCTGCCCTTTCTATCTTTGACAAAGGAAGGTTATAAACACTAGGGATCATTATAATGTTGTACATTGCTGTTTGGACTTGCATGTCATGCCACGTGTCTCAGTGAGGTATCATGTCGTGTAAATCTCCACTAATGGTGTCCTTAAGTATCAGACAGCGGGGCACACTGTTGGATTATGGCTCTCACGTAGTGGCTGCGTGCACATCGTTAAATGCCTCTCAACAAAACATGTTTGTTTTTAAGAAATGGCTGATGAACCCTGCGGTGTTTCTAATGATGAAATATGTGACACCATTAAACTATTAATGATCTAAATAATGGCATGATCTCAGATGTTATAGCAAAGTATCAGCCAGAATCCTCTAAAATACATATTTCATCCTAATGATTACACTACTAAAGTGGTAAGTTGTACGGTTCTGTTTATCCTTTTGATAGTAAGCACTTGTGTTATGTTCATATAATTAATGCCTCAATGCTAAATGGGTCATTTTTTCTGATAAAAAGAGAAACTTCTGTCAAATTTACCAGAAGTACGTCAAAATCAGAGAGTACAAATTAGACTAACAAGATAGAGCTCATCAATTAGTGAGCTTTAGACTTAATGAAAGGTGGATGTTGTCACCTTTAGACAAAGCCAGGCTTTCTGTTTTTGGTCTTCATGGAAAGCTACGTGGCTGTTGGCTGTAGTTTCATATTTACTGTACACACATGCTGTTCTTATTTACTCCTTGGCAAGAAAGACCACTGGTATATTTCCCAGAAATTTTAAGCTAATATGTAATTTAAAAAAAAAAAAAAAAGGCTGAAAATCTCAAAAAATAAAAGTATTGTCATTGTCGTTTTTCTCAGAAGGACAATGTCACAGAAAGGGCGGTGCCAGAAAGTCGGATGTTTGTACTTAATGTAATGTGTGTTGTGGGTGTTTGAACTGGTGACGGGCTATAAAGATAAGGAGCTTAGAAAGAACAAGCTCCTTATCTTTTCCTGTGTGTTCTGAAACTTGTTTCTCTTGGCTTTGCATCGCGCTCTCTGGCTAGACCAACGAGCATGCGGTAGATGCATGTTCCTTGTTCTGCTGTACAGGTTGAGCAGAACAAGTAAAAACAAAAAAATAAATTATTAATACATTATTATTATTTATCCATCATCAATTCATCACACCTATTGTACAGTAGATGTGGTCGGATGCTGTTCTTCTGTGCAGTAATAATGCAGACATCCCTCTTCTTCGAGTATGACTCCCCCTTCCCCTCGCCGTGCTGCTTTTAAATAGTCAGTCAATATGGCAGGCCGAGGGCGGACAAGTTCTGACACTGATTCATGAGACTCGTGTGAGTGACTGGGCTCAACAGGCATGCCCTTGTCTCAGCAGAAAACCAGCTTTCATTATGTGAATGGTTACCCTGTGGCTTTGACGGAAGATTAATTGACCATAATCTGATTATACTGTGGCCTGCTGCAGCCTTGAAGACCCCCAACCACCACCACCAATCAGCCCTCCCCTCTGTGGTGTCTGTCTGTGTGTGAGTCACTGAACTTAAACTGTAGTCTGCTGGTTAAAATAAAACATGCTGACCACATGGACAAGCATTTTAATATGTGGAGATCAGCTGCTTATGATGCTGAACACCTCTCATAATTGCAAATTTTCTGGTACCTTCCTGCAGCAAGAACTATAACAAAAGCAGATTTTTAAGATAATTTTGAAAAAGGTGTTTATCTAGTGTTCCTTCTCAATATGAGTTCATCAAAACCATGATTAAGTCATGAAACTCTTTATGGTTTTGTTTACATCAATATTGTGGTCAAGTTCAAAGATGAGTGTGATCCGGAAACTCACTTAGTAATTAAGATGGTCTCCAGTTACCTCTTAATTCAGCCATGACCCAATTCCTGTCCTTTAAACCTGTTCTGACCTCTCTGCTTTGTCTCACTTTGCCTCTTGACAGTCGTACTTTTTACCACAACCTGTAGCTTTTGGGGTTTGTTGTTGTTGTTGTCATTGTTGTTCCAGTTGGCTGAATCACATTAATCACACTGTAAATAATACTTAAAACCATGAGTGGAGATGATCAAAGCTTGAGCTAGCTGTTTGTTTCCATTGTGTCTCTCTTCTTCTTGACTTGTTTTCTTGATATCTTGTATTTTCTGTTTCCCAGTAGATAAGGGCAATGTGATGGATGGTTAGAAGCCAAAGTTAAAAGGATTATTCCTGGCCGTCGAACACAGAAGGTCTTTGAAGCCAGAAGAAATCACCTGTCTGGCGGTGCCCCAGCACCTCATCTCAGACAAAGTGGATGAATCTATCAGCTGAACTTTCTCAACCTGTTAACTTACCATGGAGCCAAGAAAGCTTGTGTGATTCTACAAGGTGTTCTGGAAGACAAGCAGCTGGAGTTTGACAGTCCCCTTTGTTCCTGATGTTCCCAGTGTTTTTGGAACCCTTCCTTGGAGCTTCTGTCACTTATCCTCTAAAGGGAATTTATTTTGTTGACATGGTTAGCACCAACACCTCTCAATCAAAAGCAAATGATTTCCATTGATGGTGTTTGTCCCCACAAAACTAAAGCCTTTGAAAACTGTCAATTTTCAAGGAATAATTTGGACTCTGACCAGATATGGCCAGAGACGTCCGTCCTCTGAGCCAAATGCCTTTGTCTACAAAGCACATGCAATGGGTGGGAGCTACTCTGGGGCTTGTCCTCCCTTTTATCCCCTTACGATCTCTTATTTTCTATTACTTCCTTTCATGTGCAGCAGCAGCAGGTAGTTTACCTGGCATGGAATATGATTATGGCATTAGCCCCAAATTTGTTTGTACTCCCATTCCCCCAGAAGCAGATCCCAGCTGCTACTCGCCACCCAATGTGCCCCATGGACCGAGCAGTAACAGCCATAGCAGCGACCACAATGGTGGGAGCAGGCGAGGCATGATGTCCGACGAGGCCAAAGCCACTATTCTGCACTTGCGTGAGAGCCTTGTGAGGCAGAAGGAAACCATCCTGGACCAGCGAGAGACAATCAGGGAGCTGACTGCTAAGCTCACCTTATGTGAGGGCTTTGGGGGTCACCACAGCATTGGTCACCATGACAGTCATCACGACAACCATCACGACAACCACCATGACAATCATCACGATAACCATCATGACAACCATCAAGATAACCATCATGATAACAATCATAACAACCCTCACAGCACCCACCATGACGACCATCATGGACATCATGGCAACCATCATGCATCATTGTCATTGCACCATGGGCCTTCAGGATATCACAGCAACGACCACCATTATTCCCACGGCAGCCACAGACTGGACCACTACAGGAAGGGCTCGTCATATAGCAAACACAGTTCCTTCTCTCCAGAACAGACTGGAAAAACCCTGCAGACACTAAAGGAGAGGCTGGAGAACTTGCAGGTAAGCATGAAATATTATAGTTTGATCCTTTTTGTAGCACTTGATATAAAAAAACACAATTGGATAAATGAACTCTACGCATTAGGACAGCTGACTGTGACCATGCAATATCGTCAGTTTGATTTGTTTTGTAATTTTTAAACGTGTCATGCTTTAAAAATTGCTGCACAAGCTGATGAATGACCTTTTTTTAATTTCAAAGATACATGAGAGCTACTTTCCAAAGTCTGACCTGCATGAACATCCACTGAATATCCTCCTCAGTAATGCAGGAGAAATACTAAAATGTGTGAACCGAGTAATTAAACTGAGCTTGCACTGCAATAAGTTATGAGTGAAATGGCTGTTAAAGTCTTAGCTTACCAAACGGTGACTTTACCGTGTGTGCCTGGACCCCTGAGGACCGTCCATAATGCAGATCCTGCATAGCAGTGTTCCCAATTCCAAGCTTTCTGAGGGCAGAAACAATGCACAACAATGAACAATCCACAGCATTGTTCATTGTTGTTGTTCATTGAAGGCCTTTTTGTATCAAGGAGTTTGAGGGCTGTCATTGGTGAGCTTAGTATCTGTTTGTTAACAGTCTAGGGTCCCCATTTTTTAAAATATTGCTCAAATTTTGTGTGATGGTAGATGCCAATAAGAGCTCGAGCTGCTTTAATGGTGGTAATTGTGGCCCGCGCCATTTGGGTGGAGTTGGGCTTCTTAGTGCTCTCATGTTATTTATGTATCTGTTTTATTATTTCTCTTTTAATTATTTATTCATTTCTTTGTTTTTAATTGTAATTATTTTGTGTCAGGCACTTTGTGTGTATGTGTACTTTATAAAGCTTACCTACTACACTTTTTGCACAAAAAAAAAATTCAAATTGTCTATAATGTGTCTGCAAAGAAAAGTCTATTAAAGGTTTGACTTAATTGGGGTCACATCTTACGTCACTGAGTCACATGCTCAGTCACCTAATCAGCTGCCTTTGTTATCTGCTGCCAAAACAAGGGATATGTTTCATTAGGAGATAGTAACCTGAAGGTTATTCTATGGATGTTGTTCATTTTACTGCTTCATAGTTAATGCATATTCTCAGGGCTAAATCATTACTTTTTAATTTACGTTTTTGTAATAATTTGGGGGAAATTTTAAAAAAATTGCATTCAGAAGTTTTGGGCAATCTGTCTCACACACTCATCACAAACCACCCACCAGTCACTGTGAAACACGTACCACCCACAAAGCTAATATGAAAGCTGCTTGACTATTTTCTCAGAACCATAAAAGTTAATGTCTTTCTGCATCGTTCTCTTTCTTTCTCCTGGATATCAGTGGCCAAGGTCGAGCTCAAAACAGGAAGAAGCTCTAAGTTGATTAGCTCTCACCCCTGATCTTAACCTCTGTGTGCCAGCAGGAGTGGGATGAGTTAAGCTCCCCTGGTGGAAAACAAGCAGTCTACAGTATTTAAACACCGGCAGAATGACAATGAGTTTAGATTAAAGAAAAATCTTTTTTCCCCAGTAATTCTTGTCTACTGGTTTAGGTTTTTTGTGTTTGAACTTGTGTGTAATCTCTTGCCTTAAATCACTACACACATACACAAACATATCGCTTTCTCTCTAAAAAACAACTCTCTAAAATAAATATATATTTATAATCATTGTTATAGTGAATTCATACCAAATGCAAATCAAAGTTTTGTCTTGTGGTTCTCACAAAAGTACAGTCATGCTGGAAACCCACGATTGTTTAACCCTAACGGCCAGGAGGACGTGGAGGAGTGCAAATGAAAACTGGAATAAGGTTACAGGATCATATTTTCAAAACTTCCCATGAAGTCCTACAATTTCATTCACTGTTCTCCAACACATCTTTTTCTTCTGTCACTATAAAAAAGAGAAACCGAATCATTCGGCTCCACCTGCCCTCAAATAGCATCAGTTAGTTATTGACATGGAAAGTCAGTTATTTCAAAGACTTTACATGTCATTTTGCCTCTTTGGCAAACATTTGGCAGGAAAGCAGTATTATCATTTAATAGTTCATATTTAGGGGCACTAGGGTGGCATGGCGGTTAGCACACCATTGCCTCACAGCAAGAAAGTCTAGGGTGCTAGGGTGTACCCCACCTCTCATCCAGCCCTCCAACAACTTTGATAAGGATAAGCAGCAGAGATGGATGGATGGACGGACGAACGGATGGATGGATGGATGGATGGACGGACGGACGGATGGATGGATGGATGGATGGATGGATGGATGGATGGATGGATTTAATAAGTCCTCCAACAAATTTTACATGGGTTTCCAGTATAATAGAACAGGAAAGTCCAAACATGTATAACTTTCGACTGGGAGGCTGGGTATTGATCTCCACAAGAGCTGAACAAGACAAAAAGGCACCAACTATCAGATTTGTTAACATTACAGCATGTAAAGCATATTAAAATTCACTCCCCATATAGCTGTCGTGAATGGGGAAAATTTCATACAGACCCGTACTACTTTCTGTTTAAGTTCTTCCATATTATTAACATATCAACCCCCTCACTGGGTTCAAACACCAAAAACAAATTTATAATGAGACCCTCTACAACATTAAACACATATTAGAACAACACCAAGAAAAATGATACAGGCACTTATTCACTTATTCAGACAAGTACTGGAGGTCTCTTAAAATGAAAACATAACTCTGGTTCATATCAAGAGTTTGTGTTGTTTAAAAAGAAAATAATGTTAAATTCATTAATGTAAACTTACAAAGCAATAAACATCTTAATGATGTTTTTACAGTTGTTATAATCCTTCCAGATTCCCAACTATTTAAGTGGTTTTGCTGTCTCACTTTGGTTATAGCATTTTCATTATTCTGATGTCACAATGTGAGTCCAAAACCAAGGCTGCCAACTGGCCTGTAAAAGCTTCATTATTAGTGTAGGTGGTCTCAGGTCATGCTGAGGGAAAGTGTTGCCAAAAATCCCTTTCGATCTCACTTGAAGGTGTGAGACAAAACAGAACTGGCGCCAGGATTTACCCTCAGTCACTCCCTCTAACAGGATGTCTACACCACCAGCCTCTGGCCATGCACCGAAGGGCGCTAGCCAACCTCACTTTCAATTAGCTTCATCCTTCCTGACAAGGCTATTAATCGTGGCGTGTGCTGGCAGGGAACAAAGTCGGATTTGCTGGTGAGGAAGATGAGGATGAAGGAGGGAGAGGAAAAAAGAGGACAAGAAAACTTTTCCCCCTGCACTTTTAAATGTCATACTGAAGTTCCTCCTGTACTATTGTATTGATATAACCTTTGGTTCTTGTTTAAAGCATTAAAATCCAAAGTTGTTGTTGTAAAACTCTTATTACCAGTGCTCACCTTTCTTCCCCTACAGTCTTTTTCTTTAACACATTTTTTAATAGTTTTGCTAGTAGACAAAACTGACAAGGAGTCAAAATCATGCAATTAAAGTCAATAGATTTCTCCAGGAATGAGTTCTACAACCCAGTAATGAGTTTGTAATAGCCTTGTCTTGAAATCAGTGCCTTATTTAAATTGATTTTTGGAATGTTTCAAATGAGGTCTGTGGTTAATGCAAGTCCTACACATGTTTTTACATTTTGTTTTAAAATATGAAACTGAATACCCAAATACCTGCTTCAGGAAACCACAAGTTCTTCAGGGACATAAAATGTCATGATGCCACACATAGGAGCTTTGTGGTGGGAACATTAAAGTCATACAATGATGTAGTTCATTTTACTATAAAGGTACTAAATCTTTCAAAAATCTTAAAAGGTCCTTAGATTTGTGATGATTATACTGGTTATCAAAACACCTACATTTTCTAAACTTTTATTTTTGAGACCTTTTTTGCAGCAATAATCCAAAATCCCATTCTCTTTTATTCAAGTGAACCAGGTCAATGCTGACATCATTTTTGCCCTGCACAAATCGCTGAGACGCTCTATGAAGATCCCCCACAATGTCAGCAGGACCTGTTGAACCCTGTTGCTATTGCTGTGGTTTAAGAAATTGTTACTACATTGATGGGGATTGTCATTTTTAAGTCTACAAAGTATATCTCAACCAAATTGGACTGATGATTTCACTCTCTGGAGGTGATAGATCGTTTATAAGTAGTTATAGTTATTAAGCACTTTTTTCTTTGTCTACAGGCCAGAAACTCCTCCAGCTCCTATTCCAGCTCCCTGAGAGAACTTCTGCAGAGGAAGATCAATGCTTTGGAGGAACAGCTACACAGGTACTACAGAGATCACCGTGACTATGGTCACCATAATGACCACCATGGAGATCATCATGATGACCATCATGGCAACAGCCACTATGACAGCCATCATGATGGCCACCATGGCAGTAGCCATCATGATGACCACCACGATGACCACCATGATGACCACCATGACGACCACCATGACGACCACCATGATGACCATCATGAAGACCACCATGAGGACCACCACAATACCCATGACAGCAACCACCACAATAGCCGTTGGTACAACCGCCACACTGGACACCATAATCGCCATCATGATCACCATTATGACCACCACTATGATGGGCACCGTGGTCGGCATTATAATCATTTCAGCAGCCACCATAATGACCATCATGACGATCATCACGATGATCACTATGGTCATCATGATGACAGTCATCACAGAGATCATGATTACCACCATCGACCTGGATACCATGACAACCACCATGATGATCATCATGACAACCATGATGATCATCATGACACCCATGATGGCAATGACCACCATGATGACCACCACCATGACAATGATCATCACCCGCGACGGCTTCCTTACACCAGTAAAGAAACGAGTGTGAGGGGCGCTGGACACAGCAAGCTGGAAACAGTACTAAGCCAACTGCATCACAGCGGCACTGACCATGGTAAACATACATGCACACACAGACATAGCTACACACACTCATGATTTATTTTAGGGATGAATTTGAATTCTCATTTATTATTTACTTTTCACAGAATATCTTTGTACCTACTATTATCTGGCTTTTATTGGAGGTTGCCCTATAAAAAAAAAACTACATTAGTTAGGTTGCTGTGGGTTGAAGCTAGTAGATTATTATGACCCATAATTGCCTTGTTTATATGATGAATGATAAAAACAAACACAGGGCATTGTTTTTCCTTTAAACATTATATAGATATCATGTAAATAGCGAATATCTCCATAATAATTGGGTCAGAAAAAGGAGCAATTCAAGAAAAAGAAAAAATAACTTGTTTGCTTCTAATGCATATAGAAAATAGTCTAACAAAAGTCTTTGACTGCAGTAATTGTTCATCACAAATGAATGAATCTAAATTTATCCTCCATCTCACCAGGGAACCAAAAGAAGCTAAAGAGTCCCACCGCCTTCCTGTTAGACTTCCCCATGAGGACTAACTACATGTATGCCAGGATGAGGCGGTCAGTGGTGACGGAGATCTTTGCCTTGACCATCTGCCTGTGGCTGAAGGCAGGTGCAGGTCCTGGTCTTGGAACTCCCTTCTCCTACGCGGTGCCCGGGCAAGCTAATGAGCTGGTACTAATTGAATGGGGCAGCAATCCCATGGAGCTGCTAATTAACGACAAGGTAAAGCCCGTCGCCATGTCATGTCACAGTGATTTATGATCTAAATGTTGATGAATCTGGACACAAAAGCTAGTTCTGAAGCTCAGCCAATAGTGCAAAGGTTTATGGGATCTTTTTACCAGTCACTGAATAATTTATCACTGTAAGAAAATACTTGCACATCAATGTGAAGAATCTCTTGGCAAGTCAGAAGATGTTTGGTCCCAGAAGCTATCTGGTTTCCTGTTTGTAGACCACATACAATCCAGATTATCCTGACTAATCAAAGTCTAGCAGGCTCGAGATGTATAAACTGCTTGTGGTGAGCAAAAGAAGGACTTTATCTGCTAATGTGTGATGATGATTTAGAACTAGCTCACATTTCACTACTTCAAAGAATAACAAGGTATAAGTTCAGCATTACTCCACACTAGTTTGGCTGTACCAGAGTAGAGAAAACAATATACTTTCACCAACACTGACCAGTGTTACTGACAGTTAGTAGTACCGTACCACCAAGAAATAAGAGTCAGAACAAGACGATAATCTGCCCAATTTATTCTGGTGTGAGTATTTTTCTCAACTAGCAAAAAACTTCTCTAGTAAAGACTCTTGTATGATTTAAATGATCAATATTGTCATCTCATGTCACAATCACATACTCAAATTCATATACAAAAACTATAGAGCTCATTTAGCAAACAAAATAATGTTGATTTGTTTTAGTAAAACAGTCTTCTTACAATGTATAATATCCTCAAACTTAATTGGCATAAGATACATTGATTTTAACATTTTAAACATTTTTATATTTAATTTGGTTGTTTTCACTTCTAACAAATTATTCTCATTTCGGTACTTTTCTGTATATTTCTAATGCAGATTATACACATATAACGAGCCTGTGCGATTGTCTTTCGGTTGTTTCTCCTAGAAAACGATTGCAGATGTCTCCGTTCAAATGACAGTAATCAGACAGTAACCCAGTCAGACTGCTGACAAACAAATAATTCAATTAGTCAATTAGCTTCCTAATCTTTAATTCTCCTTTTCCCCTAAACGGAAGACAGATGTTTGTCTATTTCCCTTCTGTGCCCCAGTACTTCGTGCAGTGAGCTCAACAAACAAACGAACAACACAATAATCTGATTATTGTAATTGATTGGCCTAATTGTCTGTAGCACAGACAATACCAGGAGGGATAAACTGACGTGTTTGTTGTCTGTGAGTCACACACTTGGCAGTTATCAAACTGATCATTGACACAGTTAAATGATCTCAGAATGTAGATTAATCTAAGAGTTTAATTACTTTTCTAAACTCTTTTATGAGGATGAAATGAGAGAAGATTCACATGTTGTATTAATCCACTTTCCCGACAATCGATAACAGTTGCACATAAGGCTTGCTACTGTGTGAATACTCATGCAAAATTAATGGCAGGCTATCAGAGATGACAGTGAAGGAGTCTTTTTTTTTCTTTTTACTCTTTCAAAATGATAATATCTCACATTATTTAAAGCTTGATCAGTTCTAAAGCATCCCATCTTGATCTTTTTCCAAATAAAAATTAAAAATTAAGTAAATAAATAAATAATATCTCTTTTTTGTCTCTCCACCTGGTTGTTTAGGCAGCAACTTTGCCCATAACTATGACAGATGAAAAGTGGCATCACGTATGCGTGACGTGGTCCACACGTGATGGTGTCTGGGAGGCCTACCAGGACGGAGCGAAGAAAGGCTCAGGGCAGAACCTGTCAGCCTGGCACCCAATCAAACCAGGAGGGATTTTCATCCTTGGTCAGGAGCAGGTATGACACACAACATGCCTTCTGACTGTGGGATAATATAGTCACATACAGACTATATCAGCAGATATAGGTATGTCAGTTCGTTTATGCACAGCTGCCTCAACCACCACAGCACTTCAATCAAACTGAGGTCTGGATTTTAACTGGGCTTTTGCAATACTTTCATTCTTTTCTTTTTCAGCCATACTGTTGTAGATTTGCTTTCATCCTGTGAATCATTGCCATGAGCAGGTGTCAGCCTAGCTTTAGCTGTTGAAAAGATGGCCTCATATTAGACACTTACACAAAGAAGTTCATGATTAATTCAGTGCCTGCAAAGTGCCCGAGTCCTGTGGCTGCAAAACAAGTCCAAATCCTCACCCCTCCACCACTGTGCTTGACAGTGTATTAGGCATTTATGTTGATAAGCAGTGTTTGGTTTCTGCATCTGTCCAAAGGACATTGTTGCAGTTGTGGTTTGTTTTGTAACTTACTTGCAAGCCTAAGCTGTGCTGCCATGTTCTTTTTAGAGAGAAAAGGCTTTCTTCTTTAAGCCCCTTAGAAAAAGTGCTTCTTGTTCAGTCTTTTCCTAATCGTACTGTCATGAACTTTAACATTTAACATGCTAACTGAGTCCTCTACAGTCTTCAGTACGGGGTTTTTGTTTTTTGTGCATTTTCTCTGAGCACTTCATGATCTCAGACTGTGGGAAGACTTGCTGGGACCTCCATTCCTGTGAAGATTGGCAGCTTACACTTCCTGACCTGAAAAATGCTAAAACTTCTGCTTCTTTAGATTACCAGCACCTGGCTCTAACTTTCCTTTTTAATTCGTATCAATACTGCTGCTGCATTGTGATTTAATTTTTGTTAAATAATGATATGATCTAATATGTCATGTTTGGTAGTTCATCTGAGGTTATATCTATCTCATTTAAGACTGGCTAAGGACCAGGTTATTTTTATTACATCTAGGTGTTAAACCTATATGTTACACCTTGGTAAGAGGTTCTCTTTACTGTGACTGATAGTCTGTCTGTAGTATGGAGAGCTGAGCTTGTAAGGCCAAACTTTGTCAGTTTGGCCATTTTGTTTAGAAACAGCTGACTTTGTATAGTGCCTTTCAGTAGATGTGAACATATGCCCTGAATCTTTATTGTCTATTGTCTAAATGATGTTGGTCATTAGAAAGAATGCAGGGATAAGACACTCTAGTATTGACTTCATTTTCAGGGCCCTAGCTTTACTGATGGAACAAATCAAATTTGTGACAAACTAAAAATTTAATTTTTACCAGTTTCATATCTTAAAGAGCAGCTTTCTAATCCCTAGAAGCTAGCAACTTTTTAAATATCAAGTCTACATTTTGACACATTTGCTTCTCCCTCCGCAGGACACAATGGGAGGCCGCTTTGACGTCACTCAGTCTTTTGTGGGAGAGCTGTCGGATCTCCAGTTCTGGTCCAGGGTGTTGACATCCAGTGAGATTTACAGCCAAGCAACCTGTGGCGGCCACCTTGTTGGTGATGTCATGTCATGGTCGGAGGAGTCGGTTGAGCTCCACGGAGGCCTCACTGAGCTTTCTTTTGATCCCTGCCACTAAAGATGGACGCTGAACCCAGGGCTGTAGGATTATCCTTTTCTAGTAATTGATAACATGGTTGTGTCAAAAATGACTGACAAGTGGAAATACATCATTTGATCATGGGTCAACCATAAAGCAATCATTTCTTTCATTTCTTCTTCCATCATATTGGCTGCAGAACTTTAATAGCACAAGCTCAGCTGTGGGCCACGAGCAGTGTGAGGACTTTTGTTGGGTTTTTTTGTATTTTTCCATTCCTGCCGGATCCTTCTGCCTTCTCCACCTACACCCTCACTTCCTCGCTCGAACGCTCTCAGCAGGACACCTTTGAAGGCTCCAAAGAGTGCAGGGCTTTGGATTTACTGGCTACACGCTCATGACTGCAGCACCTCTAAGAGATCCAACACGCATAATAGGATTTCTTTCAATCGGAACAGGTCCAAAGGTTGCCGGTTTGCCATTAACTGGCCTGCGCTAGCTTGTTCTGTGCAGTTTATGAGCAACATAGACCTTACAGAAGGTGAAAGAGATGCTAAAAGGCACAGCAGAGCTTACAAACGAAGCCACATAGAAACCTGAGTGAGGACTTGTGCATGCTGCTAAAGAACTGATAGTAAGGTTGCAGTACACAGCAGGGCAAAGCACTGCATACTGATGGTTGTTTTGCACATTGATATTTTGGCAGACTATTCTTTTTGTATTAGTATTTCATATTGAAAACTCTAAAAATATGTGGGGGGGTTTGTAGAATTAAACTATAACATGCTTTTTTTGTGGCTTTACAATGTGAGTACATGTTCATAACAGTAAATCGTGCATTTTGTCAATGCAGGACTGAAAATGTTTTAACCTTTGGTTTTTCTTCTGTCTGTAAATGAATCATTGTGAAAGGTTTGTTACATAAGAGCAAAACAGCTCAATGTCAGACACGACACATTACAGCCACGAGCCACCTGACTGCATCAATTCAGGTTAACCGGCCCTCAACGTGTCAGCGCGCTAATGCTGATGTCTCCTTGGGCAACCATTGGCTTACAGTGGGATTTACCTGTGAACAACTGATCTGATCCTGCCTATTTCTGACAAGCTCAAACCGCATGGCAGAGTCAGACACACAGAAGCTAAACGTGTAAAAAGACATTGTTGATCTCGTGTTAATCATTTGTAGCTGCACTTTCATTGTTTTATAACAAGAGTTTGGTTTTTTTGTACACATAAATCATATATGAAAGTATTTATTATGATTGTTCTCAGGTTGTAAACAACTTTTACTTAACCCTGTGTTTATTTGTAAAGCTCATCTTTTGACATAAACTGTTATATATTTGCTAATTAGAGCCCTTCTGAATTAACCTCGCTTATCCTCCAATGAATTTAATTCAGTAGAATCAGGCACCTCAAAGAGCTTTATAGGGTTTTTAGATTAAAGTAGATATTTTCAAATTATCTAACTCCAAACCAAAAAAAAAAGATTCTCCAAATTTTCTCCATATGTTCATATGTTTCTGCACACATCTATATATGATGTGACATATATATATATATGATGTGCTTCTTTTTTCTGTGCTCCTTTACTTCACATTTATACCTCCTTCTTCCACTACAAAAATGTGTAGTTTGTAAGCTAAACTTTAAAATGCATTATTAACATAAATACTTGCTTGTCCTCACCTTCAGTGCACATTTTAATAGTTTTTTTGGTTTCTTTATTTTTTCTTTAAATTTGTTTTTTTGTCTTTTGCTGTAAATATGCTGAGTATAACATTGTATTCAATCCACCACCCCTCCCCACATGTGTAAGCCAAAAACTACAGTATATACTGAAATGTAAAACTTGAAAAAGAAGAGAAATGCTCTATAAACGCTGTCAAATATTTGTAAATATGTCAGTATTTTGAATAAAACTATTATTATTATTAGTGGGTAGTATTATTATATTATTATTACTTCTACTGTATGCATACAGTATTTTATGAGAGTTAAATCGCTCATTAGTGGGAGCAGTCTTGTATCGGTGCATAGATCACTTCATCTCACACACTTTTTTGTGTGTATGACTAAAGAAGACAATCACCTATGTGTTCTGACACACACACTGCACATGCAATCACACGCTGGTCGTGATTGCTGCTTGTGCGTGTTGATATTAGGTAATTATGCAGACAGACATAAATGCAGGCAGGTGACAAATTTAAGGGAAAATCTGAACCCCTGTTGCTCTGTGGGAGGCAGCTTTAATTGTTTGTTTGTACAGGTTTCAACCCAGTAGTGGTTCTCAAAATATATAGTGGGCCCCCTGGTGGGGCTTAAAGTAAATGCAAGGAAGTGTTACCAGCCAACAAGGGGGAAATATGTAGAGAAACTAATCAGAATTTAAGAAAAATGAACAGGAAAATCATTCTAAAAGGAATCTTGGTTGGTCATTACTGTTAATGATTCATAATAGGTGTAAATGTGAGCATGAAGGATTGCCTGTCTCTCTGCGTTACACAGAAAGCCTCTCACCTTATGACAGAAGGCAAAGGCTCCAGCCCCAGAGAACTGGGTAAGCTGCTAAGAAAATGGCTCTTTTAGAAGAAAGTGCCACTGCAGATCACACACAGCTGTTTTGACTGATCACTTTAATTCTAAACTTTTTTTACCCTGATGGGAGTGCTCTCTTTAGAGATTCCTCCGTCCATTATAAACAAGCTTTCAATGAATGTTTTTACCAGGATGACAGTTATGTAAAGCATATGGCCTCTGCAGCCACAAGATCTAAATAAGCAGTGCAAAATGTTGGGTTGACATGTTTAACCGCTTATATATTTATATTGTGAAGGAATAGCTTTCAACCCTCATCCATAAAACTGAAAAATAAATGCCAAAGAGTGCAGACGCTATTCTAGCAGTAGGCGGTGGCCTAATATCTTAACAACAAACTTTAATTCATTTTTTTCCTTTAATATGTCGCCCATGCATACATTGAAATGTGTATGCATCTATGTTCCCCCTTTTTTAGAGGTTAATGCCATTTTCAGGTATAAAGAAGGTTAGATGAAGGGATGAATTTGGTCTGGCAGCAAACATTTTCCATGGGTGTCCCTAATAGGGTGGTATGTGTAGTTATTTGGTAGGTAAACTAACTGTATGTTGATTTTAACACACACTAATGGAGAAATAAAGAATGACTTTGACTCTTCCTCTAACAGACTTGTTTGGTTATCAGACCCAGCTCTGCTTTGCATATGGCTGCAGGGGAGTCAGTATTTTAATATTCATATGAGATACTGGACATCATTCCACATCAATCCCTCAACAGAGGAACGCTGGGCTGTTCCTTTGTACCTGCTGCTGGAAAACAAAGGATTGTTGGTGACTGAAAAGTTATGCATCCATGCTGTAATAACCTAAAAATCCTATGCTGATTCTCTGCTGGATGAGACCATGGGAGTGAATAATGGATCGACTCTGCTTGAAGAAGAAAAAAAGCTGGAAGCATCCACAGACAGAAGTAATTAGCTTTTCTTTTTTATAAAGTATTTCAATTGGTTTTATTTATTTATTTATTTGGTATTAGTCATTTCTTTAACACTAAATTCAATTGCATGCATGGGTTGTGTCGAGTGGGTTTAAGAAGAACACTGTTGAGGTGTACTCATTATCATGTTAGCTAATGATTTAATTAATGAGCTCATTCTGCTTTGAAGAAGCAGAGATGACAACAATAGTGACTGTAACATAATGAAAATGTTCCCACTCATCCACGGTGGTGTCTGCTTGACTTATGCTTTTTAGCTCTATAGTCGCCTCATCCTTTACTTTAGAGTGAATTTTATTTTCTGGGTTTGTAACATGGATTTTGAAAATGCAACATCAACAATATTTCTTTTAAGAAACAATCTACAGACTTGGGATCAGAGAGATGTTTGAAGTCATCACGGCAGATTTCTCCAAATTAGAGCTAAATTTATCAATGCATTGATCTGCCTGTGTCTGATGCAACCCATACATATCAACCATGCAGGGAAACAAGTCAGCTATGTCTGAAAGCTATCATCCAAAAAAGCAGTCCAATGCAACAACACAAAAAGAGATGCTGTATTTGAACAGGAATATTCTGCTGGCCTGTTGGACTTATTTGGGTGAAAAGGTCTTTTATGAAATTCCCAGGCTTGCCTCCTCCTGTTGAAATATATAAAAGGTCTATAAATGTTTAAGTGTTTTTCTTTTTTCCCTGTGTTGTTGTGTCAGCTCTCTCAGGTCACTACAGACAGCTGGCTCATTACTTCTGTCTGCTCTGCTTTCTACTGACCATCATCATTCTGCTCCAGACTCTCTGCTGTGAGTGCCTCTTTGCATCTATAAAACTCACTGACCAATGGGAACAGGTTACTGAAGGAGATAATGTGCTGATATATATATAAGACTTTAAACTGATATTTTGAATATTTTCAAATAATTTACAATAATTTACAAAGTTGAGTTTATCTCTACACTGCACCTGCCTGTACATGGCATTAAACCACTTTAGTCTATGTTGAACCTACAGCTCAGTGGTGACTGAGACACTGCCTGTCCTCGTTGGCCAAATCTATACTCAAAGGTTTAAAGAAATTAAAAACAGAAAGAATGGATTTCATTAGTGAAGTAACACACATCATGTTGGATAAAAACGTAGGCCTTTTTTGAAAGTGAGTGTAATAGATCCTCACTAATAGTGGAGCTCAGAATAATATGGTTTTTAAAGTTCTCCAAGCGAATGTTATTAGCATAGCGAAATTTGGCTGTGTTGTTATGTAGAGTGGACCCGCATTCACGCTGGCAAATGTAACTTGTTGCCCAGGTGTTTCCTTTTGCATTGATTGTGCTCACACAAAGGAGTTGTGCGTAACTAGCCTTCTTTCATTCACTCTTTCCATCTGCTGGTGCACAGATGTCGAGGTGTTCTGGCTACCACACAAAAACGGCTCATCTAAACGAAAACAAAGACGCATATATTACTTACGGCAGCGTGAAAAGCTTTGAACCACTGCTTGGCTTCAAAATGAACACAGGACCAGAAAATAACTGCAGCTGTTCAGAGAAAATGCAGTGAAGAGGAGCCTCAAAACAACAGTCACCACTCAAGAGATTGCAGGTGTGAAAATGTCACACGATTCAGACAGCAGAATTACACAGGCTGGATTGTAAGACGTAGACCTCTTAGCAGTCATAGAATTTTTTACTAGAACTTTACAAAATAGACTTTTTAAGTATTTTTGTTTTGTTAAATGTCTGAAGGAGAGGTCAGAGGTCAAATGTGGCATGACATTTAAAATCTAAACTTTTTGAGTAATTGTTTTTACAGACAGAATGATACTGAATATCAAAAACACCACAAGTTTGAGGTTATTATTATTAAATGTTACCAGGAGTCTCTAATTTTATGTCATTGTCGCATTTTTGTCAACTTTAAATGCCAAAAGGGACAAAAATTCATTCATTTTCTTCGACGCTGGTAATAATGCAGGAAAATTTTACCATGATTCTGGTGTTTCAACAAAAACAGGCCGGGTCTTCTGTCAGTTTGTCGAGAAATAAATCTGTCGGTCTCTCCCTCTTATTTTAGAATTAATTCTTTTATGCGATGGCTTGCAGAGAGGATTAACTCTGCTCTTTTTGAATCATCCCTTTTTTCACCTCTGTCAGTCTGCTTTGCTTTCTTTTCTGCTTTATTATCCCGTATCCATGGTAACGGGTGATGGGACATTGTGTATGCAATTTTCTGACACTGTGCTGCGTGTGTCGTGTGTGTTTGATACCACAGTGGTTCAGCTCACACTGGTGTCTCAGTCCCAGTCGGCCCTGCAGGAAAACAAACTGAGAGGTTTGAGAATCGGGCTGGAGAAGCTCAACCAGTCATATCAGCTCCTGTTCTCCCAGTACCCTTCTCTAAACCAGTACTGCCCGATCAGCAACGCTACCACTGGTGGTGAGTCTGGGTGCTTTTTTATTCAGAGCTACAAGTGTTAAGAGAAAATCCAGAGAAAAAAACCATTTTTTTACACCCACAAAAATCACAACTTTTTGAAGATGTTCCTGTGACAGTTCCTCGTACACAGTGTGTCTGTTTTCAGGCATTTCTATGGCCAGACTTCAAAACTGACGCATCAGTGGATAACTCGGTGGTTTTAGTGCAAAGGTTGTCTTTGGGTGAAGGTTTACCTGAGGCTTGGCTCTAATAATAAGGCTGTAACAGATTAGTAAAGAAGCTAATGAATCCATTATATAAAGGTCGAGTGTTTAACTACAGACAAGTTTGTGAGAAACTGTAAATGTCTTTTATACCACAAACTCTTTCAATCAGTTTCAGTTTGGTCATTTTCTTTCTACCACATAATGTCCCAGTCACGCAGATTAAATATAGACAACTGTTTACAAAAAACCCAGTTGACAAAGAAGCTCTGATTTCCATTATGCTGTGAAAAAGACAAACAACTCGAGCGTGATTGCGCATTTCAGATTCAGATAACAGATCCACTTTGAGCTTTTGTATCATATTACATATGATGAGTTTCCAATATATTAGATAAACTGATTTAAACCAGTGAAACTGGATCTGTAATATTAGTCTGTTTGTTTTCAGTCTATAATCAGTGATATAAATAAAGTAGAAAACATATTTATACCACTTAATATGACACCACATAAAAACACACTACTATAAAACTATTAAAGGCTTTTCAAAATGAAACCTGACATTAACACCTTCAGACTGTCGGGCTGTAGTAAATTTTAAATGGTTGTAGCTAATAAACAATACAAATTTAAGTCTTGATTATGGAGCACTGTATTGTTATTTAATCATTTACACATTCAAAAGGATTTTAGTGCTGTTGTAGGATTATTTCATACTGAGAACAGTGATACTGCACTGGGATGTAAAGGAGAGCAATGCTAGGAAATTTCAAATCACTGCTGAAACTTGACCATGGCTTAGATTAAAACAAACTTTGAGGGGTGAGTAATCTGAGCCACATCATTTACCTATTCTTTTTTATTATTATTATTATTGTTGCTCACTCAGAAAGAGAGTGCAGCCTATGCTTACCTGGCTGGACGCCTCAGGGACAGAAATGTTTCCTCTTCAGCCAGGACAGAGCTGACTGGATCAGCAGTCAGTACCACTGCATGGCACTGGGGGGCGTTATGGCTATAATAAGGACAGAAGAGGAGCAGGTGAATGCACACACACACACACACACACTACTCTGTACACCTGCTCTGTCCTGTCATTTCCAGTTTATATTTATTCATCAAGCACATAATAAATATTAAATTAGCTTTGCTGGAATCCTCTCACAAATCTTCTTCCCTGCATTAATGACATATTCAGCTTCTGTCCAGTTGTAAATATTTGACATGCTCTTCCTGATATGTCCTACCTTTTGGACACACTATATGACATACAGATTCATACCAGCAGGAAGAGAAGTTAAGAATAGATTTAAGACCTCCATGAAATATGGAGACGTCTGCAGGAGCAGCCAGTGCTTGAGGTCAAATGAGGTTTTGTGTTTCGCTCTTTTGCTGTAGATGTGACACAGTTTGTGTTCTTGACTGATCAACAGTAAAGAGGATGAACTAATTCTAGAGTAAAGGTTGAGAAAATAAGGCTTCTGTCTGCAAAATGGTAACGTTTGACATGTTTCTCAGGAGTTTCTGTGGGAGAAGGCCCAGAGTCTGAGTCAGGGGGACTCATACTGGGTCGGCCTGAGGAGCAGCGGCGCTGACGGGGGCTGGCAGTGGAGCGATGGCTCGCTGCTGGAGAAGGGACCACAGTGAGTATGATGACAGGCATGAGGAAGAGGAGGAGGTGGTGCAGGGCAAACAGGGCTCATAAGGTGAAGAGCGAGCATGCACTGATCTCTCCTCCTTAAGTTTGTCTCAGGCTGAGGACATTTCGCCAGATCAGCTGTCAGGACACAAAACTATGTAAAGACTGGATATTAAAAATGTATGTGTTCCTGTCCATAGTCAAACATTCCTCATGCTCTAAATATAAAAATACATTCACATTAATTACACCGAGCCACTTTAATGTCATCTGTCATTTGCTGTGCTTGTTTTAAGCTGGTTTCCTTTGTGCAGTTTTCACCATTTCATTCTGCAACATTGCATTTACCTGTTATCTCCCATTTCGGAATTTAAGAAGATGATAAAGACTTTATCCAGTAATTTGTCTGTTATTTTTAAAAAGCAGTTGAAATAATAATAATATTATTAATAGCAATATTAGCAATATTAACAGTAATTGTAAGAATAAATGGTAAATGGCTTGTATTTATATAGCGCTTTAATAGTCCCTAAGGACACCAAAGCGCTTTACATATCCAGTCATCCACCCATTCACACACACATTCACACACTAGTAGTAATAGTAGTATTAATATTTATAGAATAATAATATTAATAGTACTATTAATAATAACATAACAGGTGCATTTAAACAATTGATAATTAACAATGATGAACATAATTTAAGTAAAATGCTAAAATTAAAGAGCAGATAATAAACTGGAATATGAGTTTGATCTTAATTTTAAAGATGACAACACAATAAAATACATAGTAGTTAATTATAAGAAGCATAAGATTTAAGTAGCAGTAAAATGTTTATTGGAATAAAATATTATCAGATTTTTTCCCTTCCTGTTTGTATATACTATTTAAACTGATCAGCCACAATATTAAAACTACCTGATGAATATTATTACAGTATCTTTGTGCTGTGGTGCCCCACACTGAGGGATGAGCTAAGATCCTCTGAGGCTTTCTTTGTGTGGCACATACTGAGCATGCCCAAAAAGATCTCTGGAATTTGGAGGTCTTGGTCTTGAATTCAGTAAAACACAACATTGTAGTGAGATTATAAAAGGTAATCACCCATCAGTAGTTGTGGATTATGTATAAATGAGATTTGCAAAGCAGCTGAGAATTTCACTCCTAAGCAACCTAACCACGGTGTCTTCCCACTGTGGATTTACTGTGAGGGGATTAAAACACGGTGGGAGTTTTATTATGAACTTTAACAGAATAAATGCCATGGTAACAGAATAAAGTGTGCGTTGCAGGTTTTGGGCACGTGATCCGGATAACGCGGGTGAAAGCAGGGAGGATCTGTGTGGTCGACTCACCCCGAGGGTCGTGTACAGCAGGAGCTGGTTCACCTTCAGATGCTCCAACAAGCTGAGGACAATCTGTGAGAGGAAGCAAGCTTCTCTGACCTGACACCAAAATATCTTTTATAGCAAATAAACATTTTACTCAAGAAAATCCCCCGTGTTTTTCTGTGCTTTCATTGTGTTTTTCAGCTTCATTTTTTATATCCAATATCTATCTACAATTATTGATTTATTTATTTTGGGGGGTCAAACTCAAACTAATGCAAATAAAACCTTATATGAGATCTTCCCAGGTTATGCACAGGAGGCTAAAGTTTATCCTGTTAATTTTATAGCTTATTATTATTATTCACTACTAATTTGGAGCTTCAGGAATTGTCTGCCTTGATCCATCAATTTGATCTTTAAATTTTGTAGCTATGCAAATTTTAATATATTCATAATTGTATCATGTTTGTTGTGTGAAGAGGAATGAAAGTCAGTAGAACAGGACAGGATACATGTGCGTGAAGGAGGGAGACAGTTGTAATAGTCCAGCTGCAAGGCGCAAGCGAAGGTGGGTGAATTTAAACACTTGGGGTCAACCAGCAAAAGCAACAGGGTAGAGCGGGTGGAGGTGAGTGTCAGGGGTGAACTGTAACAGAAAAACAGCAGGGAGTGTTAAAGGGAAGGTTTACAAGAGACACAATGTATGATTTGGGTGTGGTGACAATAACAAAAGGACAGGAGGCCAAGATGGAGATGCTCAGATTTATATTGGGAGCGTCCCGCATGGATTAGAAATGAATACATCAGAGGTCCAGCTCAGGTCAAGCGATGTGGACACAAGGTTACTGCGATGGTTTAGATTTTATTTATATGTGTATTCCAAGACGCTCAAAGGCACCTTACAAGCAATTAAAGACCAAAATCATGGTATGCTTTAAAAACAACATTTGGAAAAGACCATAAAATAAAAAAGTCAACAATACAGAATCAAACAGAACAGACGTGCTGATGCAAAGAAGTAAACTTTAAGTATGGCTGCTTTATGCAACATCTTTTAGTCCTTTATGTTAAAATAAATCTGTGCCTGTACCTCCTGTATATGTCCAGCAAGTGGCAGTGCTGCCTTTCCACACATTGGTGGAGGCGCCATTTTTTTTGTGTGGTTTTTTTTGGCCGTTTTTTCCCAGCATGCTTTGCGAGCGCACTGTCTTTCAAAGCTAGAGGACGCCGGGAGCACGGGTTACAACAGAATTGATTTGTCGACGGTAAGCCGGTTTTCTTAAGGTTTCTACGTGAATAGCGAGTCGATAATAATTTATTTTAAGTGTGTGAGCAGTTTAGAGCCTCTGTGAGTTGTTTTGGTGCTTTTTTCTTTTTGTTCTGTTGTAAAATTGTTAAAAAAAAAAATGTTCGAGCTGTGTGCGATTAGCAAACAGCTGAGCAGGATTAATATTAACTTTCTATTTTTATCGATAACGTCGTTAATGAACGGGATTCATCAGGACTCTAGTTTTATTTTCCAGTTACTGGCAGGGAAAATGGGCCTAATGTCAAATTAGAAGTTAGTTTTGCTTATGCCGAACTCCATTTGAACGAGCTGTATTTTTACTCTTTTGTCTGATATTATTTAACACATATTTAAGACCACAGTGGATCACGTTTCACATGTCGGTGTAGTCACGTGTTTAAATCGGCACACAGCTTAAATGTTTGCAGTTAAAGAGGGCAGCTTAAAGATATATTATTTAAGTAGCTCTGACTGACTATTATTAGGATACTTTGTGGATATGAATGCTTTCTTGTAGTCCGTGTGTGCAACATGATTTCATTTAAGGGTTGCTCACATGCTGTTGATCCTGTGCAGACCTCCAGCAGCTGAAAAATGTCAGACGCTGTCCAGGAGAAGATCAAGAACTACAGGACGGCTCCGTTTGATGCCCGCTTCCCCAACACCAACCAGACACGCAACTGTTTCCAGAACTACCTGGGTAAATGAGACGTCTGCTGCACACAGTGTCGATGCAAAGTGATGTCAACCTTTGTCATAATTCAGTGTTTTCTTCCATCAGACCAACGCAGGTCCAGTCCCTTGTTTCCTCTTACACTGAGTACAGCATGAACTTTTAATTCAGACAGGTAAAAATGGCCACAGGTTATTTGCACCTTTGCTCTTCAGCTTTGCCTGGGTCTCTTCACTCCACCGCAGACTGTCATAATGTTTGGCTTCTCATAAGTGTGTGAAGAACAGGAGACCTGCAAATCTGCTGAGCGTTGCGAGTCTTTCGGGGCCTTCAGCTGATATTCTCACTTATTTGCTTGCTTTTTTTCCCCTCATTTTGATTTTACCATCTAATCACACAAAAGCTGCTTTTGGCATGCCTTTGGCATGTTTGCTGAGTATTTCCAATACTTGGCTGCAGAATTCGTTGTTTTCATTTGAGACTTATTGAGGGTTTAAACTGCAGCAGTTCTCACTTCCAAACTTCTTCTGGTCATTTTTGTTTCTGCATTTCTTAATTTATAAAGAAATGTGAGACAAGGAGTTTTGACAATGGACACAACCCATGCTTGATGTCTGATTTTCAATATTTAAATCAATCAAAGTTGCTTTGCTGCTAGTTTCTATTTCAAATGAAAACTCAAAGAATTAAACACATCTCCTTCTGTGCCAAAGCTCAGTGTGATGGTGGATCTGCTGCAGACTAAATGCACTCTCTAATTATCTCTTTAATCGCTGCTGTGTTTCAGCTTCACTTTAGACGTATTGATCCGTCTGCTTATGTAATGAATGCTTTGATTAATGCTGCTTCTCTGCTGATTTTTCAGAGTAAAGGTTTGCATCAGTCTTTGTGGAAGTGCAGTAAAAACTAAATGCCACCCAGACACAGAGACTCAGTTTAACTCTGAAGTGACTGTAACCAAAATCATTTTGGTAATCTGATTTTGAATAACTGTTACTTAATGTTACAGGACTGTTACTTGAATTGACCAATAACAATGCTGTGACACTTTAGTTTTGCACTTCAGGGTAAAAAAGCTGTACATGGGGGAAGTTTGATTTCTGCCATAAAGGCCTTTATTCCATGCCTACAACAGTGAAACACACCTATGATCTTTTCTCAGGCATAACCAGTCAGGCTAATGAAACTCCTGTTTATAGCAGGGTTTGAAGCCAGAAGTTACCTTATGTGAACGATGGGGTACAACGCAATCGGTAATGCTTGGTTAGCAAGCTGCATTCATAAACCATTCAGGTGCAACACACTGATATCTATTTATCAATTTGTCATTTAACAAAATGACAAATTGATAAATGGTAAATAACAGAGTAACAAAATACAAAAACTTGACTCACCAAAACTAAAGCACACTCTTCCTGGATGATCATCTATTAAAAATGCCCAAACATCATAGAGATGGTTGGGAGGTCCAGTTCAGTGACTAGTTATCAGACGTTAGGCCTGGCAGACAGCGTTTGCTTCAGTTCACTGTTGAACGTTTATCTGAGGCTGTTATGAAGGGAGAACTCTCTGTAGAGACCAAAACCATTTGTGTAGCATGCTGTAAACACGTTTACTTCTGCTGTGAAGTTGGATGTTGGGAATCACTTCTGCAGTCAGGCTTGAGTGCCCATTAGAAAACCTTTTTGGTGCGTTTGCACTGGCTTCATTTTTAAGCTGTGGAGGAAGAGGATGGATGGATTGATGCACTTTGATCTAAAATAAGCGTGTTGAACGCTCGATTTTAAACAGGAAGGGGAAAAAAGAATTTGCTATGAGTGGTTGACAAATAGGAAGTTATTTTTCCTTGTTTTTGTATAAATTACCACTTATTTATTTTACCATGAATACTTACGTTTGTTGGACTTATTGTATAACAGCTGAAAATTACACCAGTTTTAAGAGGAGTGATAACTGCATCTCCCCTGATGCAATACCCAACTGTGGGTCCAATCCATTTGTGGTTATTTTATACATGTCAGTGTTAGTTATTGTATTCAAAAATATGTCAAGTACTTATTTCAACTTTGATCAGATAAATCTTTATTTTTAATCAATAATAATAAAATCATCAAATATTTTAAGGATAAAACATAATTTCTCAAAAGTTCCAAAGTAACTTTGATATCTCAACATTCAATCTGATGGTAAAATAATTTTTTATTTTTTCACACACTTACATTCATTTAATGTCTTTGACAAATGCATGATAATTTCATTTTAAAACAACTATATGGCAAACATAATTAATTTTATTTAAAAAAAAAAAAAAATTTAAGAACTGAATTCACCAGAAGTCTGACGGGAAACTGTGCTGTTTAAAAAATGCAAGAGAATAGACTGTCAGCGTAATAAATTACTAGAGTAATTCATTATGAACTTCTTGTCCAGTTATAATCATTTCTTCAGTCTTTTTTATTGACTAGTTTATTATTTTACTCACTCAGTCTGAAACTCAGGAGCTCAAACTAAACTCGTGATGTATCTGAATTATATTTTTTAAATTGTATTTGAACGCAATGTTAAATTACAATTTTATTTTTGTTACAAGTTTCTTTAAAATTTCCTGTCCTGTGACGTGACAGCCTAAACGCATCACGTCGATGGACACTTGAGTTTATGTGCCCGTTTAGTTATCAGAATCATGGTTATCACAGGACAACAAACTTTTGATGATCTACAAATATAGGGAAATATTTGAATAATCCTCAGAGAAAACCTGACTCACACGGAGTCTTCTGGCTCATGGACTCCACACGATCACAGGCAAAGATCAGGATATGTTATCAAACCACAGGACAGTGTTTTCAATAACAAGTTGCATGAAATTCATACACTTCAGAAAATATATGCATGGACAGAAACAGATTGTGTAAGGGTTTTTTTTTTTTTTTTGAGCGAGAATAAATGTCAGGGGTTTATCAGCATTTTAAGATTTGTGGTTCTTAATTATAAAAGTTAATAGTGACTGAACCGTGGTTGTTTATGGTCACATAATGAAACCGTGTTGACATTTGGCTCAAAAAAAAAAAAAAACCTAAATGATGTTTGGGTTTCTAACAACAGTTCCATGTAAGATAAATGAAGACAATGGACTTTGAAACTATCGTGTCACAGCAGCGTCAGCACATATAATGGGTAGTTTCCTACTGAACTCCAGAGAGGATGATTTGTTTGGGGGTTTTTTTGTTTTTTTAAATCTGATTGATTTGGTCACACTGCTGGCTGTGGGTTTTGGAGCATTTTTATTAAAGTCACATGAAAAATGTCTTGCTGTCAAATATAGATCATTCAAGAAGTTTGTGCTTCCGTTTTAGTGAGTGAAATTCAAGTGTTTTACTGGCCTGTTACTTAGCACCTATTAGCAGGTGTATTGCACCTGTGCAAGTATGAACATACAGCTTGCTAGCAACGTAGCATTATACCCTCTTGTCCATATACGGTCTCTTCTGGCTTCCAAAAACTAACAGGGCGACAGCTAAAACGCTGATGTTGAAGTTTCAAGTGAATGTAAACAGTCTATGGTTTGATTTCTGTAGGTCTACACTTCTTCCACAAGCCATGCGTTAGTGTGACATTGTGGTGAGTGACTCTGATGGTCCTAGAGTGACAATAGTATGATTTTGGAGGACAAGTGCAGATTGCAGATAAACCAGTGAGGTACAGAATCAGGCTCATTTATCTCCTTCGAGTCCTTGAGTCAGATAAAGGACTCGAGGACTTTGACAGAGTTAAATTATCACCGACTGGCTTTGCTGGCTGTTTAGTGTCCATCTCTGG
Source organism: Oreochromis aureus (assembly GCF_013358895.1). NCBI lineage: Eukaryota > Metazoa > Chordata > Actinopteri > Cichliformes > Cichlidae > Oreochromis > Oreochromis aureus. Next base: position 34,600,518 of record NC_052962.1, read on the forward strand.
TTTGACAGCTCTTCTCCCTCTTTGTTTTGTTACAGACTTCTACAGATGTAACAAAGTTCTGTCAGCCAAAGACCAGGACACGGCTCCCTGTGACTGGTACCGCAGAGTCTACAAGAGTCTCTGCCCAATCAGCTGGGTAAGTTACACGTGAAACAAATCGCACTATCTCACTCGGCTGCACCTTCATTTGCTTCTGGTCCAAAATTCTTGGTTTTAATTTTGGTTTTGACTGATTTTAGTCATCAGTTTTCTTTTTCACTCATCGCCTAGAAGCTCTACATTTAAAGTTGTAAAAATCACAACTGTGTTTCAGGTTAGTTTCCACTCTAGGTGTGGATTTATTGCTCCATTTTTTTGATTTTCTCCTGTGTTTTTTTTCTCTCCTGCAGGTTCAGAAATGGGACGATCAGATAGAGGCAGGAAGCTTCCCTGGGAAGATTTAAGGAAACGTTGATCTCCATCCAATTTTCTCATCTTCAGATATAAAAGTGAAACACTGCAATATTTCTGTACAAAAATGGTTTAATAAAATATTACTATGAGTCATGTCTGACTTTTGCTAATTGACAGTTGTAATTTACAGTTTACTCAGGCTTTTAGCTGTGTCTGTGCGGCAGCCATTATAACAACTGTTTGAATTCTCTAAATACTATGGAAAGTTGCTTCAATGCTTCCTTTATTACCTCCTTTAGGAGAGGAAACACTTTACCATCCTTTATGGTAAGAAAGAAGATAATGCTGACCCACAATGCAAAAGTGTTGCATCATCAGACAGTTCATGAAAACAAACAATCAGTATAAATGTTAAGTGGTGCGCATCATTATATACATTACTTATTGTGCCATAATTTGCTTTTGAACTTTAACGTTATTCAAGATTTTTAACAAAAAATAAGAGCGCTAAAAGCTGTTCTAGAGATGCAGCTCAAAACAACTGAACTGAAAACAAGAAAAACACAAACAGTCATTCTTCTGAAATGTACCTGTAAAAATAACTTTCAACATAAACTGTAAACCTTGATTTTATGCTGTCAAAAAGACCCTTATTTTGAAAAGTCTAGACACCACTTACAAGGCCTCTATCTCCAAGGCATGTCTGTATGTCCAGATTTTAAATAATCATTTTTAATGCGTTCTCTTTAATTATTAAGCTGTTAACACTGCTCTTAGCAATTGGGGCGTGGGAAACGTGTGCTCAGGTCAAACTACTAAGACAAAGAATGGTTATTTTGTATTTGAATCTCAAATGAAGCAAGTTAAAAGTACAAAGCAGGTGATGGATAAAACATGTTTGCATGAAGTGAAATGTAACCCTATTTCATTTATACAGCCATACAACGGGTTTAGTAAGATGTAATACATCTTATAGCCTTTTGTGTGTATGTGAAAGAAACACTAGAGAAAAGTAGAGGTGGAGAGGATTCTCTTCTGGGAAAGGTAGACAGTTATTGTAGCATTAGTGTATGTGTGAAAATGACGGGAAGAAACTGCACAGAAGAACTAAATAAAAATGCTGCTGAGAAAACCACCTCACCACAAGGTCCCTTTAATGGTGCTTTATATCATATCGCATGATCTTCATCAGCAAGTGAAGAGCAGATGTCACAGATGTTTATATCATTGAGGTCTTATTATACATGTTGACACACAAATGTGATATTTAACCTTTATTCTGGCTTCAGAGGGGAACAAGTAAAGCTTTTAAATGATGCTCATGTTGAATATGTCAGACTGCAGATTTTTATTTATTTATTTTGTAAACAAATTCACTGAGGCAGAACAGAGAAATGTTACGTTCATTGCATAATAGTTCCACACAAACCTCCTCCAGGGAGTCAGCTGATTTTTGTTTGTATCTTTGTCAGGAGCGAATCGTGAGCGTGAAAGAACTGCAGTGCGTGCGTGATTTCAGCACCAGCTCATACTGATGGCCTTTCTCTGCTCGTGCTTCACAAATTCTGAGAGCATGTTCGTGAGTGTGCAAAAGTGACAGTGTTATTTCTGCAGCTGAAATATCCTCTGTGCCGCACTGCATGACCTGTTGCCCTGGCAACTGCCCGCCTCCTTTCAGCATCTGCAGCATCAGTCGTCCAGTGGCTTCTGTCAAGGTCGCCAGCGAGAGGCATCATGGGAAGCCGAGGAGGACACCAGGACGGGGCAGGGAGGAAGAAGGGTTCACCATTATCATCCCCCACCACAGTCACTCACGCAAACAGTCCGCGCATGCGGAGTCTTTTCGTTAACTGAGCTGACCAACTAACCGAAATAAGGCTGTAACCATAATAGGACATAGACGCCGCCTCGCCTCACGGGATGCGGTGATGATGCGCAGGAGTCATGAGATGCTTCACGTCAAACTGTGAGGGGGCGCGGCCATATTCACGGCATCCCTGCGTCCTCATTTCTCATAGGCTGGCCTCAAACAAAATACGACTACGTGCGGTTACGTGCGGTTCCCCTCGCAGCTCCCCGTATGAATTAGCCTATATGAGAAAAGAAGAGAGGCACTGCCGCAAAAAGCGACCGCTGCAGCTCCTGTGTCCGGACTGGCAGTCACGACAGGTGAGAACCCTTTATTTGTCCGCTTTGTGCACGGGTTTAGGGTCTTTGGGGGCAAGCAGGGGGTGGGAATAATCTACTGCAGCTCCACTTTGACCGGCATTAGGCCACATGAGTACAAAGAGGTTAACTTTATTATTTCAGCTACTTTTTCTTTCCATTTAAACCTGCACTATAGCAGCATGGTACTGATAACTTGAGATCGGTTTGTGATGGGAAATGAGGGGAGAGTAGTCGTGTCCTCCCTGATGGAGTCGGTTTGGTACCACGGACAGCGCCTAATGAGGTTTCCTCCTTTTCCTGCAGTTTTCAGCACCGACGGGCGGGTCCTGCGAAGCCTTTTAAACACCACCTGAAGCTCCCAGCTCCAGACTCCATCCTGCAGTTTGGAAATCCTAAAATTTGCCCGGTGATCGCCCAGACAGACTTGAAAAGATGGAGAGTCAGGCAAGAGATTTTAATATTCTTTATTCTGTGTGACCCACATTCAGAGAGAGAGAGAGAGAGAGAGAGAGAGAGGTTGTAGGACGAAACAGGCCTACTGCTCCAGTTCGCCTTTAATGAACTGGATGAAAAACAGATGAATAGTCACTGCAACTAAGGGATTTATTTTTAATACTGTTTCTTTTTTTCTATATAAAGTTAGAGTGTAAGCGAAGGCGTGTGGGTGGTATAAACCAGTACGTGCGCCATGAGAGCTCTCTGAGTCATGCAAGAGCACTGCAGATGGGTGCCAAATGTGCACCAGAGGAATACCATGTGTATGTTTGTGCATTCTGGTATTATCTGTGATTTCAGTAGCAGTGTCTGATTTTGTGCGACTTAATGCATATTTCATTCTACTTTATACTTTCAGTTTTATTACTGTGTACTTGTACATTTATAGTTAACATAACTATAAATGACCTCAAATTCAGATACTTTTACATTTTCTGGTTGTCACAGTCTAACAGGTTGTCAGAGACACACAACCTTCATAGCAGATGTCAGTTTGAAGTCAAATGAATTTTGTTGAAACCTTTTGCAGTATAAATAAAGCTTTAAGATGCCTTTTTAAAAATAGATTTGCTTTCTAGTTACAAAGCATGGTATTACATTTGACACAAAAATAAGAAAGCAATTTCCATTTCCTCCCAAAAATCAATGATATGGTGGAAAGTATCTGACATGTGAAGAACATCAGGTTCCCAGTAGTTTAGCTCGTGTTTCCATCCTTATTTGACTCAAAAAACTACTTTTTGTTATAAATGTAATCTGAAATCTTCACATGAAAAACAATGAGGAAAAATTAATTTTAAAGCAATTAATTAAAAGTAATTTTGTACAGTATTAAGGTACATGCAGTTACATGTTTACAGTTATAAACTGTGCAGATTACACTAGGAATATTAAAAATCTTTTTTTATTAAGAAACTTCTTTACAGCAATTTAATAATAGTGCTGATTTAATAAGGGCTGATATGGTTGTACTTTTTTGTAATTTAACAAGGAAATTTCTTAAAACAAAAAGGGGGAATTGTTTCCTAAAAAATATACAGTGAAAAAACAACCTTTTAATTGTTTCTGTAGGTGATACAAAATACATCGGACCTTGCACTGGTGACAGGATTCACCACCAAATATCTGATTTCACAGGATTTTTTTGTATTTAAATGTTTAGTGACTCAGACATTTATGACTCACCTTAAACACTGAAGGGATTATAGCCTTTCTCTGATGGCCTCCTTCTGCCCCACCCTCCTCTGTTCATGCAAATTATGGATCTGCTTGTCAGTACACCACCTGACACCTGTGAGACCCTCCCCTCGCAGAAGAGCCTGAGTCCTTCATCATGAACAGATCAATACATTAACCCTGCTTCCTGGTTACCTTCAACAATTCAGTCTTCAGAGACTATGAGCTGGTTGGCTGAGTGCAGATGTAGGTCAGATGTACTCATCGTATCTGTGTGTGTGTGCACGCATGCATGCACACCTCCACGCAGTGCTGCTGTGGATTAGTAATACTTTAGTGAATGAGACACTGCCGCATGTTTGCTGCACCGTGGTTACTTTCAGCCTATGTCAATAAACGTGTCACCTCCAGGCTGTTGCCATGGAGATGAAGGAAAGAGGGGGAGGGAGGAGGGGGAGCTGTGGGCGTTCTTGGATGGATGGACAGAAGGGTGGAATAAGGGGTGGAGGCTTAAATACAGACACTTTGTGTTAAAAGAAAAAAGATGCAGTATGAGCACAGAGGTCTAATGTATGAGTCATGTGATCATCTGATACACACAGTTGTTGTACTAGAATGACATGCAGGTTGTATAAATGTTTCCCTGTGTAGACACAAAAAATATCTGTTTGTTAAATCTGTGTTGTGGTGTATCAGGGAGGCTTTTTGCACACTAGAACAGTGTGATCTCGTGCTGTTATCATGAGACAGGTTGCCATAGTAACACAGCATCTGTTCAGCAAATGTGTTTGGTGCAACAGGCTACTACCAAGTTTGTCCTTCTCCTGTTTAGAGTGTTTTTAGGAGGTTGATTATTACATTTTTCTGCATGAAACCAGGGGTGTTTCCAGGGTGTTTTTTAAGATGTGGGAGACCAAGAATAATGACGGGAGAATATATTATCAGAAATAAATTAGAAAATCTTAATTTCCAGGCTTAGGCACAGACATGTGCACTAAATCAAATTGTATTACATGAAATATGGAACTTTACAGGAGTCCTGTTGTTAAGCTAATTGTTTTATATTGATTGACTCATTTGCAAAGTAGTAAAAAAGAATATTTAGGTTGTTTACTTAAGTAAAAATCTAACTTCTACCTGAGTAGACTAAGAGTGCTAAGAGTGTTTTTGGCATCAAAATGTACTTGAAGTAATTAAGTAAAAGTACTCATCAAAAATAATCACAGACAGAGTGGCATATTAGTGGACCATAGCTATTGATTAAGTAATGATTGCATCACTTAAATGTTGCAGATGGAATAGTCTAGTCCAGTGGGATTGGGACAACATTATGGTCCAATCCACTGGCCCCACCCTCCCCTTTTCCTGGACACGCCCTTGCATGAAACAGGTTCTCTTAAAAGGAACATTAAGTCCTTCCAATGTTTGCAGTAATGTGAATAAAATGCTTGAAATCCAGTTTGATATATCTTCATAATTAAAAATGGAATCGTAAAGTGTTTCATTCGTAAAATCAAGAAGAGCTTCGGCTGTTAGAAGAAAGAATTTGCCACCCAGACGCAGTAGATGGACAGTTTACTAATCCTCTGGATCACAAACGTCACAGTGTAGCTGAAATGTAGCTGTACAGACATTTAACCTTCTTATTGATCGCTATTTGAGATGTTTTGGGTGCTGTCAGGTGACTGACAAATTCTACTGAGTCACTGTGACTTGACAAAAAAAAGGATGAGAAGGATGATGGAGAGGAAGACAAAGGTGAACCGGAGGTCAAATATAGAAAGAAGTGAGTGTGTGTGTGTGTGTGTGTGCATGTGTCATTGGATATGGGAGAGTGGTTTACAGCTAAGACACCACTCTGAATTTCATTTTGTTCCTACGTCGTGCTGGAGGCCTTTTTTCTGTCTCAGTTAATTAACTTTCAGCTGAGCTGATGCTGATGATTTCAGACACGTGAGGAGGGTTGCATTCACAAATTCTGACTCTTTTTTTTTAGAGAAACCTATTACAGCCTTCAGTAACTATGTAACAATTGTGTAAAACAGCTCCATCTTCTCACCTTACAGCAGTTACAGTGTTTAGGTTGACTCCCTCCGCCTTTGTAGTTCGTGCAAGCCACTGATTTCTTCTTCTTCTTCTCGTCTTCCTCTTCAGCAGTCAGTTGAGTCATATAACCTCTATGTTGATTTTGAGGTCATATGAGCCTAATAATAATAAATAAACACTTGAAGGTCCTTACTCCACAGGTTTAACATGCAGCACTATTGTTTGGCAGCCACGTTTGCAGATATTTTCTAGTTTTCAAAATTTTAATTACAGATTAAAGATAATCTTTTTTGGTGATTGTTTATATCATAACATCCATTAAATACAGACAAATTCTCTTATGTCCATTAGCAGACACACCCAGAGAGATGTCGAGGCTTTTAGTCTGTGGTGTCTCAGAGGATTATTGATTATTTTTATATTTTATCCAAATCCTTAAGGATGGGGAGAAGCAAAATAGTCCTTATATCAAAAGAGTGCACTTTATGATTTATTTAATCTCAAGAAATAAAAATGAGGGTACCAGTTGTTTTAACTACATTCAGATGCCTGTCATGCAAAATACATATCTTTGACCCTTTTCAGTCTGGTTTTTAAAAGCAGCACTCCACTGAGACTCATCTTTTTAATAATCTATTCTGATGCAGGCAATCGTTTTTTAATTGTTTTACTTGATCAAAGTGCAGTCTTTGATACTCTTGACCATAACATTTTAGTTGCTGGTAACTCTGGCTCTGCATTTAACTGTTTTTTCTTATGTATTGGATGGGAGTTTTCTCTTATGTTCTTATCTCTCTTAGTTCTCCTCTAACACTGCTTCTCTAACCTGTGGGGTTCCACAAGGTTCAGTCCCAGGCCCATTACATTTTTCTACTTCCTTCCCTTAGCTGTCATCATTAAATCTTTTTCTGAATTTTTTTTGTGCCAAATGCTGATGACATTCAAATGTTCAAGTGTCACCAGCTGCAAAGGCTATCCAGCTTACTACAATGTTTAACCCATATAAGTGATTGACACTCTAGCAATCACCTTGTCTTACACACCAACAAAACTGAGGCCATGGTCATAGCCCCTCCTGGTTTATATTCTAATATCAGTCAAACTCTTACATCCTATTGTTCAGTCACAGTGTCCGAAGTCTTGGTGTTATATTTGATGCCTCTCTGGGTTTTGACTTGCATGTAAAATCAGTGTTTCATTCCTTTTTTTCTCATTTGAGGAACATTTCTAAATTGTAACATGTGGTCTCTTTGGTGGAACTGGAGTCTGTGCCTTTATGCCTTTGTGATTAGATTATTGTAATAGCTTGTTTCCCGATTTAGATCAATTATGTTTTCACATCTCCAGACAACACAAAATGATGCTGCCAGATTATTAACACATTCCAGCAAGTGAGCTCACATCACTCTCACTTTATATTCTTTACATTACACTGCCAGTAGACTCATATACATATCACAGTTACTTATTATAGATCTCAAAACACAGTTTTCATAATGGCACTATTGTTTTAATCCCTCCTGTTAACAATCAAGGGTCAATGAAGGTCGACTTTATCAAAGAGCTCTATACTTATGTTTGAGGAATTGATCCTAGTCATGAGATTCAGGTCAAACTGGGTCACGGCAGCAGAAATTGGGCCACTGTGTCTTTGTTTCTGCTGATGTTAGTAATTCAGCATACAGCCGGTAATAAGGAGACCCACTGCTGACGGGGCGGAACTGGCTGCTGTTTTTGAGGCCACATAGAGATGTCGATGGGCCTCAGGTGATACACCGCCCTTGGTACAACAATATCACGGCGAGGTCACATAATATTAGCATACACTGCACTTCTCAGGATTGTTTTTGTCTCAGGGGTGTTGGTTAAACACGACCAATCAGAGGAAGAGAGGAAAAGCTACAGGGATTTTATTCCTGCACACTTTATTGTGCTGTTGATTTAGCATAATCCATAGCAAGCTTATTATATTAAAAGTATTTCAAGTATGATTTTTGTGTCATTGCACTGTGCAGAAGGCAATGAAGAAAAGTGAAGGGCAATCTGCACTCTAAATATAGCAGACTCACAAATATTTAATCTAACATTTCAACCAGAACAAATATCCTGCACCTGGGTGTACCAAAGTCCTTCTAGAAGTAACTCTTGTCAGTCAACTTGAGAATGCCTCCAGACAGTTATTTTTGAGTGCTTACCTAAATGAATAGTGAGCAAGCTAAAACTTAAATTTTGACGATAATGGGGACAAAAGTTGCACGTGTAGAATCATCACTCAAAAAATACATTCAGCTGCTGAGTGGGTCACCACAGCACAGGGATCGACATATTTGATTAGGTTTTACATTGGATGCCCTTCCAGGCTTGGAATCACAACCAGGAGTAGTGGACTAGCTTCAGTCCTTCTAAGTTGGGGTTTATGGAACACAACTAATCAAATAATGCAAAAGAAAGGATGCTATTTATCCTTGAGATAAGGGTAATGTGGCAAAAGTAAATCTTAATTAAACCTTTTTCCTTCAGACAGAAATGAGGAGTTGAAATTTTTTCATCACCAATTCATTAGAATCACCAGTATTTAGCTATTACTTCAATTTAGAAATAAAAGCAATAACAGAAGCATGATACTTAAAGAGCAAACCCACCCTGATCCAGGATAAGCCTAAAACTCGTCATCATTTCTTATCAGCGTTACTGCAGCTTACGAGCATCTGATCACAATAACAACAGTGATGGCTCCTTTATCGCACACCCTAATTTCATTAAATAGATGAATAGATTGTGTTATGAGGCCCGGTTCTGTTGCAGGAGCCGGTGGACGGCTTCAGGATTGAATTTCATCTGCATTCAGTTGATTATCTTCCGGAAGGACAAACGCAAGCATGAAAACGACTGATCACAGAGCCGTGGCTCTACCCAGAGGGCACTTGATTTTTTTGTGTATTATTGTTTTGATTATATCTTTTCGTGATTTTTCTATTTGCCGTTAACCTTAAGAAGTTGCTCTGAAGAATAAATAGCAGTGATATGTGGTAGTAGCAGGTATGTTTATTAGAGTACAAAGATGATGAGTAAGTGTGTGTACCTACATGTGAGTGCTGCTACGTGCAGCCCGAGTGACTTCACCGTTTGATTCCTGCTATCACTGCTCGTGTGACGCTGCATCTCTGACCTGTCTGGCGTCAGCTTCTAAGTTTTATTGCATCTGCCTCCTGCAATAATTTAAAATCCCATTATGATATCAAATTTCATATTCAATATCTTTGTCATACCTCTTCTTCTCCCTTCTCCTCTTCCTCCTTTCATTCCCCTTCTTTCTCCCTCCAGGACAAACAGGTCACAGGTTATCTCCTGTTCTCCCTCGCCACCGCCGTCATCGGCTCGCTGCAGTTTGGTTACAACACAGGAGTCATCAATGCTCCAGAGATGGTTGGTGAATATTAGCAATCTAATGTGATGTAGGCTTCATACTATAGGAGAAATAAGTTATTGTAAAGATTGCAAATATCTGATTTCTCAAGCTTTCTAAAGCTCAATCTTTAATTTTCGATAGTGGAGTGTTTGTTGAACCTTTAGACAAAATATATAAAAATATATCAAATTTTAATCTGCATATATGAGTTTTAATTTGTATCACATTTGCTACATTAGCCATATTTTTGCAATTTAGTCATTAAAAATGTGTCATTCAATTTATATCATTTTTTGAGGGTAAAAAAATGCCACACCGATGATGTTGAAGTCTCAAAAACTCACAAAAACATGTATCAAATACGATACGCTTGGCTTTAAAGGGTTAATTTTGCTTGTTTTCAGAGTAGCAACATTACATCAGAATTATATTTAGGCTTAAATTAGAAAATATTTGTGTTAATTTGGGGGAGATTTTTATTTTTTTCATAACTAAACTTAGCTAAGAGATAAAAGTCAGTGCTTTATTAATGTGAAAGAATATATAACAAAAATAACCTCTTTGAAAAAGTTGTTTGGTTGAAACAGATCTCTCCGTTTGTCACTTTCTAACTTTATCTTTGTTTTAAATATAGTTATTTTTTGTTTATTGAACACATAAAATACCAAATACCATTATGTTCTGTCTATTCTTTAAGATTTAAAGTAGCATCTGAAGCTGTTCTGCAGTTTCTGGTCAGTTCTGTGAATTGATCTGTTTTCTCATCCTCCGTCTGTGCATCCATCTACAGAAACTCAAATCTTTCTTCAACGTAACCTGGTATAAGCGATATAACGAGGACATCGACCCTGGTGTTTGCACCATTGTCTGGAGCGTTGCTGTTTCCATCTTCAGTGTGGGCGGCATGGTGGGCTCCTTTAGTGTTGGTGTCATAGCTAACCAATTTGGCAGGTAAGAAACGAACCTTCTTCACCCTGTTGTGTAATATTATAGGTAACATGCAAGATTTCTTTTCTTTCACCATCTTTAGCCAAAAAACCTTTTAGTTACAGCCTCTATATAAGAATTCATGTTTTTACTTTTAGAGCAGTTTTGTGGACATTATGTCACAGCAGTGTTTTTCACTACATTGGCTCTGTGCATTTCCTGTTTGGTACAGCTGAGCCGTCACAGCCCATTACTGTTAATGGATCTCATGAAGCGTGTCTGTCCTGAGTTCTCTGCTTTGCTCTGATGTTCCCCAGAGTTGTTCCTTTATTTTTCCATTTCCTTCTAAATTGTTTATTTGTGGTGAGTCTGCTGCCGGTCACCATGTGAAGTTACTGGGAAGTTAACACACAGCTAATGCTAGTGTTGGCTAGCAAAATGAAAAGACGAAATGGTGCCCAAATAACTTAAACTGTATTTAAACTGTTTTTTGTTTTTATTTAAAGCCTCCTTGAGTGTTAAAGAGCAGGGAAATTATCTATAGAGACTAAATATTATCTATATCCCATGGTAATAATGTTTTTGTTCTCATCTAAATTTAAGCCTTTTAACATGGAAATCTATGGATACTTTTGGAGCCAGCCTTGAGACGTCATCCCAGGAGTTTCAATCTTTGGGACTTCTACATTAGCTTTAATTTTCCTCCCTGGTATTTGGTTGAAAATGTTAGTTTTGCTCTGTCAAAAGTTTTAGCATCAAGTTGTGGAGTTTTTTTGTAAATTTTTTTGTGTTTTTAATTAGTTTTTATCATTAACATTCATATTCTTTCCTCAACCTCATCCTCAGGCGTCGCTCCATGATCCTGGTGAACTGTCTGGCAGTGATCGGCGGCCTCCTTATGGGCTTCTCCACCATCTGTTCCTCCTACGAGATGGTGATCGCTGGGCGTCTGGTCATCGGCCTTTTCTGCGGCCTTTTTACTGGCCTGACTCCCATGTATGTTGGCGAAGTGTCACCAACGCCGCTCCGCGGAGCTTTCGGCACTCTGCACCAGCTCGGCGTGGTTGTGGGCATCCTGATCGCTCAGGTCAGCAGCTCTACTAAAAACTTCACACTAGAGACCTGTGACTAAATCTGCTTGACTGCTTTAGGAAATTAATGTAATTTGCTGGAGTACAGCTTTACACAGATCTGATTGTTTAATGCTGCAGGGGTTTTACTTTACAACATTAAATGCCTTGAGGTGACTGCTGCTGTAAATTGGTGCTATGTAAATCAAATGTAATTGAATTGAAAGTTTATTAAGTCAAACCTCAGGCTTAGTAATACTAATGTAACTTAACTTAACCCTTACTTACTGCTCAGGTCAAATTTGATCCATTTTCATGTTTGATAAAGGCAAAAATACCCTAAATTTAAAGTTAAAGTTAACTTAATTACAAGTTAACAAGAGAAACCTTAGGATACGCACACACTAAGACAAATCCCTGTCCTAATGAGGACAAACTATCTTTCTTTTAGTTTTTACAAATGAAAAAAAGCCGACGTGACAAAGCAAAGATCAAAAGCAGCCCAAAGTGATCACTACAGTGATTCTACTTCAGTTCAATTTTATTTATATTGCGCCAAATTTACAACAACAGTTACCTCAACGTGCTTTATATTGTAAGGTAAAGAGCCTAGAATAATACAGAGAAAACCCTAACAATTAGATGGCCCACTATGAGCAAGCCCCTTGGTGACAGTGGGAAGGAAAAACTCCCTTTAAACAGGGAGAAACCTCCAGGAGAACCAGGCTCAGGAAGGAGTGCCCACGTGGAGGAACTGTGAGGCCATGAAATATGAAAGCTCTGCATGAATTTAAAAAAGATATTCTTTAGTCTTGTCTTACTACAAAGTTGGCTGGGTAGTATCTACAAGAGGATATCAGCTAGGATACACAGTGGGCATTAAAACTGATTGAGTTTATTGTTTTTATCAGTCTTACCCTTTTTCTGTGTCCCCTGGTGTCTAGATCTTTGGTCTGGAAGCTCTGCTGGGTTCAGACGACCTGTGGCCTCTGCTGCTGGCCCTGACTGTGGCCCCCGCTGTCCTACAGTGCATCCTGCTGCCTTTCTGTCCCGAGAGCCCCCGCTTCCTGCTCATCAACCTCAAACAGGAGGAGGAGGCACGCAATGGTACACAATAATACTTCTACAAATATACTGCAATGACACACAACATTACTGCTTTTTCTGCTGCTGTGCATAGATGGACTCCAACTCCAACATCTTAGATTGCACCTGGCGCTGGTATTTCTCGTTCTCCTCTGCAGCCTCAGTGAGTTTAGATTAGCAACACCTTTTTTTAGCATGAAGCCTGTGCAGAATGGAAGCTGCAGTAGAAGAAAAGAGACTCGAGTTAGCAAACTTATATTGAAAACCATCACAACAACACCCTGAACTAGCAAGAGCTAGCTCATTAGCAGTGACTGACCTTTCAAAATAGGAGCGAAGGAACTGTCTACTGATAAATTAATCACTTTACCTTAAAATATATGAAGTACAACACATACAAGTATAGTCTTTGGATGTAAATGCTACTATTACGGTATAACTGCTACTAATGTGGATAATAGGGATTTTAATAAACTAAATTAAACTACCACCAAAAGAAATGTAACTTCAGTCACTCGTGGAGCTGTTGTTGGAGCTACTGCACTCACTGTTATTAGGTTTATTGTCTCTATCGGCACCTATAACACTATAACATTCTATTAGCACCAGCATTACTGCTAAAGACCACCTTGAGATGGTCCCATTGGCTAACACAGTGTCTGCATGTAATAATGTTGGAACTACTCAGCAGTTACTACAGCACTACAGCACTGCAGCATTACAGCGACAGAAGCAGTGAGAAAGAGAGAGATTTGTTACAGATACACAGAGGTGGGATCAGCGGAGTCAGGAGGAAGGTCGAGCCTGATCAGAGGAGTCCTTGAACAGACACAAGGTTTTGGCATCTGTTCCACATGTAGCCTGTTTGGTTTGACTCTGAGGCCCTGACCCACTTCTCCTTCACGCCTCCATAAGATAAACAAACACAGTTACTGTGAGCGTTTAGTGACTGCAGATTCTCTACAGAAAGCAAAATTTAGCAATGTGTCCTGATGTTATGAATTAAGGTTATGATAAACAAAGCTGCTATAACTCACAATCTTTTGTGAAGGAATAAATATGCAGATTGTCTTTTTTAAATAAACAAACTCTGACGTTATGTCGGAAAAGACTGTGTGAATCCTGCTGTGTAGCGCCCGCTGGTGGCCATTATAAGATTATAGCTCATTTTAAAATGTAGTTCATGGATTGCAGGAGCCTGTCCTGAGTTTGATGTGTGATAAACATCCAGGAAAACTAATCTGCGTATGACCTGTGGTGAATTCTGTCCGATAGCTCTAAGTTGTTGTTCCAGCATGTTACTCTTGAATGTCTACATCTTCTTGTTGCTGTTTTGTGTTTTTTGTCTTTTGCATCTGTAAAGGTGAACATAACTTATCTCTGTTCTGTCCGCAGTGCTTGTGCGTCTGCGTGGCTCTGAGGATGTGAGAAAAGATCTGCAGGAGATGAAGGAGGAGAGCGCCAAGATGGCCATGGAGAAGAAAGTAACCATCGCTGAACTGTTCCGCACGGCAGCGTACCGACAGCCCCTCCTCATCGCCATCATGCTGCAGCTCTCCCAGCAGCTGTCAGGAATTAACGCTGTAAGTTTAATGGGTTTTATTGTCTGTTTTTGGTGCAGCTTTGCGGTGGTTGGTGCTGTCAGCTCACAGAAAGAAGGTCCAGGGTTTGCATGTTTATCCTATCCATTTGTGGGATTTCTTCAAATACTCTGACTTCCTTCCATAGACATCCATGGCATTAAGTTAATTGGTTAATTTGGCTGTGGTGTGAATGTAAACAAGCATGATTGCCTGCCTCTGTGCAACCTTCAACAGATTGACAACCTGTTCAGGGTGTACCCTGCCCCTTGCCCCATGAGAGCTGGGATGGGCTCCAGCCTCCCTGGTGGCCCTGAGTTGGATGGATGGATGGAAGTTTAATGTTTATTTTTAGTTTAATGTTTATCCTGTGCCCTTCATTTTTAAAAAATCTATATAATAAAACTGATAAATATAAGTAATAAAAATAAAAATAACAGCAGTGCTACAGATGTCCCTCAAACCACTGGTCAGAGTCAGATGGAGGGCAGTTTAGCGCTCTGAGCATTTCTTATTACATGTCTGGATCTTTTAGTTCATTGGAAACAAATATTGGACAAAAATGCCTCTAAAGGTTGTTATTTGACTAAAAAATCTCTTATAAGCAACGTCATGCTATAAAACTGGGCGTAGCTATTATTCCTGGATGTTGGGAAGGTTGGGCTGTTATATTCTCACTGTTGGCAGCTCCCAGAAGGATACTATAGAAAAACTGGTTTATAAAAGATGGAGGTCAGCGGGAAAATAACATATGCATTATTTATTTTGATACTGTTATAAATGAGGTAATATTACATCCCTCATATTCTCACTTCCATCCTCTCTACCTCCCTCAGGTGTTTTACTACTCCACTGGGATCTTTTCCTCAGCCGGTGTGCAGCAGCCCATTTACGCCACCATCGGAGCCGGCGTCGTCAACACCATCTTCACCATTGTTTCTGTGAGTGATGCCGCCGTGTCTCTCTTTCATCTTGGTATGCGTTTGTGTGCACTGGGAAGCACGTCACTCACAATGTCCCTGTCCTACAGTTGTTCCTAGTGGAGAAAGCAGGGCGCAGGACTCTGCACCTCCTGGGACTGGGTGGGATGGCGGTTAGCGCTCTGCTTATGACTGTGTCCCTCCTGCTGGTGAGTTCAGTGATGTCAGAGAGCAATACAGAGGCTGAGTAAGAACAAAGATGTGATTGATTCTCTCCACAGCCAAAACAAAAGTAAATACGACATCAGCTGTTTGGTTTTGTTGCTATGTTGAATGGCCGATGCAGTATACATCAGTTATTTCCCATAGCCATTTATATATTTTAAAAGCAATTAATTGGTTAATTATTCTATTTAATATTATTACTTTTTTCTGTATTTTTGTCTCTTGCCATTTTCAGTCAGTGGTTTGTATAAGATGTGGAAACGTAGAAAAAAATATAAAAACAAAATAATAAATAATTAAGGAGCAAATAAATATACTTAGTTTCACTGAAAAGCAAATAATTCACCATTGCATGCTCTCACTAACTGTTAGATAAGGTAATCTTTTTGTTCCTGTCAGTCAGTAAGCGTGCAGTAGTAGCTCATTCTCTTCTGTCTGTGCAGGATAACATCCCTGGTATGAGCTACGTGGCCATCTTGGCTGTCATGCTTTTTGTGGCTATGTTTGAGCTGGGCCCCGGTCCAATCCCATGGTTCATTGTGGCCGAGCTGTTCTCCCAGGGGCCCCGCCCAGCAGCCATGGCTTTGGCCGGCTGCTGTAATTGGACGGCTAACTTCCTGGTTGGAATGAGCTTCCCCACACTTCAGGTAAGGGAGAGGTGATCGTTTTTTTCTTGTGGTTTATTTTGCTTCACTGTAGATTATTGACTGACTGATTTTATGATTCTTATTTATTTTGCTATAGGTCATTCTGACTCTGCTCTCTTCTCTCCTCAGGGGTGGTTGGGCTCATGGGTATTCCTCATCTTCACCGGCTTACTGATCCTCTTTTTCATCTTCACATTCATCAAAGTCCCCGAGACCAAAGGCAAGACCTTTGACGAGATTGCTCGTGGCTTTAGTAGTGGCGCACCTCCTCCTTCCTCGTCCACCGAGGATCCTCCAGCCAGTGCCAGCACTGCTGTGACGCTTCCTGCCTCTCCTGTGAAGGAAAAGGTCCCACTGGTGGAGGCACCGGCAGCAGCTCCATCTCCGGTGGCTGAGACCACACCTCTTGAAGCTAAACAGGGCAGCACAGGAGAGCAAGTAGAGCAGGTGTAGATGAGGTTTTAATGGATAAGAGAGGTTATAAACGAAGGAAGAGCCACAGCAATTTTAGACATACTCTAAATTGGAACTAAAGAAGTTAGCTTATTTTATAGCAGGCTTAGATAACAATAGCGTCATGAGTTTATGGGTTTGGACGTTTGAAAGGTCCTACTTTCTGCTCTCATCATCGCACTTTGGACTTCTTGTTTTTCTGAAAGTTCTCACACTTCCTTCTTTTAAATCTTCTCTTCCTTTGAAAAGAAACAGATACATTCCTAGGAATTCAGCTGCACTCACTGACAGTGTGACTCTTTTTCAACATGGCAGTGAGTCTCAGGATGACACACTGTAAAACAAAATTAAAGCAGGCGTGGGGTAACAGTCCAGGTGAAAGGATGATGCTTTTATGAAGGTGTATAGGTGTCTCCTTAAACATAATGTTTGAGTTCAGGCCTGAGTGGTGTTAGAATAACAATGATCCACATTTTTTAAAAATGACACACTTCTGTTTAAAATATTAGACATGTGTCGTAGTGGGCAGTATAGTGCAGTATATATTTTAGCTGTAGTTTGTATGTCATTGTAGATTTTGTCGCAATTTTGTATATGGAAGCGTTCTCAAATCGCAGGTCTGAAAGGATATTCACAGCCTCTGCTTTCAGCATTTGATTAAGTGCTCACAGAGAGCTCTGAAGAGCAAAGCCAAAGAAATGGTGAACACACAACCTGAAATCGGCTCTTCACGGTGGGGATTTAACAGCCGCACAGGTCACGCTAACTGTAGAAATTCTGAAAGCTAATAAGATGGTCAAAGCTGTAATCTAGTATGCCTTTGCTTAGTTGGAGTTTGGCGCCACCCTCGGTAATAACTGGCAATTGCAGAGGTGTTTTGCTTCATCTTTGATCTTAGAGTTGATGTAGTTGCTGATGAATCCCAAATTTACTCCAAAAAATGTCCCGTTCACCTGAGAATTTAAAGTTATAATTATTCAAACTGTTTAACGCGCACTGAATACATAGAAAGGATTATTATTTTTAGGACTGTGCCCTGTAAACGAAAACCCTTTTAATTATTTTACACACGTAGAGTACAATGGGGTAACGTGCAATGTATATTATTTTGTTAAAGGGAAAACTATCATAGTATTTATAACCTTAGAAAGTGATTTTTGTATAGAGTATATAGTTAGAAATCAAACAAAGAACTGTAGTGCTTTCCAGATTTGCCCCAAGGGGTGACACAGAGTCTGCAATAAGCTCTGCCTCCATCACCTAAAGAGTAGCTCAGAGATTTAGATGCATTAATGCACCTTGTTAACCAGAGAAGCGGCAATGCAAGCAATAGAGCCAAAATCAGCAACGTAGAAGTCATTGAGCACTACAGCGCTTTATGTCTAACAGAATAATCTAAACTGTATTTACCTGCAGAACACTTATATCTGTCAGAGCTGATGTTAGAATAGATAAAAGTGGCATCAAATGTGCATTTATTGTACAATCTTAATCCTAAACTCAATGTGAGCTGAGAATGGGCAGAGACAATTAAAGGGGGAAGTGCTAATACTGTATGGATAACGGGTGACACAGCTGTCTGTGATGGTTCATGGGCTTTTATTTTGAATTATACTTTTTTCCACAAAGGGAAAAATTAGTTTTGACTTTTTTTTTGTCTTTCCAAAATGACATAGTGGACATTTTTTAGTATTGTGTTTTCGTTCTGAAACGAAACTGTATGTGGTTTTGTTTTTATTTATATACAGAAATTGCAAAGGACTGACTGGGGCTTTAATTCTACAAAAAAACAAAAAAAACATCTGGAAGCAGCTGGTCTGGATGCAGGACCCAGTGATTGGAGGGCAAACCTTTTTTTTCCAGCAGACTTTATTACATATGTGCTCCGAATCCTGGAGTTTTCTTTAAAGCTTTCTTTCTGTTGTTTGATTACGGGAACACTCAGAGAACCGAGGTTACGTAACCTCCAGCGCATCTCAGCTCGCTCTGAGAAAGTGCATTAAATTATTTCATTCTTCAGGTCAAAATGAACTTCATCTTTCCTCATGTCTGCTAATTTTTCCCATACGTGCGTCAGATTTGTTAACGTGACATGAAGAATGTCTTCAAATGCTTTAAAAATCAACAGCCCAAATGCACTAAAACTACCCTTTGACGCAATGCTGTGAGAGTATAAAAAGGGTTTATTCTTACAAAAGCTGAAAGGCTAAATGACTAAATAAGCAACAATCAGTCCTGTGTATTTCATACATTATTGGTGATTCCCAAATAATAAAATGAACATTAACAACAACAATTTGTAGAAATTAGACCACATCTGCGTGATGTGTGTCTGGCTTTACTTGCTTGGGCCAGGATGCTGCCAACATTGTGACGCTTTGTCTGAAGAGTTAGCCATGTGTAGCACCATCAGCCATTACAGATTTATGTATTCCAAACAGTGTACAGTGTGTGTGGTGTAGACATGTGTGACACAAAGTATATTTTATACATTCTGTCGTGACTGCATGAATTTCTGTAGTTTCTTGAAAAAAGCTATTTTCACTCATGCTGCACAACGAGGCTATATTTATTGATTTATGTATTTATTCATGAATTTATTGCATTTATTGTACACTGGAAGAATATTTGTCTGGACAAGACTTCTTTCAATGCTACCTGCCTCATTTAAACGATGGAAATATATAACTTTGCAGACCTGTTGAACTTGAGAGATTTATTGAGATGAATATTTCTTGCAGCGAGGGGATTGTTTGTGGAGTCATGACTTTGTTGTGTATTGCTGTATTTGTGGGTGATGTACTGTGCTTGCATTGAGGGAGGGGTGAGGTACGCTCCTCCTCGCCGGTGGTGTTCAGTGTCGTGTTTAGTCTCTCGAGCCTGTTTAGTCACACGCAGCTTCTTCAATGGCACTAACACTGAGTCTGATATGGATTTAAAGTTCTTTCTATTACACAGCCTGCCCTGTTGGCTGTGCCTTTTGTGATACAGGATACCTCCAAGATTTCAGTTCACTGCTCTCAGCATTGAGGTCACAGGGCTGAAGTTGGGAAACAAGTGGAGCTATATGTTTAAAATGGAGTTTAAAAAACGTACAGCTTGCTTTTGATGTGAAAAGATTGGATTTTTGCAATCTTTAAGACAACACTGTAACAATATTCCAGTTAATATTTGCCAGCATGAATCTGTTATTTTACAGTGTTCCTACTCTTATGTACAACAACAGTTTTCTGCTGTAAAATATTACAGTACTGTGCAGTATCTAATATACAAAATTAACTGTATTTTCACAGCTTTTTTGCATACTTAGAACGTGTTTCCTCTGATTCAAACTGTGGTGGAAAAGTGAACAATGATAAAATTTGATAAAACTTCTTCAACAGGGCTTTAAAACTTGAAGGATTTGGGGTAACTCAACCCTGATTCAACCCCTGGTTTGACTGCAGTGCATCCCAAATGTCTTTGAAAGGATTTAAAACAGATATATGGACCCAGGCTCACACTGCTCCCAACAGCTACTTTATGCACATGTACGAACCCAAAACCCTCAAAACCTTCCACTTACTGTACAAAGATAGTATAATTGCTAATTTGTAAATATGTATTTTTTAATAGAGTACTATTTATATGTTGACTTTGGCCATCGTATGTGTGTTTGGTTCCTTTTTTAGTTCGGGGTGCACATTGTCATTACTGTATCTCTTACTCTGCTTCTTTGGCTCTTAACATCCAGCAGATCACCAGTGGCCGTGTTAGATTGCAGTTCGTCTATTCTTCTGCTTCCTTTTTGGGTGTAAGTAAGCAAAAGCTCCCTGAAATGTGGTGGATATTAACCCAGCCCTAATCATTTACAGATCGCCTGAGACCTGGTGGATGTTAACTGGTTAAATAGTACCCTTGCACATTGTACACAACCTGCCTGTGAGTAAGAATCAAACCCTGACTAACATTGTTGTCCACCGGCTGTACGTGCCTAGTCACATTACACTCACAGGTGTTTAGCACTGCTCGGTTTGGTTAGGACTTTTAGCCATATTGTTACACTTAAAAATTTCACAATAAACTATCAAAGCTTTTGTGTTTTAAACCAGCAGCTCTGGTAATATTCATGCAATGTCACAGATATGAATCTATCACCAAGGAACAGGTCTCAACAGTTCACTTTGGCTGCTGTGATCTTTGTTCTGTTTGTGTTTCCGGTGTTGGTTTGGTCCTAACTTGTGTGTTGTTGATGTGTAAATAGATGTTTGAGTGTCATGTACTGTAATTCTGTTTGTGCCTCTCTCTCTGTTATTAAATGTGTGTCTTTGTGAGAAAGCTTCCCTTTGCTTCCAGTATGTTAGAAAGAACTTGCTGGTTTACTCAGTAACAATAAACGAGGTTCATCTGAAACTTGAAGGCCGTGTCGTGGTTAGTTAATGTTACATCTGTACTGTGTATGCAGTGCAGTGACTGGGTGTTATTTCAGACACGTTTTAAAAAGCCAGTATCTTTATGCATTGTCTTTGAGTGGCAGCCAAAAACTAAGCCAAGTGATATTTATCATATGTTTTGATGGAAATAGACCAAGCTGGTGATTTACCTTTTTTTTTCTTTACATTTTTCTGTGCAACAACAGTGATGCACCCCAGCCTTTTTTGTTTGTACTGTACAAACCAGTTATAATGTTGTTAAATAAAATATTCATCATGTAACTGCACAAAGTGTGACCATCTTTCTTTCAGCACTCATGAAATTTTGTTTATAATATCCTCTTAACACGTAGTGTATCATATTTGATACATACAGTTTTTATTAGTTTTTGAGATTCACAATACATTATTACACAAAAAAAATGCAAGGTGCAGCAAATATGATAAAAATTAAAACTAATCTATGCAAATTAATATATTATTTTTTTATTTGTCAGGAGGCTTAATAAATGCTCCATGTTCAAAAAAGACTTTTTTGAATTTTCTGGCAATTGTTTCATGGTTCAGACTTTAAAGGGATACATATATCTAAACACTAACTTATTCTGAGTTATTCAATAAAAACTGAGCCAAAATGCAGAAGTGGTGTTTGAAAAAGTAAGTACATCCCATGATTCCACTTTTATCAGCAATAACTTAAGGTCATGGTTTTCTGTGTGACTTTATCAGTCATGGCTGAGGAGGAATTTCAGCAAAGCCTTCTTTACAACGCTGCTTCAGTTGATTGAGGTGTGTGGACATTTATTTATTCACAGCTCTCCTGAGGTCCTGACACAGCATTTCAGGTCAGGTTAGATTGCAGTCTGGACATTGACTGGACCATTGCAACACATGATTCTTGTCTTTTTCACTCATTCTACTGCAGATTTGCTGCTGTGCTTGGGATCATTGGCTTGTTGCATGACACAGTGTCGCTCAGGCTGTGGCTGTTGGGCAGATGGTCTCACATTTGACTCTAGAATATGTTGGTATAGAATGACTGCAGGTACCCAGGTCCTGTAGCTGAAAAACAAACCCAAATGATTATCCCTTCACCACCGTGAATCTTTTTTCAGTTTTTCCTTATATATATTTATATATCATGCCCTATATCTCTTGTTCCATTGGTGGACATTCATATTAAACATGGCCAAAGTTAAAAATAATGAGATCAGTGTGTCCACAAGTAATTCCTTCACATTGCTCTAAACACTTGATCTCAGACAGGTATACTTGTTTTTGTTTTTTTGTTTTTTTTATCAGTATGACGTTATAAAGATAAGATATCCTTAAAATGGTCATCTCAGGAAGAGAAGCTCCACCCACCTGCCGTTCAAACCTTCTGTTGTTAAGTGTCAGCCAATCAGAAGGAAGGGAGGGGAATGAAGGTGAACCACCTTGTGTCAGATGAATGTAGGTGCAGGATGAATAAGTATCATGTCAAGTTGTGAAAAATGCAAAACTACTCTGGTGTCCCGTAAAACATGAAGAGTTTGAGATTATGCTAAGCATGTTGATCCCGAAGCCTTTGGGGGTAAAGTGAGCCCCTGTCCCCGTCCTGCTCCGTCATCGTGCAGCGCCGGAAAGGGCCGAGCAGAAAAAAAAGGAGGCGTTTCCACACATCAGCTGCAAATTTATGCAGAACAGTAAAATCAGTGCTGCTGCTGCTGCCGCTTCGAGCGTCCTGCACAGAGAAGAAGAAGAAGACGGGCGAAAAGAGCAGCAGCACCGGGCACAACGCAGACAAGAAGCCCGGCGGATCGTTGCATCGCTCGGTGTCGCTCTGCAGCGGGCAGCCGGTGCAGGAGGAGCCGGACGAACCCGGAGCGGTGACGGTAAGGTCGGAGCGAGAGCCGCGTTAACGAGCCAGACAGCAGCGGTGGAGGCGGGGGGGCTAGCGGGAGGCTAGGAGTAGCCTCCGGTGGATCCAGTGTTAACTGGTCTGAAACATGGAGGATGGCTAGCTAACGTTAGCGCTGTGTGAGCTGCTCAGGTGGCTGTTTTTGAGCTGGTGGAGGCTGGAGACGGAGGCAGACTGTAGGTGCTGGGACAGGATGGTTGGAGGAGGAGGAGGAGGAGCAGTGATAAAGGAAACTGCAAGAATTAAAAAAAAAATGATGAACACCTGGTCTGAACAAGTCCTGTAAGGTGGTCAAGTAGATGGAGAAAGGCTGTGTGAGCGATGCTTTTGGAAATGTTTCTCATGCAGGAGCCTTTGTACTAAAGCACGTTTTCCCCTTTTATTCCTGTGCAGAAAAAAAACACCGAAAATGAATGCTTTATAATGACTTCCTACCTAAACCTGATTAACATGATAAACTGTTGCAAAGAGGAAATAAACGTACATTTTAAATTGCATGTTACAGTTAATTATATCTTTACAACTGCCATCTTCATCCCCTCACACATTTCAGGCCTTTTCCTGCATGTCCAGACCTGCAAAACGGAACAAAAAAAATCTAATGAAGATCTTTAATTTACACAAGGATAAAACACACATTTGTTTATGAAATGGTCAAAAATCAGAAGAAAATGCACAGACTTCTGTCTTTTATCACTTCACTCTGAGGTTCATATGTTACAGCAAATATTTGCTTTTTCTTACACACAGATTAGTGTGTAACAGTAACCATGCATTGATGATAAAGGTGATGACGGCAATATTGTGTCAAAAATCCACGTGTTTAATATCATAGATGACTGAGTTTTGTGCATGGCTGCAGAATCCTTTCCACCTGCACACTCTCTCATTTTGAGTTTAAAGCATTTGCCAAAATGACCCCAACACTAAGTAAGAATAGATTTGACAGATATCTTTCTTTTGCAATTGTTTCCCTCATTTTCTGCATGTATGGAAAGAATATTATTATTGTTATTATTATTATTATTATTATTATTATTATTATTATGTGGGTTTGTTTTTGGTTTTTTTACCACAATACTTGTGACAGCCCAGTCCACAGCATGTAAAACAAGAATGTGGTGGGTCGGTCTTATATTGGTCTTTGGTGAAGCCAATCAGTTCATCGACTGCCCCTTTAGGTCAACTTTCTGCTGTTTGGCTGCCCCTCATAAGCAGAAGTTTTGAACAGGACGTCGGTGGAGCTTCTATGTGACTGAGATGTCCCCTTATTTGGACATCCTACAGATCCGAGCAGGAAAAAACTGCATATACTTTACCAAAGTTTCAAATAATGAGGGCAGTATATGTAATCTTTAATGTGAACATCCATATTAAATCCATCCGTTATAGTGTGTGTGTTTGACAGAAAAAAGGAAAAGCTTGATGGAAACCCTTTAAAGGTGTAAACTGCTCTGTGGAGCATTGTGTCCGTCTCCATGGTGGCGAGAGGAAATAACAGCTGTCAGCGAGACACTCAGTCGTTGTGATTTTCTGCCATAAAAAATGAAAACATTTTAAAATGTTGAAAGTGTTAAAAATAACCAGCAGCAGAACTACATCAGTCATCCACGCTGTAAAAAGTGTTTCACAGCATCTCGACTCTGTGAGGTCTGCTGTTTGTCAGGAACAGTGACAGGTGTGGGGTTTTTTTCCTCCTCTATCCATCAGACTCTCGCAGAGAGAGAAAGTGGTGTTTGTTTCATCCTGTGTTTGACTGACGGACACCTCATCTGTCTCCTCAGCAGCCATGGAGACAGACGGAGAGCAGAACCAGCAGGGGGCCTCGACCAATGGAAGCGCTCCGTCTGGGACGAGCTCCCGCCCCTCTCCCATGAATTCCATGTCTCTGTATGAAAGGCAGGCAGTCCAGGTAGGTGTAAGATCATTTTAATATAACAGTCAACTAACATATGTGTTAGTTTTTAACTGGATTTCCATAGTCATGTGCCTCAGTTATATTCCAAGTGTGCCAAGATTTTTGTGTACACAAAGGAGGGAAAAGGGCATCACGTTAAAAATGTTTAAAACGCTTAAAATGTATGTTTTACTCAGCAGGAAATAAGTTTCCTTGTTTGTAAATGTGAAAAAAAGGGGAGTAAGAAGTGATCATAAGCTTCATGGGGTGGCTTTTAATGACCCTTAGCATCTTTAATATCTGTTCTCATGCTTGAACCATACCTTGAGGGTGATAGCCCAGCAGCATGGTGCATTGTTCTGCTTTCGAGTTGTTATTGTTGGGCTAAAAGTAGGTTGCATGCCTGGGGATTAGATTGCACATATACAGGTCTAGATTCAGGTCTAGACTTTAAAAAAAGGGACTCGTGGGAGTGTTTGGTTCTTTGTGTAGTTTAAAACTCATTTCAGACACACTGTGAAACACGCAAAATAGCTCCCTGTGGCAAAACCTTCACGGTGTTGTAGGCGGAGCATCCTGCCAGTAAGCAAAATTGTAATAAAAATTAATAGAAAATGATGATATCGCTTTGCATTTTCGTGTCCAAAGTGTGTTTTGGCTGCGGCGTAAACACGGACTGTTTGCGTGTGAGCGAGGACAGAAAATGTGTGGCTCATTTGTCTTCATAATTTCTGATTTATGTGTTAGCCGATGGACAGAAACTGATGAAGACTGACTGAATCGGGGGGGTAAAGAAAAGAGACCGAGTCGTGCTGGGTGTGATGGAGGCTCGGTGTTATTTTCTCAGGCTTTTGTCACCCTGCACGGCCATCTGTCTTTGTCACCCGGCACACACTAATCCAGCCCGCCGCGCTCGCTTTCATCCCCCGACTTATTACTGTACGAGCCTCCGCTCATACATCAGGCAGCTGGCAGGAGGTTTCTGCAGCTTCGCTCTCTCTCTGCTCTTTCCGCACTCGTTTCTCTCAGTCTGCTCTTCTCCCCTCAATTTTTCTCTGCACTTCCTTTTCCATCTCTCACTCTTTCATGTCTTCTTCTGACTCTTTGCTGTCATGTTTTCCATCCCCATCTTTTCACAGCACTTTACTTCCTTCATGCTCCATTCCTCCCTCCCCTTTTTTTTTTCTTTCTTCTCCTTCTCGAAATGCTGTGCCTCCTTCAGTTTTCATTTTTGCCCATCTGCTCCTCCCTCCAGGCCCTGCAGGCGTTACAGAGGCAGCCCAATGCCGCTCAGTACTTCCAGCAGCTGATGCTGCAGCAGCAGATCAACAACGCAGCACAGCTGCAGAACCTGGCAGCTGTGCAACAGGTAAAGGTGTGTGCAAATTAATTTCCAAATTTCACTTTGTATCTTTCAAGTAAAGGAAGTTATAAACATCCTGCACGTGTTGTTTGCGAAGCACAAAGAAAAACTATTGTAAGAAATAAAACGATACATGATGACGCTGTAAGAGCCTTGCATAAGACAGATTGATTGCGTCTGTGCCACCTACTTGCATGCAATAATTAACTCCCATGAAAACCACAAGAAAAAGACGGGGAGGCCACGTGTACAGTCGATGCTGGACAGCTGTGGGTTGTAAAACATGGAGGCTTTGTGGCCAGAAACAAAGCTGAGCATATTTTGCATCAACCACACGACAGCCTCTGTAAACATCTCAGTTTTCATTTTGTTTGGAGTTTATTGAAACCTTAAGCTGCTTTTTTCCTCTCTTTCTCTTCCCTTTCTTCTTTGTTTTTTTTCTTTGTTTTTTTAAGGCTACTCTGGCTGCCAGTCGTCAGTCAAGCCCCTCCAGCAGTAGCTCCTCTCAGACTACCAGCACAACCGCAGTACGTAATCATACAAAAACGATAGCTCTTTGAATTTTATGCCACAAAATCAGTACCGCTTTTTTTTGTTCTTTGAGCCACAAAGAATCTTAAAGATGCACGTTCCTGTTCTTCAGGTCAATGTAACATCTGGATCAGGATCTACAACCAGCAGCCGTCCGATGGGTGCCTCAGCAACATCCACAATCAGCCAATCAGTGCTGCTGAGTGGGACTGCCGGAGGGCAGGGCCAGATGTACCTGAGAGTGAGTTTGATCAGATGGTTTATGTGCGACAGCTCAGTTTTGTGCACTTTAATGGCTTTAATGGCTTTTTGTCCTGCAGGTGAACCGCTCCCTTAGGACACCTATCCCCTCCCAGCTCATTTTCATGCCCGGCAGCACTGCAACTACTGCTGTGGCAACTGTTGCCCAGCAGCCACAGGCTCAGCAACAGCAGCAGGAAGTGCCTCCGACTTCCTCTGCCAGCAGCCAATCTGATAACAACCAGGTGTGTGGCTAACATAAAAATGTTTTATGGCTTGAAGAGACATTCTTTCTTTCTCCAGCAACAAAGTGACAGATCGCTGTTTTCACCCAAACATTTGCTCTGTGCCTCCATCACCAGGTACAGAATCTAGCCATGAGAGGTGTGTCGGGTCCTAAAGGTGTGGGTGTTAAGACTGAAGCCCCAGAGAGAAGTGACTCAGGTAGGAAAGAAAGAAGAGAAATTGAACATATAAATGAGCTTTGTAATGCTCTGAAGGTTGTGTATGATGATGGAGCCTGTGGTGGATTTGGCAAAAAGTGCAGAAGCGTACACTTAATTTGGACTTTCTCATTTTAGTTATAATATTGATGCAAATTCATAACAGTGCAATGCTTTTCTATGTAACATACATAACCTGCACTGTACTTCTCCTCCACAATTGATTCTATAATCTAAAAATATAGCTTACCATTAGTGGAATCCCATAACCGTATATTAACTGATCTTAATGGCAGGTTGCTCACAACAACTGAAGTTTCATAAGCTATATTATATATTTAAAGGACGATGCCAAATCTAAATGACTTCAGATCCACTAACAATCCTGTAAAGTGTTCCTGGCTGAAGTTTTTAGTTTGTTTTTTGTTTGTTTGTTTTTTTAATTCAGTTCACTTTAAGTTTATTTAAATAGTGCCAAATCAAAACAACAGTTCTTTCTAGATGCTTTACATCATAAAATTATATTGTTAGGCTTTACAAAAATACAGAGAAAACCCCAACAAAAAACACCCGTTTTTATTTAGAAACAGTGACTATCTGGTTCTTCTGTGGAAAATCTGTAAGAATAGTTTTTTCTATAAAGTACACTACCAACCGGATCACTGTGCAGAATAAAGCCTGCATCTACCTGTGATGGGAAGCTTGTGATAAAGACAGAGCTTATGGGTGTTTTTCGTCAGCTGAGCTGTGATGCTAGTTGGGGGGAAGGTCGATAAGGTCACGTCAGAGGAAAAGCTGTGTTTAATTTTAGGGTGAACTGCCATTTTTAAATGTGATGAGTCACTAAATATTTTTTCATTTTTATTTTTTCCAGCTGCCTACTCACTGGTCCAGCCCTCTCACCAGTCTACCCCTCAGTCCCCCACCAAACCAAGCCAGCCTCAGCCCCAGCCACCCCACATCAAAATCCCTACCTACCCCCAGCCTACTAATCTCAAAGCTCACCCCGTCTCTTCTTCTGGTGCCTCTTCTTCCTCCTCATCTTCCATCCCTCTCTCCCAGCTCTTACTCCACGGTACTCGAACCCTCACCACAGGAACCACAGCTCCCACAGCAGCACATACTCTGGTCCTGACATCCAACGCCACATCTCAGCCCCACGGGTACCCGGTGGGCACGGCAACCATCAAACCAGCGGTCAACGCTCAGACTCTGGTGGTGCAGCCTCTGCAGAAAACCTCACTCGGTGCTGAGAAATCAGGCCACGGAAACGGACCCATCCCCATCCAACCTAAAACTTTACAGGGGCTCCGCCTGCCCCTCCAGCTTCCTTCAAGGAACCCCCCTCCCATCCTGCCCGCCCCGCCACCTGCCAGCAGCTCCGCCCAGCCTCCCCACACGCCTCACATCCCAGTGCAGATAGTGGGGGCCAGGCAGAGCGCAATTGGAAACGCCCAGGCTCTCGCTCTGGCCCGTGGCAGCTGCAGCCAAGATGGCGCTGCCGTCCTCAGCAGCTCCTCTAGTCTGCTCACCATGGTGGCATCCATCGCTTCCAGGGAGGGTGGAGTCGTCGGCCGAGGGGTGGGGCTGAAGACGCTTCAGTCACCCCAGGAGGCTCCTCCCTTGGCTCAGGTGTCTCAGGTGCATCCGCAAGCCAATCAGAGCTCTGGACAGAGTCAGAACGGACAGCTGGCCTCAAGCCCCGCCTCCTCCCAGCCCTCCACCGTTTCATCTCCTCCCCCCTCACTGTCTCGCTCCTCCCTCTCTCTCCACCTGGTGACCGAAGAGCAGAGAGCAGCGTCAGCTGGTGTAACCACCAATGGAGACTCATCAGGAGGTCAGACGCCACAGGTCAGCTGAAGCAGGATTTAAATGATTCTCGTGAATCAGACTTGATGTTTTTCTAACCCACATACATTTCTGCATGTCACAGATGGTGATTTTGGGTTGTAGCACTAAAACAAACACACTACTCAGCCTGAACTGCTCCTCGCTTGTGTAAACATTACATCCTACAATCACTCTCAGTGTCTGTCTGTATCTGTTGGCACTTTTTGTTTAGAGTAAACAGACGACTGGCTCTCTGAAAAGAAAATCAGACTCTAATTCAGCCAACGACGAACATGGCCCCTCGCCTCCACGGCTCCAGCCAGTCAGAGATCATGCCTCGGCCGTCCCAGCCAATCCCGTCGATGCAGGTAATAACACAGAAATACATCTCTGTAAAATACTGTCAACACGCACACACGGTGAAAAACAGTATTTATCTTCCTCTCCACCTCTCCAGGCTCTGCTGCTGCTCCTCCTCCTCCTCCACCACCTCCTCCTGCCTCCTCTCCTTCTCCAGTGCTGCTGGTGTCCCGTGGGACTTGTGGTCAGGGTGAGAGAGCTCCGCCACCTCAAGCTGTGGTTAAACCGCAGGTTCTTACACACCTCATAGAGGGCTTTGTGATCCAGGAAGGGGCGGAGCCTTTCCCTGTGAGTACATGGGATTTGTAGTTTGTTTGTTTTTTTTTCTTCTTCTTTTTGTCGGTCAGTAATTCTTAAACTGAATTTGTGTTTGACAGGTCTGCGGTCCAGTCAAGGACTCGGCTGGTGAAGATTTGACTAACGACAGTCCAGACACTAACCCGTCGGAGACTGTTACCACAGCAACAGGTAACAGCCAGACTGCTTCGAAAGCACTGCTGCTTTAAAGACACGTTTAAGGGCTGAAATCAGAATCATAAATATCTACTGTAAGGTTTCCGAGGTAAAGTTGCCTCTAAGGAAAATCAAAATGTGATTTCTGCACTGCTGAAGTCTCTGTGCATTAGCCATAGTACATGTTTTTGTGTTGTTGTTCTTTGGCCGTTAGTGTTTTATTATCCTCTAGATTTTTAGTTATTAACTTGGTGTGCCCAGTTTTCTAGCTAGATTCTCATTTTCTTCTTTTAAGTCACACGGTCATGATTTGCTGCACAGTTTTTTCTTCATGCAGTACACGGTGACTGCCACACTCTGCAGTATATTACAGTAATGTACATTAAAGACAGACCTTGGTAGAGCTGTTATCTTAAAAACTGAAACACATAAAAATATTTTGAGCATTATGAATATAGAGAATTGGAGGGAAAATATGAACAATATGAATTGTTTTTTTGTTTTGATTTTTTTGGTGATCTGTCCCTTTAACATCACCAGATTTAATTATAACATGGACATGGCTTATGGGATTTAATGTTGTGTAACAAGATGACCCTTGTTTGCCCTGTTTGTTTGAGCTGGGCTGCAGGAAAGCATAAAGACTTTAATTATAACTTTCAAGCTGGGAATTTCCCACCTCTGAGTCTAAACCGCAGGCAGCGCGATATCACAAGAAAATATCATCGCAGTCTGATTTTCTGTGTGTGGACCGGCACTCATAACCCATTGGAGTATATAATACCACATGTTTGCGTTTGTGTATTATTCACCATCTGCCTTGTTCTGTCTCTGAACTCTCTCCTCAGTGCTGAAGTGTGAGTACTGTAAAAACTTTGCTCCTGCCAGCCAGTTCCGAGGCACCAAAAGGTTCTGCTCCATGTCTTGTGCCAAGAGGTACTTCAAATGCATGAAACATATACAGAATAAATCACTGTACTGCAAACAGCTGCAGCCACTTCAGCTTATTTCACAGTGCGAGTGATGAACGTCTGTTTCTAGTTACAGTGCAGTTTGTCACTGATGCTGTGCAGTAAGATGTGGATATCTTGAAGTCAAACAAAACTGCATAAAGCTCAAAACCTCAATCCTCTTTGAGGCCTTTAGTTCTTCGTTATATACAGTGTTTCCCACATAACTAGACTGTAATTGTGCCATGCCGTGCACGTGCGTGCCTTCTTAAATAAATCGAAAATGAATGCTTTATATAGTAACGACCGCTTTCCCATCTACAAACTGTAGCATGTAGAACTGCAGGTTAATCGCATTAAAATGACGTTAACACCATAACTGCATTAACGCGGCAAATCTCTATTAGCGAGTTATTGCGGATCGCCCCGTGCGTGGGCTAACGCGTTAACGAGCTAAGTGCGCTAACGCGTTGACGCTGTCCAGTCCCTGATTTGCCAGGTTAATGCAGTTATGGCGTTAACGTCATTTTAACGAGATTAACGCTGACAGCACTAATATTTACATATATCTGTATAATCTGGGATTTTGGGGTTCCTATTTGGAATACAAGGCATGCGCCCAAGTTAACAGTAGTGGTATCGCAGAAACAGAAGGGTTAGTCATCTGACACAGGACAGGCTATGCTAGCTGTTTAGCATCAAGTGAACTTTCAAAGTATGAGTGAGGAGACTGTACTCTTGCCAGTTTTCTGTTCTGTTGGATGAAAGATGGTGTCAACTATGGCCTATCCCAGCTGTCATGAGACAAGACTGCGTACACCGTGGACAGGTCAGCAGGCTGTTGTAAGGATAACAGAGGGATCATTTTAGAGTCACAACAACAACATAACGTACGTGTCTTTGGACTGTGGGAGGAAACCAAAGTACCCAGAGGGAACCCATGCAAGCTTGGGGAGAACATGCCAGCCAATGGCTAAAAGCCATGTTTTTAAAAAAGGACACAAAATGACTTTAAATCCCAGAGCTGCCAAAGAAAAGTGTGTGTGTGGGGAAACACTGATATATAATGAATCGATGTCAGAATCAAGTCATTAAAAGCCAGTGTTCCTAAAGATGTGACCCACTAAATGTATCTAAAACGGGATTTTAGTGTGAATTCTCAGGTGGCTCCAGCTGTAAATTTCACAGCTTGTGTGTTTTTCTGTTCTCATGATTTTCTTTCTGTGTGTACATATTGTGATAGCCTCACTTCATCCACTTTCACATGCAGCATGTAACCTCGCAGTACAGTGGAGGACGCTTTGTTTCTCCTCTGAATGTGCTTCATATTAAAATGTACACTGTATTTATTATGTGACATGTTTCAGTATGAAAACAATGCGCTGTCTGCATTGTTTGTTACAGTATGTTGTCAGCTTATGATTTTACATTTTCTGCTTCTGCTTTGTATTTGTCCCTTTGCCCACTACACGTGTATAGCTTATATACCGCGTACGGTGCAAAGAGACAAAAACTGTGTTGCTCGTCTTGGCTTCAGTACCGTATATGTCACTCTTTGTCTACGATACAGTATGTATTGGTTCCCCAGGTACAACGTCAGCTTCAGGCAGCACTTCAGCGTGCGGCAGGGTCACGGCCAGCGTCAAGCTCAAGATCACTCTCCAGATCGGGATCAGAGCCGCGGACACCTCTCCAACTCGGACGATGAGGGAGGAATCGCCAGGAGGAGGGTTCCCCGTAGGACCAGCTCAGAAATAGCCAGTGCCAAGATAGCAGGGAGGCCCGTACCTGCCAAGGTGAGGCAGGATTATACAGTCTCTACAAGGAAAATTATTGCTGCAGGCGTTGTCAAGATCAAAAATGTCAAAAATTAGAAGTCAGGTCCCAGCTGATAACTGATCTGTGTGCTTGTACTGGAGCCTTTCCTGCTTTGATCACATTTAAATAGCCTTTGGTCAGACACAGGTAAGCAGTCTGTGTGGAGAGCAAACGAGGCATTGCATTTGTTTAGAAACAAGTGCATCAGCGGGACGGCTCAGGTTGAGCAGTTTGGAGATGCAGTTGGAGAGCCAAGGCTGATGTGGTTTGGACATGTGCAGAGGAGGGTTAGTGGATATTTTGGGCAGAGGGTGTTGAATATAGAGCTGCCAGGCAGGAGGAAAAGCAGGAGACCAGAGAGAAGATTCATGGACGTAGTGAAGGAGGACATGCAGAGCGTTGGTGTGACAGAAGGTGGTAAGAGAGAGGCTGATGATCTGTGTGCAGCTCAAAGAAGAAGAACCAGCAGACGAGATGGTGGGCTGAGAGATTTGTCTGATGGGTTTCAGACTTTAGCAAAGGGGTTTTTCAAATTTAATGGCCTCTTAATAAAGCCTTTAAGTGTTGACATGTGCAAATTATTTGGCTCCAAAGATTTTTAATGTTTGTATGTTTAACTTTGCAAAACACATAATATTTTTTTACACCTTTGATGAGTCAATTTATTACTTTTCTATCATCCCATTGGCAGAAATGCAACTTAAATTTAAGTTGTGCAACTTAAGTTTTAATAGTATGTGATGATGATGCTATCATGTTCAACTCAATCTGCTTCTACAGCAGCTTTCAGCTTCCTGGGAAGTGTTTTGTAAAACAACTTCACTTGTAACCACATTAAACTTCTTTATAGATCTGGCTTTGTGCTCAGGGACAACAACACAGCTGGAAGACACACAAATACAATTGTGCGAGGCGGGATCTCTTTCATCTTTCTAATAATGATGTCAGTGTACATACAAATAATCCATTAGTCAAAGCTCAGGCTTCAGACTGCTGAAGCTCTGTTTCAGAGGAGATATCCCCAGTGTGGTCATTTCAGGCACACAGCTCTGGCTGTGAGCTCAGAAACCCCGGCCAGAAGCCCAGCCCAGTTTACTCGGCATAAACTGTGAATTATGCCGAGTAAACAAATAAAAATACAGAGTAAATAAGAATAAAAGGTCCCCTTTAAATTTCTCCTCCATCGCTACAAATGGGCCCCAAACCAAATGCATAAGACTCCTCAACACAAACTTCATATAACAGCAAAAATAGACCTGAATCGATCTGAATGTGCGTTTTTCACTTGTGTGCATGACTTTGACTTTTTTCCATCTGGTGGCTGCTGTGAAGCAACTGGATGGAAAGTTATATTATTGTTTGCTATCTCCTCTCGGTGCTCAGTTATCTCGAGTTTTTTTATAAACTGTAACAATCCTCGTCTCTGCAGCTCTAATCTTTAAATATGCAGACGGGGTTTTGTCCTTGTAGCCTATGTTCATGTTTTTGTAAGCAGACTGGGACACTAGTGAATGCTCTGCTGTTTTTCCTTACTCCGCTTGTAGTGCCGATCAGAGTCGAGCCATTCAGATGAGGAGTCCAGCGTAGAGGAGGATGAAGATGACCCCATGTCCCTCTCGCCGGCCTCCTCAGCATCCTGCCACCAGCCGCCTCCTCCGCTCCCAGCAGAGAGCTCACCACCGCCCACCTGCCTGCCTGCTAGCCCCTCCCAGTGGAGCGTGGAGGAAGTGTCACAGTTTATTTCCTCACTGCAAGGTTAGAAGATCTGATTTTTGATCTCATCATGCAGCACTGATTCACATAAAGATAAAAGGCTCGACTTCACGGTCAAGGTCAGAGGTCGAGTTATCTTCTGAATGAGTTAACTCGAGGGCAAGGTGACGTAGGATGTTGAAATTGACACCATAGGCGTGTGTGCTAGAAGGCAGAGGGGTAGCATGGTGGCCACCAGTATTTTTAAAGCCATTGCAGCGTCTCTCCCTCTGTGTGTAACCTGTGAATCTGTGAACTCCTGATAGATGATGGAAATGGGGGTAAAGAGGAAAAATGAATGGCAGTGCTCCTGAATTAGCTGGTTTCTGGTTACTGCTGATGTTTATCTTGTGTTGCTCTGCTTTTATATTCAAGTGCAATAATTGATGTTGTGATCAGTCCTTTTTTTTAATTTAATGTTTCATGTTTATCAGCATTGTTATTACTGTAGAGTTAAAATAACAAATACACGGGTACGAGATTAATGTGACACATTAATCTGCAATTCATCTCAAACCTGATGCTTTTATTTGTTATGTAAATATCTGTATTTGGAGCTAATGCATGAACAACTGATTGCATTAATGTTAATGTACCAGAATTTTCAACCTTTGCATTTTTGTCCATCTGTGCTTTTATCCGTCGTCCTCTCAGGGTGCGAGGATCTCGCCTCCCAGTTCCTGTCGCAGGAAATTGATGGACAGGCGCTGCTGCTGCTGAAGGAGGAGCATCTAATGTCCACCATGAACATCAAGCTTGGCCCTGCCCTCAAGATCTGTGCTCACATCAACAGCCTAAGAGACTGACCGGTGTTTTTTCCACAAATCCACAAGGTTTAAAAGTGAAGCCCCCCGGGCATTCGCCACCAGCCCGTGGGTCAGATAAGGAGCTCGGGAGTCCTGCAGGTGAATGTTTGAAGTACAGTTCATTTCCCAAACACGGCAAAGACTCTGGGACTGCAGAAGTGGAATCTCGTCCCGCTCACATCAGATTCTCGCACAAGTTGTAAAAATCCTTCAAATGTGCGATTTTATTTCGATGAAGGTACACGTTCCACCAAATTCTGCTCAAAATCAATATAAATGAAGGTTTTGAATGTATTTTAATTGCAAAAGAGACTTGTTGAACCTAAAGTACTTGCTCGTTATCTTCTCTGACCGTAGACCGAGGCTGTGATTTATTTTCGTTTTGTTAAAATTCCTTTAAAAGACTGAAGATGCACACAGAAGAAAACGGCTGTGCTTTGTTTTGTACAGGAATTTGGAAGGAAGACCTTTGGAAAGCACTTCTATAGCACTTGTTTTTTCAAGTGAAGTCACAAATCTTTTTCTTATCCCGTTTAGCATTCCTGCAAAGACATGAATTTCATTGAAATAGCCATTGCGTACTTCCAGCATTCTAATTATTTGAGAAGAGTATACAATGGCACTTTTATTTTGAAGGCGGCCTATTCTTTGCGCTACAGGGTACTGTGAGAGTACAGGGTACTGGCTGCAGAAACACCAGAGTCCAAATGAAACCCTAATCCCTCAAGGTTCAAAGAGCATTTCATACTTCAAGTAAAAATACAGACGTTGCATAACTTTTTCTCACATCTTTACTGTATTTTTTTATATCCAGAGAACATCAGCACTACTGCTGAATGCTTTTCACTGTTTTTAAGCTTTTTACCAGAGAAGTTCACGTCAACTCTGTGATTATTCACCTGTCAGCATTTTGCGAGATTACTCAAATGGTACCACCAGCTGCTCCTGGTCTGCATGAGTGCACTTACAAGGCCAGTTTGGTTTTGTGGAGAGATGCTGTCAGAGAGGAGTTCTGAAAATAAGATGTTACTTTTAAAGTGTCTTTAAGTTGCATTCATGAACAAGTAAAGTTGCTGGCCACACGTGGACCTACGATGGATGTGGGAGAAATAAGACATCATGCCTGAATGAATGAATGACTGTGTGAATGAGTTAACTTTGAAGCTATACTGTAATAAGTGTAAAGTTTGCCTTTCTATTTAAATGCACATTTGTTTGCTGGACTGCCTTGTTTGAAGCTTTTTACTGTAGGACTTTTGTCATGTTCTCTCTCTGTGAACCTCGTGGCCTTTCTCACTAGTCTCTACAACGATAGGTTTAGATGAGGATTGTCGGTTTTTACTGCTTTCATATCATTCCTTGTTTTATATCGGCGCTTACTTTTTTACAACTCTCGATTAAGCAATGAAATGCGTTGCCTTTCCCAAAAAGCGTGACTGAATAGTAGCTACTTTGATCAAGGATCAACTTGCTGTCTTCCTCATAGCTTTGTCACATAGCGTGTAACTACCAACAGTATTTACCTTTCTAGCTAGCTAGCTATCTTTGGCTTTATTGTTAGTGACTGTGGCTATTACAGTACTTTCTTTTTTGTTTTTCCTTTTAAAAAAAAAAAAGTAATAATCTTGATGATGTGTGCTTATATTTCACTTTCCCCAGGATTTTGGAGTCTTTAAATCTGCATATTCTAAACGCCAAAAAAAAGAATTTCGCCTCATTTCAAGTGATGTGAGCCACAAATGCAGCTGTGATTACCTGTACGACATTTGTCCAAAATCAGACCATTGCAGCGTTGTTCGTTTAGTCTTCAACCTCCCAAAAAGTAGCACTTTTCTCACAGAAGAACAGTGAATTCTGCAAAAATGTTCTTTTATATATATATATATATCTGTATACATAGAAATAAGGAAGCCACTTGGAATCAAATGTCTTTGCTTGCAATAATGTCCAAAATCTGCAAAATCTGGAGGGGCTGGTTTTCACAAGAAGAGGTAATTAATACTATCATGCAAATAAATAATCAAACTGTTTTAAAGCTGTGATGCTTGTTTTTGTTGTTTGATAGTCTGAGTAATGGTTTGGGTTTGCACTGCTGGTTTCCAAGTGTAACAGAAGAGATCATCAGTGGACAGTTTGCATCATTGAAACTTTAATGTTTTTGTTTTTTAACTCCTCTCCACCGCTTTGAGTGGTGTTGTTCTGTTTTAAAGAAAATCCACATCTTCCCAGATGTGATGAAATTATAGACTGTAAATGAAAAATGGACACCATACGATCACAGCAGCTACATCCATTTTAAAGCCTCCGTCGTTAGTTTTGGCTTCAGCCGTGTTGCTGTTTCGGAGTCTGTAGAGACCATGTTGGGACCATACAGCAGTTTGGCTTTAACAAGTTGTTGATAAACCGTACAGCTGCAAAGACACATCTGCTTATGCCAGTGATGCAGTTTCTCCAGCTCGTCATCCACCACAAGTCACAGTTGCTGTAATGCGTGTCACACAGAAAGAAAGTGATGTCTTCTCGTCGTTGATTTGCTGAGAATTAAAATCCACTGAGAGACAAACGTGACCTTGACTTCGAGTACAAGGTGAAGCCTCATTAAGGTGATCACTGTGTCTAAGCTTCATTAAACTTGGTCAGTGCTGTAGAGGGGGAGTAGCGACACTGGTGAACTGTGGACAGACATGGGACGCCTCACCGTGGGGTGAGCTCATCAGTCTTTGGCTGATGACCTAAAAACACTAGAATTTCACTCACTAACAGTAAAGCACAAACTTCATGGATGGTCTGTATTTTAGAACAAGACACGTTGTTTAAAATCTGAAAACACTCCAAGGTGCAGTTGTTGATAATAGTGTTTACTGTGCTTTTATTCTCATGGTATGATTATATTTAACCTAACAGGCTTTTGTGCAAAAACACATTTGATATTTTTAGGTTTTGATATTTTATTTTAGTATATAGAACACCTGAAATAGAACTGGTTTGAATCTATAAGGTGCTCTTCCTCAATAGCAGTTGAAAATGCATTATTCTTCGGATAATTCCATTAAAAAAATAAATAAATAAAGGCTATGGGCACACCCACAGCACAAAAACGGTTGTGAGGTCCCCTGCACTGACCCCAGTTAGCAGAGGTGAGGTCTAACAAACACAAACTGGCCACAGCTGCCTGTTTTAGCACAGCTCTCAATCAAGAACACATACCCCCCGCTCCAGTTTCCAGGTGGATGACTTAAATAAAGAAACAATAACTATGGCACACTGATGATTCATCTTTCTTTTTTTCTCTTTCTTGTGCTGGTCCCACATGCCTCCTATAGCAGTGGCAGTTTTGTGCTTGGCTTTTTTTACATCCTTCAAACCCCTGACCTGTAATGATGCAATCTAGAGATCAAGTAGGAGCTGGCCTCAGCTATAAAAATTAAAGCATTCATGGCATTTTAAATTATTTTTATATCTCACGACAATAATTTTGACAGAGTAAATATATTTTTACATTTAATATATTATTATTTAAAATATAAAGTGATTGTGCCATGTACGTTTTCCTACAATACTACCAAATACAAAAACGTTATAAACAACAATTATAATGTGCACATTTCTGCGAAAGTTCTTAATGTTGCACCAGTCCTCAGTCCTTCATGAAAATCAGCCTGCCACCACCGCTGATGACACCCAGCCAATCAGAGGACAGCATAGTTGTATGCCTCTGCAAACCCCGCCTCTCTCAAGTATTTCTCAAATTTGAATGGCTCAGTCACTCTGATAGCTGTCCTCCCATTGGCTGAGCTCTCTCCGGCTTTCAGCATTCTAATCAGCTCCGACGTGGAGAGCCGACTCTTGGCGTTGAAGTGGCAGCACGACCTGATAATGGAGTACCTACACACCGGAGTGAAAACAGAAAAAAACTGTGAAACAATATGCATACGAATACTGGTATGAAAAACCGATAGCTAAACATAATATTTCCACTGAGACGTCGGAAAATAGGTAACAAAAAAGGAAAGAAGTGTGACCACAAGCTAGTAAAACTGGAAGAAGCAGGTAAAAGCATCGTGTCTGTAGGGATAAATTATCCCTAAAGATTAACTGAAATGTTTAAACTAATTGGAAATAGAAAATTGATTGAAACTAGTTTAAAAGGCTACAATGATGCAAAATATGCAAATATTGTAGTAAATCTATGAATGATACATGACTAAAACATTCAGGTTCTGCTTCTGACTATTAGTAGAAACAAAGCTCAGAAACGTCCCTAAACAGTCATGGACTAAAGGTTAGACATCTGTATATAAGCTGATGATTAGTGAGTGTTGCAAACTGCTGGTCCTGTTTTCAGTCTTTTGCTTCTAAAAGCTGTTTTTTGCTGTTGCTCTTACAGTGAGTTGGAGCAGGTGTCCGGTCGTTTGAGGTGACTCCCTCTTTGGAGATGCTGCAGAAGTTCAGACGACATGACCTGAGCAAATGGTGGGTCACCTGAAAGCATCAGAGTATAAAGTCCTGTTACTTAAAGAGCACAGTTACTGACCATGTCGGCCAGTGTTGTGCCAAAATGTGATTTCCATTGTTTGGGTTTTTAATGTGTGTATTGATAAATAGACTTTAGTGAACAGAATTTATAAGTAAATTTAATATATATGTAAAATAAATCACCTGTTCTGCAAGTATCTTCATGACTTTGCGTTATTGTACTTGTATTATAATCAAGCCAGTTCTTTT
The DNA here is from genome assembly GCF_013358895.1 of Oreochromis aureus. Classification (NCBI taxonomy): domain Eukaryota; kingdom Metazoa; phylum Chordata; class Actinopteri; order Cichliformes; family Cichlidae; genus Oreochromis; species Oreochromis aureus. The sequence continues at coordinate 34,640,594 of NC_052962.1, forward strand.
TATCCCCTACAGCAATGTTATCTGTGGCTTAAGGTGACTTGATATCATTCATGGGGGCACCAGTATTGAATTATGAGAAACACACTTGTATCAGGTTTTGAAAATTTCTGTCCACCCCAAAAGTCCAGTAACACGAGAGAGACTATAAAATGCCTTATATGTCACAGGACAAATGGGGAATATCGTCACCATTTTAATTTTCTTCTTGCTTTCTTTTTTTTAAAAAAAGAAAGAAGGATACTCACCTAATGTGACCATTTCATAGATGAGGATGCCAAAGGACCATCTGTTAGAAAGGTTAAAGAATGGCATGTCAGCACCCAGAGATGGACTGGGACACAAATCAGTTGAGTCTTTGACAACTCTGTCCAGTGACACGATCTTAGCGACATCTTTTATTCTCACAGAGGACACTCACACGTCGCTGCTCTTAGTGATGGGTCTCATGGCCAACACTTCAGGCGCCTGCCATTTCTTAATCACTGTATCTTCTCCCGTTGAACTGCCCTGGGTTCTCCTGCGGTAGGCCGGGCCGAACCCCCACAGCTTAGCTGTCATGTCTCCACTAACCAGAACGCTGCGAGCTCCCACGTTGCCATGGATACAGTTCTGACTGTGCAGGTAGTCCTAGAAGATGTTCAGACAAATTCAGAGTTGGTTAGCACGAGGGCCTTTAGATGTCCATTACTACAAATACATCAATAGAAGAAATAAAACCATAAGCCAGACTTCACAACACTAACCTTCAGCGCTGAATTTTTGCTTGGTTAATTTCTGACTTCTCAGTGAAGTCCAGTGTGCCGGCTCAAATTTGGGTGTAAAAATGGGATTTCTATATATATATATATATATATATATATTTTTTTTTAGTTTTAAACAAGTCTTTGGCACATTTCTAAAACATGTGTTTTCTTGTTTTTATGAATGCATCTCTGATATATTTGTTATGCACTGTATGTAATAATTTATACTGTATTTATCCTTTTACTGAATCCACAGTTGTTTTGGCTCAACTCAACCAGCAAACAATAAGAAATGTGTTTTTAGAACAATGTCCACATAAGCAAGGAGATTTGTTTGCAAATATATTTATTTTATTTTCTTCAATGTACTTTTTATTCCTGCATTCAACAATTTGGTCACTGGTTGCTTTTTTTAAAGTGCTTTATAAATAAAGTTTTCTTGGGAAGTAGTTCGCTCAAAGATAGTGAAGCAGACAGCTGTTTAACCAACCAGAGCAGAGGCCACTTGTGCTGCCATGGTGAAGATCCTCTTCTCTGTCATGTCACAAGAAGGCTGTAAACCTGAGTTATCCTGCAGTGGGAGAAATGAGAGAAAGGTGTAAATGTGTCAGACTTGTTACATTCAGATAGTAGACATTTTATTGTAAACAATCAGTCTTAGTGAGTGTTCATTTTGACAAAAAGCCCTGAGATCTTTCCTCTCTTTTTATTAATGTTCATAATTAACTCCTAAACCATATATGAATAGAAGAGGACAGACTGTAACCGTCACTGTCAGGTTACTCAAGCCTTTGCAGAAACATCTTATGTTGCACTGTACTGCCCCTCACAGGCAGATGGCCGTAATTACTTCATTCACATTTAACTTTAGAGTTCATAAGCTAATCATTATCCTTCTATATAATATGTGATTAATATTTTATCATCCTGTTTACTATGTTTAGTGGGTTAAGTAGTGTTTTTTATGTTTAACCTCAACGAGTTTTTCAGCCAAACTCTTGGACTGAATGATGTATTTTACCATTAAACTGTGATTTCCAATTTAGTAGTTTAATTTATTTTTCTTGATTTGTTGCTCAATTAGCAATTTTAAACTTGAGAAACCATTAAATTATAATTTGGAACTGAATACTATGTTATTTTTTTTATATATGTATATATATATATATATAATTGTGTTAATTATCCCTTTACTTTGCATGCACTGTTGCAATCCTTGTTCCTACACTGTAAACTCGACTCCTAGAGTATGCTCAGTGTGATGAATAACTAATAGGTTGCTCTACCTGTCTGCATCTCCACAGGAAGCCCAGCAGGTCTCTCTGCTGTAGCTCTTCCACCACCATGACTAAAGGCGACTGCGCCGACATAACACCGAGCAGCGAAGGTATGAAGGGATGCGGCCCTAGTCCAGACACAAAGGAAGCAAACCCCAAAAACTTCTGTTTCTCACTGCTGCTGGCTGTTTCTGGGAAAAATAAACATTTGATAACAGAGTAAGACTTCACATTTCCAGTTTCTACACTGCATAAATGTTACATGCTGTCAATAATTTATCATTTTTGACTTTGAAAAGCATTTTGGACACAAAAAATGGAAAACCCTTGCTTGTAAGCCAGTTTGCAGGTATCCATTACAAAACCAAACCTTGTCTTCCCTAAACAGACCTTCAAGCACCTCGGTTTACCTTTCAGCACCCTCAGCACGACGTTCTTGTTGTCCATGCGTGCTCTGTAGAAGTTGACTGTGTCATTAGGGTGGATGGAGAAAGTCTGTGGCAGTACAGCGACCTGGCTGAAGGCTTCATGATGGCTTTCTGTGGACCTCTGTGGTGCTGCAGCCATAGTTGGCCTGACATTCTGCCGCACTTGTGTAACAGACATTGGCAGCTCTTCATGTTCCAGTGGGTTGATGCCAGGGGGCGCTGTTAAAGGAGAGGACGGTCGACGTTAAACAGATGTGAATGTGAAGATTAAAAAAGTTAAAATATTGATTAAATGTGCACAAAGAGACTTCTGCATGCTGGCTTACCATCAATGCCCTGTAGATGAGATCTGTGATTTTGGTGCTTGGTGCGATGACTGTGGTGGTGGTTGGTGTGATGTTGGTGGTGGTGGTGATGCCTCTCTGTCTGTCTGTGTGATGAGCTGTGGTAGTGCTGGGGGGTTCTGACCCGTGTCCGATTATGATCACAGCAATACCTCAGTATAAACAGGGGCACTAAGGTGACCAGGGTGCCGAAGAGCAGCAGCGCAGGGACGATAATCACTTCCACCTGATGTTCCTTTATCGCTTAGAGGGAAACACAGAAGTTCATGTGTAAATTTCAGGTCGGATATGCATTTGTTTATTAGACTTGTAGTTTCCTTGTTGCACTGCGTAGGAGGGTGTGCAGGTTTATTTTCGCTGTTAAGCTCAGGTTATGTTAACAGGTTAAGTATGTTGGCTGTTGCTGCTGATGGAGTGTTCTGTCTAGACAGTGCATCATTTTCCATTTACACCTACGTGAAATGTTGGTATTCAGCTAAACAAGACTGTAATTTGACGAAGCAGCTATCACCATGGGAAGTGGAAAACAAAGCTTGGGTGCTTCATTTATCCCTGATATGATAATGAGGTTACATTATATCAGGGTGTGTAGGCATACAGTAATGTGATTGTTGTGTGTTGGCTTTGTGTTCTACTGGCCTAACTGGCTGATAACCAACAGCGTTTCCCACAGATCTAGATTCTTTGGTGGGGTAAAGCAGGTAACGTGGGAAAAGCAGGACCGTCATGGCAAATAAACCTTTTTATGAATTTGCTACCGGCAGCAGCATTCCTGGTTCTGGTCTGCAGCCTTGGTGAGTCTGGTGTAGAAGCTCGTGAATCAGTTCTCCACCTGCTTCAAGTTGTTGTTCAGCTGACCTCCAGAGCACAACCAGGACTAATAGTCACTGAGCTAGCAGACATGAAAACCTAACAGTGGAAGAGCCAGGGTTAGCTGAACTGCAGTAATAAAATTTTCACATTCAGAGTGTGGGGATTGTCCACCTCGATGACATCATCCTGCTATACTGGTATTGATACACCATAGACGGCAAGTGAAGTGTAAAAGGCAAGTCTCCTGCTGTATTGTCACATCAGGCTGTGGTTAGATAGTAAAACTGGTTTCTACTAACTGGAATGCGTCACTCTGCGGCATCCGGAAAGTTGAAAGAGCATGCATTCTTTGAGTACATGCATTTTGATTAGATTGATTCATTTATTTGATAACTGTGAGAAATTCAGCTCATTATTGAGCTAGTTGATTGCATCAGATCTTTAATTTTAGCTCTGGCTCCCCACCCCTCCTTTTTAACTCACATATAACATCAGTACAGTGATCGTTAACTGTTGTAATCATTAATCCATCATAGTTGATGTTGAAATCCTGAGCTTAAGCCTTGTTTGTTTTTTCTCTTACTACAATAGATCTATGAAGCTTTCAAATGCCCTGCCCTTTTTTAATGTTGTTTTGCATTCATGTATTAGATTTGGGGGCTCAGCTTTCCACTGATGTTTTCACTGTTAAAGCTCTACCTGCTTTTTCCACCTGCCTTAACCTTTAACCCACGCTGTTAGAAAGAGCAAACTGGAATGTAAAACTACTGGTACATGTAGTCTCTATCACATTCTTAGGTGTGGTGAGAGCCTTACAGAATACCATAAATCATTTCCTGTCATTTTCATTAAAGGGTTTGTATTAGTTGATCTTTCAACAATATTTCTCCTCAAAGGCTTTTTCCATTTCCATGTTTACCAACCCATCACATCACATCACCCCATTCTTATTCTGTTCTATTGAGAGTCAAACAAAGACTGAGCTCATATGGATACTCTCTGAGGTTTTGTCAGAGGGTTTTTTTTGCATTTTGTTTTATTAATCTGAACAGACAGGTGGCTGCCCTGCCTGAGCCTGGGTATGCTGTGGGTTGCTTCCTGATAAAAGGGAGTTTTCGCTCACTCGTTGGGGGTCATTTTATTGTCAGGGCTTCCTCCAGAACACTCTAGTGTCTTTACCTTGTAGTATAAAGTGCCTTTAAGTCCCTGTTATTGTGATTTGGTGCTGTATAAATGAACCTGAATTGAACTGAACTGAATCTACAAGAAAGAATTGTATTTTATTTCTTCTGTTTTAGTAGTTGGAACTAAAACCACAGGACTTGACCAAAAAGTTAATAGAAAGTTAAGGAAACAGAACATTATGGTAGGCTCTAAAAACGGTGAGCAAAAAAATATATAATCTGTGGTAAAAATATACATTCTTGTCCAGTAATTAACTGTGAGCTCACACAGAATTTCCAGCAGTATCCAGTATGAGTCACCACCCATAAATAACTTCTTTTTTGTCACCACACATGACACGACCAAATTTGCTAAATCACTCTTCAAACCTGTTTCCGGTAAGTTGGAATGCTGTGTGAAATGTTCCAGTGTAAACAGAATAGGTTGCAATCATTTGCCAGCATATCTAATGTTGACCCAGTTACCATGTGATGAAAAGTATATTCACCAGCCACTTTTTTAGATACACCTGTTCAACTGCTTGTTAACGCAGATGTCCAATCAGCTGATCATGTTGCAGGAAGTTGGTGCACTTAGGTGTTGTGATGTTCAAACTGAGCCTGGGCTTACCAAAACTGGGTAATAGAAGATTGAAAAAATGTTGCCTGGTCTGATCAGTCTTGACATCTGCTGCAACATTCAGATGGTACGGTCAGAATTTGGCATAAAGAGCATGAAAGCATGGATCTAGCCTGCCTTGTATTAACAGTTCTGGCTTCTGATAGTAGTGCCAGTGTGGGGGGATATTTTCTTTCCAAACTGATCAGGCCCTTAGTACCCAAGCATCATTTAAATGCTACAGCCTACCCGAGTATTGCTGCTGACCATCTCCATCCCTTTATAAAAAGTGCACTCTTCTTCTGACGGCTGCTTCGAGCAGTATAATGCACCATGTGACAAAACTCAGATCATCTCAAATTAGTTTCTTCAACATCACAATGAGTTCAATGTATTCAAATGCTCTCCACAGTCACCAGACAGCAGGGCACCACTGGGATCATGGACATGCAGCCAGTAAATCTGCAGCAGCTGCCTGACGCTGTCATGTCAATATGGAGCAAAATCTCTGAAGAGCACTTTGTTGATCTATGCCTCAAAGGACTGAGGCTGTTCTATGGGAAACATGGGGTTCAATACAGAACTAACAAGGCATACCTAATAAAGTGGCCAGTGAATAGATACAGTCGATGTTCAAATTTGCAATCGATTTCCAAAAGTTTGTGACAGGGCTGAAAAGGAGCAGGAAACGTGATGAAACATATGAAAAAACTATTTGGATGCACATTAAGCTTTGGGTTTCTTAGATCTTGAGTTTCAAGTTTCAACTCAGTCAAGTAAAAGATAAGCTGTTAAGTTGTTGTCATTAAAGTCAAACGTTCATAATAAACAGGATGTCTGGAGTAGAGGTCACATAAGCTTAATAGAAGCCTCTTTGTGAAAGCCCAAGACGAGACCTGAGAGGTCCAGGTGGGAGAGATTGTTCAAGGAGGAAGCAAAGAACAGCGATAAGTAGCATTAGAGCACTTACTACACAGGGTGTCGTTCGATGCACACACAGTAACGTTTGTAGAGCTGGATGACATGCTGGAGACGAAAAGCAGAACACAGATCAATGTTACTATGAGCTTGATATCTGTGCTCAGCAGCAACCCGAAATCCTCGCAGCTTACACCGTCACTCAGCTAGTGACTGTATGAACAGTGAAGTTCAGTCCGGCAGGACACACACCCACAGACATACAGACTGTTAGTGATCAACGTTAGCATATCAATTCAATATTGACTTTGCCCTTTTTTTCCATCTAGATTCACATAACAAATATTATCTGTGACCTTTTAATCTGGACTAACAGAGCAAATATACCAGGGTGTGCTTGGTGAAACGTGTGGTGTTGACCAGCTATTGGTTACAAACATAATGGAGAGAGCAGATGTCATCATTACCATCACCCAGCAGTGACCCGAAACCCATAAAAGCCTCGTGACATACAGCAGCCTGTTCAACTTCTTCAATCACACAGGTGATATAAAAGACGTCTTTAATTTAAATATTTTATTAAAACCAAAGGTTTTCAAATATTATTCATCTGAAGGTGGCTCTGTAACCATCATCATCTTTATTTATAAAGCATTTTAAAACAACCACAGCTGACACAAAGTGCTGTACATTGGTACTAAATAATAAAATTACATAAGATACAAATAAAAACTAAATAAAGGAAAAAAGTAAAATAACTAATTAGTTAATAATTCATTTAATTACAAGAAAAATTAAGCCAAAAGCCAAAGAATAAAAATGGGTTTCAAAACGTGTTTTAAAAGTGGACGGTGAAGGAAAAAAATGGGAAAATACTGATGTAAAGCACAACACTCAAGAGGAAATGGGAGAGAGAACTGAATGAAAACATTTGCAGTATGTGGGATTCAGACACACACGTCTACAACCTTTTTCTTCTCGGGGAAGCACCCTCTCCTGTTTGTTCAATTTGTTTAGCAAATATAGACATGAGTGTTTAACACTTGGCGCCTGATGTTTAGGTGATCAGAACAAGATCATTATTTACTCACAGATGAGAGCACGATAAAGTCATCAAGCAAATAAAACCTTATCAAGTGAATCACAGATTAAAGTCACTCAGGTCACAATATTATGAAACAAAAACTTTTTTTGCAGAGAGATGCTTAAAACAGGTGATTCCAATAAATTTATGAAATCAGTCTCATGTTTTTCTCAGTAGTGCCGAAAAACTGATTTTTCAACACTGCTGAGACTGTTTTTAGATTGATGACCTTAACTTGAAATTACAGTTTTGTTTTTGGTTTGGTTTCTATCTGCAAACTGTTTGATCCAGGGTTCCCAAAGTGTGGTTGGGGGGCCAGTGGCATCACTTGGTAACATTTTATGTGTCCTTGAGAGGAACAAAGAAAGAATTCAGGTTTATACTGAGCTGTGATCCACAGTTCATGTCATACTATAATATGATAGTACAGAAAGACCAGGGAAGCATTGCTCGTGAGTCTGAAGCTGTCAGAGAAGACTGCGCCGTACAAATCATCTGATGGTTACTTTGTTTTCTTTTGAAGTAGCACAAAAATGGTAAAAATATGAATACAAGGCTCAACCATCCTGTGAGCAGAGATGTTACAAACACTGAGTGTATAATGTTTACATCATAGTGCTGCTCTCAATCGTGATGTGTATAAAGTTATTAAAACCTCTGATAAATCACTTTAAATCAGTTGTACAGGATGACTTGTTATTATAAACCAGTACTTCATGTCACCATATCTAATGTATTTCTTAATGGAGAGGATTGTTTGAGACGTTTCCTTTAAAGTCAAATAATGTTTGTTAAAAATAACACGCGTGCCTACCTTTTTTCTTTTCAGTCATTCAAACAGCAGTTTCACCACCACAGGCTGCCGTGGTGAAGCAATGGGATCAAAACCATCAACTGCGACTAATCTAAAGGTACGTGTGCTTGCTCCGGTTCTGTAAATGCAATGTCATCCTCATCCATCAGAGCTTATTACTGACTGACTTCCGCTGTGACACATGCAGGCACACACCCTAACAGAGACACACTGGTATGCGGTAAGCATTTTTAAAAGACAGAACATGCATGCACACATATGCGTGCACGCACAGTCGCTGTGTTTTAATCTCAAACTTGTGTCAGTGTCACTAAACCAGTTTGTCTGCATTGTTCTGTCATAGTCACATGTGCCAAAACCAAAATACGCCTGCATGCACAACAAAAGGTTCTGCCATCCCTCTAAACACACATGCACAGTGAGAACAAACAGGAAAAATTAAAGACGCACACACATATGTGCAAATACTATTGCACAAAATTAAGGTATTAGAATACGTAGCTAGTGTACCAAATTTACAGTGACATGAAACTTCCTGTTCAATTTTCAATTTAAAAAGAGAAATCCCGTCTCAAATTAAAAATCTGACCATGTTTAATATCATTTAATTTTTATCTAATATGTTAGTCTGACATATACATATTTTAATCTTACCTGCTGGTTGACTCTCTGGTGCTGTGTACGTATCAGATTCTGGATGTTTCTTATATCCAAAGCATGTAGTTTTCTGTCCTTAGTCCCATATAAGCTATGAAACAAATACAAATCCTCAGGTTTCATGGTTTCCTGAAATATGCAGAGAAATCCACACGCAGACACATTTCCATTGAAGACAGCAGCGAAGGTAGGATCTCTGTTTCTGTTCTCTCACTTGTGACTTTTCTCTAGTCTTTCTCTCTGTCTGTCTGTCTCTCTCTCGCTCTCTCTCAGGTCAGGTTAGCCACACCCACCACCGACACTTTGTCTTTCTCACCTTTCTCACCTTTCTCACCTGCACATAACCTGCAGTCAGTATTGTATTTGTTTTTGTGTGTCTCTGCTTGTGTTTTCTCTCTCTCTCTCTTCTGTGTGTGTGTGTGTGTGTGTGTGTGTGTGTGTGTGTGTTAGCTGGATGGATTTATTAGCTGACAAACTTGGAATTAGTAATTTCCAATGGGTGGAAATCCATAATAACATTTATTCCATCAGCTGCAGAACAATTGGACTACATAGCAAACAGTCTGTTTAACTGCAGACTTGGCCTGCAGTTAAATGTAGTAGTTGTTGAGAGTATACAGTTCACAGATAGGTGAACCACCATCTGTCCAACTATCATAGCTAAATGAATAATGATTCTTCCACTATACTGCAGTACTGAGATTTATTTACATATTAAACAAGCAACTCTCAACTTGATCACACCTTTCCACTCTGTTTGAAAAGGAGTGTGGGGTGTGGTTAAGTTGCACTTGTTAAAGCACCTGTGTCTGTCCCATATGATCCATACTGTGTGGTCCAAGCACAAAACACAGCAGAGCTACCTCACCAGTGCTTCTGCTGGAGTAAAAGCAAGATGCACACTGGGGAGTTAATTTAACTCTTCCAACACAAATCCTGGTTTAGCAGCTGTAATTAGAGGGAACAGGCGGACTTAAATCAACTGAGCAGCTAATCTGGCATTAATTTGTTACATTTGCCGTTTTCCTTCGCATGAAACAAAAAGTCGTGCAAAATAAACTTCTCTTTTCTTCCCACATACATATTCAAAATGAATCTGCATGTGGGAACAAAAATATCCAAGGCACACTCGTAGCTTTTGTGTGAAAGCCTGTGTGAAGTGTCATTGTAGTGACCTTGCTATTGAAGGCCACAGGTTTAATCCTTCTTGATTTTCCACTTTTATTTTCCTTTAGGAGCAGGTGAAACTGCCGTGACTGTTTTGGTTTCAACCATCATGGAAATCTGTCCTGGTACTCTGACTGCACTGCTGTCTCTGGTTTCAACCTGCACAAGTTCATCAGGGCATAACAGAGGTAACCAGCACTACATATTCTGTGCCACACCTCAGCGTATGTTGTTGTTGTTTAGGCTTTTTTATGTTTAAGACAAAAAGCAAAGATTTTATGTTTTGCTTGAGTTGTTTAAAGCTGTTTGATGGTGTTGTTCTTTGTGTTTCTTTTAGCTGTTTCTGTTCTGATAAAGAACTTTTGATATTGTTTACATTTCCGAGGTTTTGCTTAATCGTGATTGTTGTTCTGTTAGGCAGCTCGTCTGTTGCTTCAGTGACTATTTCTAAATTTTCCACCTTTTGGATGCATTTGAATTCTGTAAATGTGTGTTTGCAGATTACTCCACTGTGTGAAGCTTGATTTATACTACAGCATTAAATATTATACCCCACATGCTGTAGCCATACATGCTCCAAGAAAAGCAGCTACACGTCACAGCAAAGCAGAATGCTGTGGTAAGCATATTATAATATACACCTGATTATTACAAGAGTAATGCCCCTGCATCCATTTTCTTAATTGCTTATCCAAGTTAGGGTCCCTGGAGGCCTTGAGTGTGTCCCTGTTGTCATAGAGCTGGAAGCAGATTAAACCCTGGACAGGTTGGGAGTGTGTCACAGGGACCACGCAGAGAGAAATTATAGCAGCAATGGTAGTACTGCATTAGACCCCATTTGCCTTCAGAACTGCATCAGTTTCCCACAGCATAGATCATGTGAATCTTCAGTGTGTTTTCTATTCCTCTGTTGTCCAGTTTTGGTGAGCCTATATGGATTATAGCCTCAGTTTCCTGTTGTTAGCTGACAGGAGTGGTACCAGTGTGGTCTTCTGCTGCTGTAGCTGTGCTCCCTGGTTAAATACCTGCATACCTTGGTTGTAACAAATGGTTATTTGAGTTCCTGTTGCTGTCCTGTCAACATGAACCAGTCTGGCCATGTTTTCTGACATCAGCAGCGCATTTTCACCCAGAGAGCTGGTCATCTTTATGTCACTGCCTGAATGCACCCAGTTGCTGCCATGAAACTCACAGTTTAGATATTTGCATTGACAATCAGTTGAACAGGCATGCCTAACAAACTCACTTGTTCCTCATTTTCATTCTAACACTTCAGGTCTAGATTTTGAGCCAGTTTTTCTTTCTTTTAAAGCGTTTCATTTGTAAAGAAACAAATCTCCCAGTGTTTATTTCCTCATTCCAGTTTGAATAACCCAGTTTCACTTGTGACTGCAGAACAGAGCAAACCAGTTCAGCCATTTTAAGGCTCTACAGGGATCAAACACAGCCATAAACCATGCTGGACTGTGTTCACTGCTGATTAACACATGAGAGACTTTATGGCTAGTTTACATCTTTCCAGATTCTTTGAAAGCTTCTCTTTTGGTCCCTTGTTGCTGACAGGACTCTGCAGATCATTTTGAATTTCTGTACTTAAACAGTCTACATGTAAGGTGGACTGTTTTGCTTTTCTTTTGTCTGAGTTTTGAAAAGACACCGTTGTTATTGTGCATGTTTTCACAAAATTTGCATAACAACAAAACATGCCCCCATGCTGAAAATGGAACTATTTTGCATTCACCACCTGTTATTTAGCACTGAAAACACAAATAGAATAGAATTCAACTTTATTGTCATTGCACATGCACAGGTACAGGGCAACGAAATGCAGTTTGCATCCATCCAGAAGTGCTTTAGCCATGATATAGATATATTACAATATATATTAGCAATAATATAGATATGTAAGTATATTACAGAAATGGGTCTATTATGGTATGTTATATGTACACGGTATGAAGTATGTTATGAATATGCTATAACTATAAGTATGTACAGGCTGTAGTGAGTACAAGCTATGTACAGGCTATGAACAGGATATAAATATGAAAAACTATACAGAAATGTGAACTATGCAGGTTATGAACAGTTGTAGGATTAAAAATTATCGTATGTACAGAATGATTATTTACACAGAGCTATACAGTAGTGCAGTTAAGATAAGTGAGATATGTGGATAATTTCTACAGAGGCTGTATAAAGTGCTAGTGGTTGTGAGTGGTGGTTCAGTCCATGTTATTATTGTGTGTATGAGGGTACAGTTGTCCATTGTGTGTGTGTGTAGGTGGTTGTGGGTGTGTGTATGTTCAGTCCATGAGTTTAACGTGGGTCAGATGTCAGGAGGCAGAGTTCAGGAGTCTGACAGCTGTGGGGAAGAAGCTGTTCCGGTACCTGGTGGTCTTAGTCCGGAGGCTCCTGTAGCGCCTCCCAGAGGGCAGGAGGGTGAAGAGTCCATGTGATGGGTGACTGGGGTCTCTGATGATTTTCCCAGCCCTTTTCAGACACCGCTTCCTGTAGATGTCCTTTATGGCAGGAAGTGGTGCTCCGGCGATGCGCTGGGCAGTTTTCACGACCCTCTGCAACGCCTTCCGGTCCGAGGCAGAGCAGTTCCCGTACCAGACTGTTATACAGTTGGTCAGGATGCTCTCGATGGTGCAGCGATAGAAGTTCACCAGGATGTCTGAGGACAGGTGGTTCTTCCTCAGAGTCCTCAAGAAGAAGAGGCACTGGTGAGCCTTCTTGACCAGCTTGGAGCAGTTGGTCGTCCAGATGAGATCCTCGGAGATGTGGACTCCCAGGAACTTGAAGCTGCTCACAGGCTCCACAGCCGTCCCCTTAATGTAGATGGGTGGATGTGGGTCAGCATTCCTCCTGTAGTCCACGATGAGCTCCTTAGTCTTCTCGGTGTTAAGCAGCAGGTTGTTTGTGTCGCACCACTCAGCCAGACGATGCACCTCCTCCCTGTAGGCTGTCTCATCGTTGTCACTGATGAGGCCAATCACCGTGGTGTCATCTGCAAACTTAATGATGGTGTTGGAACCATCAGCAGGTCTGCAGTCGTGGGTGAAGAGGGAGTAGAGGAAAGGGCTCATCACACAGCCTTGTGGTACACCGGTGTTCATTGTGATTGTAGATGAGCAGCGGTTATCCAGCCGGATATGTTGGGGGCGGTTGGTCAGGAAGTCCAGTAACCATTTGCAGATGAGGGAACTGATGCCCAGGTCTGTCAGTTTCCTGATGAGTTGTGAGGGGTGGATTGTGTTGAATGCTGAACTGAAGTCTATAAACAGCATTCTGGCGTAGGTGTTGTTGTTGTCCAGGTGTGAGAGGACAGAGTGCAGTGCGATGGAGACTGCATCCTCTGTGCTCCTGTTCTGGCGGTATGCAAATTGGTGGGGTCCAGGGTGGGGGAGACAGGATTTGAAGTGTGCTAAGACCAGCTGCTCTAAGCACATAGTGATGATGGGGGTGAGTGCTACTGGGCGGTAGTCATTGAGGCTAGATGGGTTGGAGTTTTTGGGTATCGGGACGATGGAGGTGGATTTGAAGCAGGCCAGTACCACAGCGTGGGCCAAGGACAGGTTGAATATGTCTGTGAGCACTCCTGCAAGCTCCCCAGAACACAGCAGTGACCTCTAACACTGATAATCAGACTTAAACTAGGCAGTCAAAATTAGTAGCTAGCTAATTAGTGGCTTTTTTAAAAACTGCATCTTATCTACAAAAACAGGTCTCTGACTGCTGTTGGATGAATTAATAACATCTTATCTCAGGGTTCAATGACCAGGAATCCCCTCCAAAGAAACACTGGGGAGCATATTTTCATGACCTGGTTGGCCTGCAGCTCTTTAAATGTTGAGCAACAACTATATAGTTCAGTTAATATATTATTCACTTGGTATTTAGTCTGTCTCATTAAATCTGAGTTCATTTTACAGATAGCTTGGAGTACTGCAGGGGTAACCCCAGCTGGAACTATTTGTGTTAGTGTGTGTGGTGTGAATCCATGCCTTTCAGTGTATGTGTGTATGTGTGTGTTTGTGTGTAAGCGCGTCCTGGCTGTGCGTCCAGAGCAGTACTGGTATTGCTGAGACAGACGGTGAGCGGGTGGGTTTATTTTTGGGTCAGTGACAGTGTGTCAATGGCTGCAGATGCGTCGGAAAGGAAAGCTCTTAGATACAAGCAAACCCTGGTCAGTGTCCCTTCTCTTTGATTTCTCTTTTGCTCTGTCTTTCTCTGTCCTTGTGCCATTTGTACACCAGCCTCGATGTTTCATATCTAGCATGTGTCTGCAGTTTTGTTGCGGGAGTCCTGCATAACGCACCTGTATCGTCAGTGCCTATCCACACTAATCTGCGTTCTTGTGAATGAACAGCATGTGACAAGGTGATGTGTAACAACAGTATCGAACACGCGGGCGTGCAAACAGGTGCTCAGATGCTGTGCAGCTCCTTCGCCCCTGAGCGTGGCATGCACTTACACACTGTGACGCTGTCTCGCTACTTGTTTCCTACCATCTCTGCTGGCCACCTGTTTGCTACCCTCTCTGTGCCTCGCCTCTTAAGCCCTGCTTGGTCTTTGCACATGTAGGAAAGGCTTCTGTGACATGTGTATGTCAACAGTTTGTGTGTATTAGTGGGTTTTTGTGAGTGTACATGTGTGTGTCCCAGGTGGTTGTCCATATGTTTCCAAAGAGGGGAAACCTGACCATGCATTTGCAGCGTCGCTCATCTCCACCGTTCATGTGGCTGCTCGTGTCTTTTGGGACAAAGCAGTGTGAAGAGCGTCTCTCAACATCTGGCGGGTTTTCATTACAGCTTTGAGAGGTTCTGTTACACAACTCTCAATCTTCTTTTTGTTGTTGATGAGTTGTTTAGGATTGTGGATTAGGAGACCAGAGAACTGGAAACATTTTTGGATGTTGTTTTGTTGGTGGTGTTTTTCTTTTCCTAATATCTGATTTTTCGCTGTTAGCTTGTGATTTCTATTGAATAAATGTTTTTTTTACATCTACAATAATATGCAAAAGTTCAGCTTTTTGAGGTGGATCAGTGACACTCTATATTTTTATTCTGTTAGAATGGCTGTCATTGATTCATAGCTGATTCATTGATTCATGTCATAGGTCTTGGCCTTGCTGTAGCTCAGTTCATCCCCTGTCTGAAGCAAGCTGTTCGAACTCCCTTCCCTCTCTTTCTAAACCAACTTTCTTATGAAGAGCTTCCTCGTGCAAAACTGGTCCCTCGTGCAAACACTGATCTCTTTAGTTCAAATTTGGCTTTGTGTAATGTAAGCGTCTGGCACTTTAACAGTAAATATGGCAGAAAATAAGGAAAAGCATGGTGGGGAAAAGTGCATTGGTTTTCTTCTGATGTCACGGACCGGCTGTAAAACAACGGCCTCCAACCTTTTTTTGCGCCACGGACCGGTTTATGTCTGACAATATTTTCACGGACTGGCCTTTAAGGTGTCACGGATAAATACAACAAAATAAAACCAGTACCGCTACAAAAAAAAAATAAAAAGCTTTATTCATAACACACAGGAAAAGACCCAGGGAAACCTAGTTAACGATAAAAATGATAACAGAATAATGATAAAAACCGATACAAATCCTGAAAACCATAAATTTCACACCTGAGCCTCAAATCTCGCAGCCTGGTACCAAACGACTCACGGACCGCTACGGGTCCATGGTCCGGGGGTTGGGGACCACTGCTGTAAAAGATAGTTATGGTTTAATTGAATCATTTATTCTAAATGATTTCTGATTTTTAATGAAATTGAATAATATAATGATAAGAAAAGTTAGAAACCCTGGTACACAACTGAATCTCCAGCTTAAGAAACAGAAATCTCTCATGCTGTTACTGACAGATACATGCCACATTGTACTGGTTTGTGAAAGGAGTAGTACACATGAGTGTATTTCAGTGTAATAAGAAGAGAAATGCTAAACTCTTTTTTTGGCTTCAGTTGGCAGGATAACAGTTTTAACAGTCTGTAAACATCATAAATGTTCATTAGGTAACAAACAGTGGTGATTGCTGAGAATATGCCTTTATACACTTATCCATATACTCCACTGAAAATTGTTGTGATGAATCCATGAATTCAATTTCATGCTATATTAGATGGAAATAAACATTCTTTGCTTTCAAAAATAACGACGCCTTTAAGTGACATCACACGTTTTAGAGGTAGCTTGTATTTTTACTTTACACTGCTGAATATTTAAAGTCTATCAAGTTAGGATTTAAATCCCCCCACTCTCAGACCTTTCTGAAGGTCTATTTTATTTATACTTGCTTTCTGTATTTTTACTTTGTGTACTTGTAAGATACTCGTCCATGAAGCTACCTTTGATTGCAGTGCTGTCTTTTTAATCTCCTGAATCATTTTCCTGCTTAAATCATGGTTAGTTAAAAGGAAATAAAAATATATATATGAAAAAAATCACTCTTACAAACTAAGCCATACAGCAGCACTGCCTCAGTGGTGTTGAAAGGCTGGAATGTGAAGGCTGGTGATCAGAGTGACCTATAGAATTTAATGGCTGTTGAAATCGTATGCCTATGAGTATCTCAGACAGTGCACAGTTATCTAATCTGTCAGTGTGTGCGTTTGTGCTTTTGGATACTGTGCAAGCTTTGGTAACATCTTATTTGTCCTTTTTTTATTTGATAATAAAAACATTTTGACAGCGATTTCTTACACACACAGGACACGTGGCCGGAGAGTTGGCAGTCATGCAGAGAATGCATGGAGTTAAACCGGCCTCTATTTCAGAAGCGCTTCATATGCGTTGGGCTTGACTCAGATGATGACATATAGTGGCTTAACTCACATTCAGTTATATAAATCCCTCGCTGTACAGAGCGATACCTGCTCATGATGTGACATGATTCAGTTGGGAAAAAATATTACAAAAAGAACAAAAATAACCTCTAATTATCTTCCAGAACAGTGTGGCTAGAGACAGAAAATGCATCAGATTTATGGTTACCTGATTTTTTTTTTCTATTCTGTTTATGAAATGCACAAAAATACCCAGAAAATATGACAATTTCATTCAGTTTCTTTTGCAATATTTGTATAGATAATCAGTGGTTAGCGCTGTTGCCTCACGGGAAGAAGATCCTAGCTCCATCTCTGTTCCTCCACCTGGCCGGGTTTTCCTGTGTGTAGTCTGCATGTTCTCCCCGCGTTTGCGTGGGTTCTCTGGGTTCTCCAGCTTCCTCCCACAGTCCAATTCTAAATTGGACATAGGTGTGAATCTGAGTGTGAATGGTTGTCTATCTCTGTGTTAGCCCCACGGCAGGCTGACGACCTGTCCAGGGCGTACCACGCCTCTCGCCGCGTGACAGCCTGTAAAACCATCCTGAATTAGATTGGTGCCCCAGTTCCAGTCTATCCTGGCTGGCACTACCAACCCCTTATTAGAAGAGGTTAAGTTGCCACTGTCCAGCTGTAGGTGCTTTATGCCAACAAGCAGTAACAACAGATCAAAAAGGCATTTGTCCCATTTAAAATATTTAAAATATTTGTCAAGTTAAGAGGTCGATCTGACTTAAAAACCTGGACACTGCGTGGATATATGGTGATGACCTGTCAATCACAAAGTAACCACACTTTTAATCAGCTAAGGTTTGACATGTCATTCTCTATAAATGTTATATAATTTGAAAAAAAAATATAATTTTTTAAATGAGTCTCAAAACTAACCACTGAGCCCATAAGCTCATTAACAAAGTGTTTACTGAGGTCATAAATCAGTGGACAAGTAGTTTTATTTCTCTATTGATTGTTATGAAAATGGACGTCTTTTCTTAATAAGAGTCGCTCCCTGTTGGCTGTTAGAAATATTGCATTTTTTGGGAATTGTCCCACTTTTCAGACCCAGAGGTACGTCTGTCTTTGATATACTGAGAGTGTTTTGGAGCAGTTTTAATCCCTTCATACTTCCTTTTGATGTATTCCTAAAGCAGTTAGAAGAACACAGAGTAAATGAATGTGAGACATAGGAAAAACCGTGGAATACGATGAGGCATTGAAAGGTACGCTGATGGTGGGAGAGAGGTGTGGGAAGTGTAATGAGGAATATTGGATCACACTGGTCCTAAATTTAGCCCAGAGTACTGTTTCACCGGCAAAGAGAGAGAGTGGTGAAGAAAGGAATAAGAGTAGGGTGCAGTGAAGGAAGGGGCACAAGTGATTAGTGCAGAGTAGAGTTTCAGTGGTCAAGAGGAAAACAGGAAAGAGGTAAAGGGGACAGTGTCAGATTTCTGACAACATACAGTACTGCGCACAAGTCTTGAACCACACCTCATGTCTTTACATCTTGCTTCCAAGCAGCCGGATGTTCTTGGAATTTTTAAAAGTAGTCTTGAGCAGTAATTCTCCGGGATTTCTCAAGGTCTTTCAAACTTTTTCTTTGGACGTTGGCTGCTTTTTCATTAGTCCTTTTACTTTTCTTACTCCACTTAATCGCTTAACACTGACCTATGAATCATTTAAGCACTTAACTCAAGGGATGAATCAATGTTGTGTCAACACATAACAGACAACTTAGCAAAGAAACAATTTTAGTTGGTCATTTGAGCCAAAGCCTCATCATAAATCATCTCAGGCTTTCGAGAAGCAATTTTTAAGGAAGGAAAGCAAGAGGAAAAGGCTAAGGATGCCAAGTTATAAATAAAGAGCATTTTAAGGCCTTCATTTCTATTGATTGGATACTGCCAAGTGTGAATCTACTGCCACAAGGTGTCAGCAGCAGCAGCATTGTAGCAGCAATGACACAGCAGAAGTCAAATCTGGCCTAGGTTGAATTTTCCCTAGAAATTAGATGTAAAAATAACTGCTTAACACTGTTTTTAAAAACAGTAACTAACATAACTTCTTCCTTGGATAACGTTTTTTAACCAGTTGCTGAACGCTTTCATTTTCTGCATGTAATTGCATCAGTAGTGCACTAATCCATCCATCGTTTGCTTCCTGTCACATGGAATGCAGCTAGCCAGTCCTCAACTCAGTCATTTGTTTACTTTTGGTTGCATATCACCAGTTCTCACCCTCATATGCTCATGCACCTCTTAGCCTGTTTGTTGTTTCCGTGTTTAACTTGAGTGCTTTTATTGCATATTTTACATATTTTGTTCTTTGCTGGAGGTTGTTGAAGCAGCTCACTTCCTGGGTGCTAAATTGTCATTGGAGGCTAACATGCTGCTCTCATTCTCAGTGACTGGGTTTGTCTTGTTGTTGCACTCAGGATTGTCAAGGCGTGGCATCACCGTCTCACTAATACTCAGATATGACTCTTTTTTGCCTGAGAGAGTTCAGGCTGTGTTGAAGAATAAAGGCAGTCATACCAACTTTCATGCTCGTTGGAATTCTACAACCTCGGTTTTTGCCGTGTATACTCTTTGTCCAAGTTTATTTGCCTCTTATCCATTTTCCTAGCAAAATACAAGAAATGAAGTGTGACTCAAAAACTTCACACACATCATTAGTATGTGTGCAATTTGAATCTCTTAAATTCAGAATGTTTTTATTATTTGTCAGCCTAATTACCAATTTTTCCACATTTTTTCTGTTATAGTATTGATTCAGAGATTTTAATTCAGGATTCCTTTGTGCCATCTGTTTGCATGTTATGGGAATGATGAGAAACTCCTTTTGTAGAATGCACAAAGCATCTTTTTGTAATGTGCTTTTGTATTTTAAAAGCTTGTTTCACCCAAGTTAACTGCTGCTTAGATTAAAACAGCGCTACACCGTGTGATCCTTTTAACTTTTAACACATGAGCTCTGAGCCAAGACGTCCGTGCCCTGCTCTGTTGTTTGAGCCTGTGCTGTGTGCAGGCTTTCAGTTACAGTACTTTGTGTGTTATGCTGCTCAGGTTTCACCATGCATTGACTGCCATCTATGCACACACACACAGACACACAGCATGTCCAGCGCCTTATGTGCACGTGTGTCTGTGTATCTAAATCCATCCATCCGTCAGTCGGCCTGTCCGTGAACCTGCTAAATCAGAAGGTGTTGAAAGGATCACGCGTGGACGTTCAGAGTGTCGGCACAACTTACCAGCTTGTCGCTTATATTCCTGGGTTGCTATTGTCTGCTGTTCATGCACCAGGAGCACATATGAGGCTCGGTCCTGTATTTGTGGGGCAATGCTGGAGTTTCTTATGGTTCAAGTGTAAATGGGTAAATGAGCTGGAATCTCTGTATCGACTCTGCCTTTTGTATCTATGGAGTGAAAATGAAATTTAAAGAATACACAACCTCTATGACTGTGGTGACGACTAGGCCGGATCCACCTGTCAGGGAGGTTTTTACACATTTGCATCACATTTGCACCATAACAGAGTGAAACCATGGTAAAGGTTTCACACTCAGATTACATTAAGTGAAGTCAAACTTTACTTTCAAATACTAGTTTTAGTAAATTGTTAGATTGTGATTTAATACTATATAAAAAATACTAGTAAAAATACTCTTTATTTGCAGCTGTATGATGTAAATACATGACATCAGAGAATGAATATGATGAGCATATTGACTGTGCACCAAAGCATTTGTTGTCAGTATGTAGTAACACTAAGATGGCTACACTATGTGTAGTTTGTCTGTTTGTTGCATTTACAGTTTAGTGATTTTTGCTTTCCTTTCAGCAGCATTGCTTCTGTGTTTTAACTACAAGTAATCTTTCCTTTATTTTGTCTGTCCTTTCATTGAAATGAGCTTCCCACAGAGTGTGAATGCACTTTTCTTCCGTTTGGTTTTGCAGCAGATGACAGTTTACAATAGTTAGTGATTGAAAACAGAGACTGATTTCTCGATGCAGCACTCCAAACTAGTCCTAAACTGTTCAGCTATTTGAGAAAGAATAAAGTAAGAATTATGATAGCAGCCTTTACAGCATTCAAACTTGCCCTGTGTACAGTGAAAATGTAGTTTAGATACAGATATAATATTTGTTGATAGCATGTGAGACAGGACGGACTTTGAACACATGTAAAAGAATTTCGCAGATGTGCACATCAAAATATTTAAATATAAACACATTTTACTTCTAGTGGCTTATTTAGTTTATGCCTAATCAAATGATGAGCTGCTAGTCTGTCCCCCATTGGTCTTCTGTTGTCTGTGCAATTACTGTGTAATTTGCCAGCAGAAGAGCTGTCCTCTAGCTAGCAGTGGCTCATTTAAAACAACATATTTATATATAAGGTAGGCTTGGGCAATATAATGACATTTTCATCATCTATTCAGCAGCTCTCTGTTTCAAACACATGGCTGTGTGTGTGTGTGTGTGTGTGTGTGTGTGTGTGTGTGTGTGTGTGTGTGTGTGTGTGTGTGTGTGTGTGTGTAGTGCAGAATCTATGTCAGTATCTGTGGACAACCCTGCACAGGATGTACTTGGCCAATCGCAGGCAGTATATTTATCCAGACTTATGAACCAAATTTATAGGCGGGTGTAGGAGTGACAAGCCAGATGGACTAGTTAGAAGAACGTTCCTCGCACTTTGATTTAACTCATCAATCTTACAAAAGCCCAGGTGTCCCAGTTTCCCCCAACATTTAAGTGCATCGTGCATAAATGAATCTGTGTGGAGCTGAAAATGAATGAAAATGGTCTCTGATCTGTGCACACATTTAATAACCTGAAATGAAGAAAATGATCAGAAATCACAAATATTTTTAGACATTAATGTGCAAAGGGTGCTTTTTGAAAATCTAAACAATTTGATTTGTATGTTAAAAAAAAAATCATGTTTAGGTTGATTTGCATGTGTTTGATGTGCTCATACGCACTTAAATCTGAGTTTTTGTCCGTAGATCATACACTACATATATTTGCCACCACTTTGAGTCCTCTCGGGTCTTTATTGAAGTGAAACCCAGAGACTTGTAAATGTGCCGGTGAGAGCGTCAGAGGGAGTGACAGATGAGAATTAATCTCTTCCCCAGATGTCCCAGACAGTTTTCATGGAGTCTGTCCAGCGGTGATAAATCTAGAGGCAGAGCCCATGTTTCCGTTTCCATTAGAGCCGTTTGGCTCAACACGTGGTCCTGTCTAATTTTAAAGTGAACCCTTCTTTGCCAGGGTGCCAAAGAGAAAACACTCCTCATTCTCACTGTCTCAGGAACTACCTGTGCATGTTCATGTCTGATGGATGAGTCATGAAAAGACAAAAATTGTTAGCTGATCGGTTTACTGATCATTTGGCAGCTCTATGGGGAGTACCAAGAAAACCAAGGAGGCTCCGGCAGACGGGAGGCCACACGCCTGCTGACAGAGAGGCAGATCAAGAAACATCGGACCCACCACTGCAGCCATGCCAGGACACGGCACGGACACGGACATGGGCGCCGTGGCCAAAATGGATACCACAGCCGCCATCAATACGGCTACTACAGCAGGCAAAGGAACAGGCGTCAGTCCAACATGGAGACCGACGCTGCTGATGAGCAAACAGCTGAGCCCGACCTCGCGTCCTCTGTGAAGAAGAAGCGCTCCTACTCCAAGTGTAGAGGTGAGATGAGGTAAAAGTGAAGACAGGAAATGATGCTGTGTGAGTGCCACGTTTAATGCTTCTGTGGTGTGTTGGTTTCTGCAGACTGCATAGCACGAGTGCAGCGATTCCTTGTGACCAGGTTGGGAGAGGACTGGATCTTCCTGGTTCTCCTGGGCATAACAATGGCACTGGTCAGCTGGACAATGGACTACGCCAGTGCAAAGAGTCTACAAGGTAGGACTGTGAAGCAAAAACACAAGTCAGGTGTTTGTGCAAGAAACCCTTTTTTCCTGCGTTTTCTGTCCTCTTCTAATATCTAAACATTTCCCTTCCTCTCTCTCCTTCTATCCATTTAATTTGGTTCTTTTACTTCTTCTTTTAATTTACTTTGGTTTTGTTTTCTTCTGCCTCTACACTCACTGTCTTTTCCTCCTTAAATTTCCTCCTGCATCAGCCTATAAGTGGATTCACGGGGAGCTGAGGGGGAACATCCCCCTGCAGTACCTGGCCTGGGTATCCTATCCCCTGATGTTTATCCTCTTCTCCTCCCTCTTCTGTCACCTGGTTTCCCCTCAAGCTATTGGTCTGTACCGCTGTCTTTCTCATGCTTCTGTGTGTTTGTCTACCTTAACGTGTAATCCATAGATTTAAAAGTGCATTTCAAATTTAGTCTGCACTCTTAAATACTGGGACAGGATCAAATATTTGGGTTCTTATTGGTTATGAAATTAAGAAAAAAATAGGGAACTGAAGCTGAGGGAGAACATCTCCAACTCATTTTCTCTCCAACCATTAACCGACCAGTCAACAAAATAGTTTTTCATTCATCTAAGCTAATCCGTGAGAAGAGATTCTGTCATTTTCCACACTTTCAGCCTTTTATGATGCTTGATTCCCAACAGCAGCTTTACAGAAGAAAGTTTTTGCATTGCTATTGTTTTCTGTCTGTTTTCGTTCTCACGGTGTCACACAGTACTGCTGTTTTGTTGTCTCGCAGATAGACACAAGGTTTTCCTTGGGTTTGGTGCCTTGGCACATATGGACGTTTGTAAAAGACCTCTCACATTTGTGTGCAATTAATATTGTGCTTCATATGGTTAATACAGTGGATTTGATTTGATGTCTAAACCTAAACAGCAAGCACAATGAAGGGGAAAAAAAGAAAGAATCCACCAAGTGAAACAAAGCACAACAAACACACAACATAAATGAACCACAGGCTCCTGGCTGGCAAACTTGTGACGCTTTCTCCAACCTGCAAATGTGGAATTTTTTGTAGTTTTTTCCCTCAAGCATCACTAACTAACTGCAAAGGAAAACTTGTAATTATTTCTGCAAACAGCATTTGACATAAAATGCAACTTGCAGAAATGTTTGATGCCCTTGAATGAAAATGAATTGATAATTTGCAACAAATTATTCAGAAAACAGCATCACCAAAGCCATCTGAGACAAGTGTAAGGTTAGGAAAGTGTGTCGAGTCATAAAAGGTTCATAACAGTTATTATTAGTATTTTTTGTTATATAACCCTTCTGTTCTAGGTTCTGGTATACCAGAGTTGAAGACCATCCTGAGAGGTGTGGTACTAAAGGAATATTTGACTCTGAAGGCGTTCATTGCCAAAGTCATTGGTCTGACGGCTGCTCTGGGCAGCGGCATGCCTGTAGGCAAAGAGGTGGGTCAACCCAGATAAATTAAAAAGCTTCTCGCGGGCTGTTTCATTTAATCTAAGCATTGCATTTTTTAAATTTTATTAACCTTTTTCTTTTTATGCTCCATTCCTTCACTCAGGGCCCGTTTGTTCACATTGCCAGCATCTGTGCAGCAGTTCTCAGCAGGTTCATGTCCTTTTTTTCAGGAGTTTATCAGGTAAGCTGATGTCAGGAAACACTTGAATTTCCCTCTGATTGAATATTCCTTATTTATATGTTGCTTCAATGCTGACTCCTCCTCCTCTCTGGATCAGTAGAATCCATACTGTTACACAGACATCCTGACGGTCGGTTGTGCTGTCGGGGTGGGCTGCTGCTTCGGTACTCCGCTTGGAGGTACACATCCTTTTCCCTGTGCTCCTCTGCTCTCTTTGTCTGACTCATATCTCTCAGGAGTGCATATAAGACAGTCAGGCCTCTGCTTTGGGTATTTTCATCACAGTCTGGTGCAGACAGGAAACTGAAATTCCAAGTCAAAAACTGAAAATATCTGAATTCTTATGTTCATCTACAGTCAGTTTCCCATATTGCGGGAGTTTTAAATGTAGATATATGTGACAGTTGAAGTACGCATCTGATACGTGACTAATTCTCTGCTCTTTTTTTCTTCCTCCACCAGGTGTGCTCTTCAGCATAGAGGTAACATCTACATACTTTGCTGTAAGAAACTACTGGAGAGGATACTTTGCTGCTACATTTAGTGCCTTCATATTCAGAGTGTTATCCGTGTTTAATAAAGATGCAGGTATGTGTGCAAATATATATGTACTACTTTCCAAGACATGCGCTAGAGGGAGCCCTCTCTCCACAAAGCAAAGTGTCATGTCTTTATATTGACACTGACAATACATGTATGTACTGTAGCTACAGCACTCTCCCTCCACTAGATGGCGATCTCCTCCTTCATGTAGCAGCAGAGTGTTTCAGTGCCTCACTCGGGTCTCCGTGAAATTTTAACCAATCATTTTGCTGTACAAACACATTTCTGTGACTTTGCAGTACACCACATATTAGTTTTGTGTTTGTATGTCACAGTAAATGTGTTATCTGATATTAGTCTAAGTACTAACATAACTACAAGCTCCAGTTCATTACTTAAATGAACTGAACTGAAAGCCGAGGGTATAAATTTTGGCACTTTTTCTTTTCTTTTGCTTCCAGTAACAATCACAGCTCTGTTCAGGACTAACTTTCGTATGGATTTCCCTTTTGATCTGCAGGAGCTGCCAGCGTTTGCCATCATTGGGTGAGCAAAGAGAAAACAGACACACACACTCCACAGCAACCTCGTTAGGTACACCTGTTCTTTGTGAAGGCATAAATCCAACTCACCAGTATTTGGACATGCTCAACATAACGTAATTCAAAAAAGTGCATCAGAATAAGGAAAAGCATGATTTAAGTGACTGTGATTGTAGCATAATTGCTGGTCTGAATATTTCATAAACTGCTGATCTACTGGGATTTTCCCCTCATAGCCATCTGCAGGGGTTACAGAGAAATGTCCAAAAAAGAGAAAATATGCAGAGGTCAGAGGTCAGAGGAGAATGGTCACTCTGCTTCAACCTGACAGGCAGCGGTAAATTAAACAACCACTCGTTACATGCAGAAGAGCTCACCCTGACAATATGTTTGAAACAGTTTGGCTGCAACAGCAGAAGACCAGACTAGATGCTACTTATGTCAGCCAATAACAGGAAACTGAGGCTAAAACTCGTCAAGACTGGATAAATGTTGCCTGGGCTGATTTGTCTCGATTTCTGCTGCAACATTCAGATGTCAGGATCATAATTTGGCATAAAAAACATGGATCCGTCCTGCTTTGTATCATTGGCTGGTGGTGGTGTAGTAGTGTGGGGGATATTTTCTCGGCACACTTTGGGGCCCATGTCTGTCTCTTCATGATCACATAGTGTCCATCTTCTGATGGCTGCTTCTAGCAGAATAATATGTCATGTTTCAAAGCTCGAGTAATCTCAAACAGGTTTCTAAAAGATGACAATGAGTTCAGCCACCAGATTTCAATCTAATAGGACACCTTTGGATTGTGGTGGACATCATGGACGTGCAGCTGACAAATCTGCATTAACTCTGTGACATCATGTCAATGTGGACCAAAATCTCTCTCGAAACGTTTCCAGCATGTTATTGAATCTATGCCATGAAGAATTAAGGCAGTTCTGAAGGGAAAAGGTGGCCCAACGTGGTACTAGCAAGATGTAACTAATGAAGTAGTGAGTAGAGTATGTATGTCTTGATGCATGCTCAATCATCCAGGTAAGTAAATCCTAAAAGGTTGATTCTGTTCATCTGGACGTAGCGTTTTCAGTTCCAGGTGAACAGAATCAACCTTTTGGGATGAGAGTATACATGTTTGACCATTTTCACTCTGCATCTCCAAACATGTCCTCAGGGACCAGACTGAAAATGGAGTAAATCAGTCGAATAATAAAAATGTAGTTGCAGCTGTTATTTTATGATTTCCTCTACTTGATGAGTATTTACACAGAGTTTGCTACAGTTAGATTGACATGAGAAAATGAAGGTGATTCTTAGTTACTCGGTCATAAGCAGTTACTTGCTGAGGGGCTGCTGATTGATTTTGTTTGAGGCTACTTTGCTTCATGTGCTAAGCAGTAAAGAAGCAGCACCACAACTTTGAACCAAGTGAAGTTTCTTTCATAGATCTAAACCATCCAGTATAAAAAAACACGGCAAACCAACTGCTCAGAAAGCCTAAACATGAATCTTTTCCATGACATTTAGTTTAAAGCTTTTATTACTTTTTTAATTGTAAGTGCAGTGTTGTTCTACAGTGGTGTCCAACTCCAGTCCTCAAGGACCAGTGTCCTGAAACTTTTCCATGTGTCCCCGTTGCAGCACACCTGAATAAAATTAGTAGGCATTAGCAAGACTCTATAGAACTTTACTGCATGCTGAGGTGGCAACCCCTAACTCAACTCAAGTAAATTTAAGTAAATGTAACTGTTTGGAAAAATGTGCTTCTAACAGTACTTTTATTGCACCTTGTTCATTCACTCAGGAGCTGCTGTAACATGAATCAAATGGCTGAATTGCCACCTCAGCATGCAGTCAAGTTCTATAGAGTCTTGCTAATGACCTGCTAATTGTATTCAGGTGTGTTGCAGCAGGGACACATTGAAAAGTTTCAGGACACCGGCCCTCGAGGACTGGAGTTTGACACCCCTGTTTTAGACGCATCCTTGTTCCGACACACCTGAATCAAATGAATGGCTTGTTATCAGGCCTTTGCCAAACTTGATGGCATGCTGAAGAGGTAATCCAACCATTTGGATTCAGCTGTGTTGGAGTAGGGATGCATCTAAAAGCTGCAGGACAGTAGCTCTCGAGGACTGGAGTTGGATGCCTCTGTTCTACACGATATAAACTGCATTATAAAGTAAGCAAAATCCCCCTTTTTTCCCCCAATTGGCCAATAAAACTACCAGTAGTGCCCAATGTAACATCAGACACTGGACAAATGTCTTGAGACTACGCTGATATGTATGACAGCAACATGTATATAATATAAATGACTTAAGGCTGTAATTAATGAGTGTCCGACTTTCTCGTTGGTACAGGATCTTCTGCGGGTTCCTCGGCGCGTTCTTCGTCTACCTCAACAGACAGGTGGTGCTGTTTATGAGAAGACCCAATGCCATGACCCGCTTCCTGACTAAACAGTGAGCCTCTCTGCTGTGGCAGCTTTTAATTTACTTTAGCCCGTGCTGCCTGTGCCTTACTGTAGGTACTTTAATTACTTTAATGCACAGGTATGATCAGGATAATTACTGGTGCTTGTTTCGTTCACAGAGGTTTGACTTTCCTTTTGTTTTCCTCCAGCCGACTGCTTTTTCCCGCTGTGGTAACGCTGATAATCGCCACCTTGACCTTTCCACCTGGATTTGGACAGTTCATGGCAGGAGAGGTCAGAGTTTATAGCTTGTTGTCCTGTTTATTATGTAAGCACACCAGAATATTAAAAAATTGATTTACATGCCAAATTATTTATCTTAGCACACATTTGTTTTCACATCAAGAACACAAAGTTTTCATGTCCAGTAACCATCCTCATGTAATCGTATCATAACCTGAAAGCATAATCTGAGCTTCTTTGGCCTGAAGTCGACAGAAAGCAGGCACCAGTGGTCTCTTAGATCTTCGGTTTCCTTTGGTGCAAAGCATCATCACAGACCAGTAGCCATGATAAATATGAGCCTGCTGTGTCCCCTCCACTGATGTTACATCACACAAGTTTTGGGATTTGAAGTTCAGTATTTACAAACCGTGACCTCTGGGTGCCGCAGGGTGCCGCTAACATCAACACTTAGTTTGAGCACTAATGAGACAAACTTTAATCATGCAGTGTAATTAGACTGCAAAGATGAATTCAGTTAAGTTTGTAAATGGCTGAAAAGTGTTCAGATATATAGAAGAAGTTTATTCACTGGTTGCCTGAAGCCAAATTTCTCTCACTGTTTAGCAAAGTCAGGCAGAAGCCTGGAAAATAATGAGACACCCGAATGCACACATAAGCAAAATAGAGCCTGAGGGCTTGAACTGGCCTGCGGAACAACTCAGTCCGACCCCCGATGACCTAAAAGGAAAAGTAAACAAACCACAACCCGTTCGTGTTACTGAATATTAAGGAGGATGACTGTAGTGAGTCTATACTACTTTATAATTTGATTTCAACATAGGGCACGGGTGTGAAAACGAGTGTGTTTTCTCTGATGGCAAAATGAAAAGAAATTAAAAGTTGATTCCTATCTCCATTCCCATCTTATCCCATATTTGTCCACTGGGATTCATGGAGTTTGGTGTATTTCTGCTCTCTGTGTATCAGTTGGCTCTTTGCTTACTTTATCTAAGGCTACGTCCACACGTACACGGGCATCTGTTTCTATGCGTTTGGACCTTTCATCCACACGTAAATGGTGTTTTGGGTCACTGAAAACTGAGATTTTTAAAAACCACGTTATTGTTTACATGAAATGAATTTCTACAATGGCGCATAGAGACAAAATACTGTTGCTGTTAATCTGACTATCTGCAGTTTTTACATGCTTACATATAAACACGCAGTTACTGTCCATCCATTTACAAAGACAGAGGCTTCAGAGTGAACTTCTACGTTAAACACAGACGCTCTTAAAACCCAAATCCCGACGCCAACGTCATCATCGGTTTTGAATAAATGTAATTTTTTAAAAATTAAAATGTCTTATGATTGTGAATCACTCAGACTAACGTGAAATTTTCAGTTTGTTTCTTTATTGAATAAACCGTGTACGTGTGGATGTAGCCTAAGTCAGCATGACTCACTGAGGCAGAAAATGCTACCCATCCCCTCCCTAATGTTTTTAATAATTGATATAAAAATTTGGCATATCAGTTTTTAGCCCTGTTGTAAGGTTGACTGTGAAGCACGAGCCACACAGGACTGGGCAAAATGTATGATCCAGTAATATAATGTGAATAATTGTAGTTTTATGTTGTATTTTTTTTGGAAAGCTGTGTCAGTGTTTACGGCTCTTCACTCATTAAAGTCTTTCAATCTTGGAGTCCAGGCTTTCAAAGTTCCCTGGCATGGAAGGAGACACCACAGCCGTCAAACAATACATATTTAACATAGACGTTAATGCTACACTTATGTGTGTCAACAGTTGACAAAATTGGTTGATTTATAGAAATAACACAGAAAGAAATCACGTTTTTCTGATTCCCAAAGACTTACTGAGAACGCACCAAACTAACTCAACCTACTCGATTATAAACCAACTCCTGTGTTTTGTGAGGTAGAATTCATGTTTTTCTGTTATACTCGGTCTATTTCCTTCTTATACTTAAGCCTTTGACTCTACTCATTTTCTCCTTCTGCTGCTCTCCTTTCTCTCATTTGCTATTCCTGCCTGCTTGGCAGTTTGTTGACCACCACTGTGGATTAATGTATGTCTGCACCTGTTTCCATTTTCATGGGAAAATATGAACTAGAATAGAATAGAATAGCTTTTTATTGTCACTGTTACAAGAACAGTGAAAGGCAGTTTGGCATCTCTCCGTGTGTGTGAAGTACACAATAGCGTAAGTATTTACACAATGACAAATTTACATTTACACAAGAAAGATATGTACAAGTTATACATACACCTGCAAACATACACGCACATACATACATATATGTATATATACATATTTGCATCCGTACATGCATACACACACATATTTCCACATACACGCTTACATCTATATGCATACACATACATGCCATCTAACTAGCAGGTGCATTGAGAGGTGCAGTGTGAGACTTTTGCACAACACTGTATATTCTGTTTTACCATTTTAGCCTTAAAAACTTGCTTTCCTTATACATCAGAATATTGCACATATCCCTACGTGCAATATTCAGAACATCTTCGCCATATTAATGCACATCTGTGGCCCTGCTGTGTGCAAATGGATTTTCAAGGTAAGAGAAAAGATCAACAGCTCACCCACCCAGCGCTAAAAGCTAATCATGTGTTTCACAGGCGCTCAGAATAGACCACTTAGTGTGAACCAGGTATGTGTTTTAATGCATATGTCAGTCAGTAACACCCCAACATGATTCACACACTCATTGTAGAAATGCGTCACACCTTTTTAATGAAGACACACTGTGGGTTTTAACACAGTGAAGTGTGGCGATGCCTAAATTTAAATCATTTCTCCTCAGGAAAAAAATAAATAAATGGGTGAACAGGTCCATGTTTGACAGACACCTGTTCTTACCCTCAAAGACTTTATCCACACCCTTTGGGGAATGAAATCCTTCCAATCCAACGTGGTAGCTCGGTGCAAAGTGACAGAAGAAGCAACTCACAGAGAGGAGATTAAATGCTATAAGGTTTGTGAACCAGACATGAACCCGCAACTTCAAAAAGCAGCAGGGAAGCCTATTACATCCGAGCTCTGCAGAGAGGCCCACAGCAGCCTTTCACAGAAACTCAACAGTTCCACTCACACTCCAAACGGTGGATTTCAGGGACCGCGATTCGAGCCAAACTCGAGCAGGAAATACAGAAGTAGAGAAATCAACATGACGTTGGTGCTGTTTCTCCCCCCGCAGTGGTGTTATGCAGATGCGGGAGGCGCTGCGTTTTGTTCCTGTGAGCAATTTCAGAGGCATCTATGCAAATGTGGAGCAAAACGGTTGAAGTGAATTAGTCATTCATGAGTCATCAGAAGTGAATGACTCATTGGACACGGCCACCCATACCCGTCTGCTTCCAGCTTTCTGGATGACTTCCTGCCTGTTTATCTCACTTGACTTTCTTCCTCACTTCACTTTTTTGCTCCCATTTTCTCTCTTAAACTTCTTCCTCTTCTTTCGTATCCATTTCCTTCTTATCCCTCATCCTCCTTTTAAATTTCACTCTGCCTTTAACCATTTTTCCTCCTCTTGCTCTACTTTTCTCCCTCCCTTCACCGTTTCCTTCTTGTTTTTTTTATTTTCACCTTTTATTGCTATAACTTCCCCTTATATCCCTCTCCTTTTTGACTTTTTTATATTTTCTCTTCCTGTCCTTTTTTTGCTTTACCTTCTCCCCTTGTTTTGTGTAGACGACCTCTTACACATATCTTCCCTGTGTTCTAATCCTGTTTCTTTGAAAAAAAAAAAGTTTTGTAAGTCACACTTTGAAAAAGAAAAGTGTGAGTGTACTTTTTTATTTCACAGATTTCTGACTGCATTGTTAAGTTTGACTAACTCCTGTATATAAAAAACTACAGACTGTGTAATGAAATTGGTCACATTCACTGTAATATGTAAAATAAGCAGTGCTAATTTATCATCTAACACTTGCAATCCTGGTTAGCAAGCTGCACTCATGAACTGCATGGGTGCAAAGGACAAATGCACATGACGCACAAGTAACCATCGGATAAAATACTTGAAGTTTATACAGAATACAGTTTGCAGTGTGTGCCACACAAAAAGTCATCATATTTGTTAGACAACTGGAGGTTGTTACTTGATTAACAGGAAGTCTGATTATCAGCTGATTTTACAGCTTTGAACTTAAAAATGCAAAAATCGATAAAAAAAATTGATAAAAAGAAGAAAGCTTTTTTAGCCAAGCTTGCTGTTTGTCAAGGCAAATTTTAAGTTTCCATGGAAATGATTATGAATCAACTTGTGTCAAAGGTTATCTTTTTAATTTTATTTTCACAATATTAAACTAATTTAAATTATTTTCCTAAACTCATCTAATTTTGATGTTATGGTTAATTTTGAACAGATATCAAAGTGTTCACATTTTCACCTTGATGCAGGTTTGGCTTCACATTTTATTTAAAGTGGCTTTAAAAAGATCTTAAATTTAAATCACGTACATTTGTAGATATTCTGCTTTTCTCCTCCACCACCAGTTTCCCCTCTCTGCCCATCTGTCTCACATTTTGTCCCTTCTGCCTCTCCTCACCTCATTTCCCCCTCTGTCCTCTTTCTTTCCAGCTGATGCCCAGAGAGTGCATCAACTCTCTGTTTGACAACTTCACATGGACAAAGATTTCAGGGTCTCCTCCACCGGTCGGTCTGGGCCGCTCTGCTGCCTGGCTGCACCCTGATGTCAGCGTCTTTGTCATTCTGGTGCTCTTCTTCCTCATGAAGGTTTGTGACTGCTAGGAAATTTTGTTTTGTCATCCTTTCTGTGTATTTGTGCGAAGTTGCGTTATGCATCTGCGTGTTTATGTGAGATCGTTTGTGACACCGTGTGTGTGTTTGTGTTGGAAGGCAGGCTCCGACTGACGTCAGCATTTTCGTCATCATCCTCCTCTTCGTTAGGGACATTTGTTGCAGGTCACTCATGTTGTGTGTTGGTGAAGGGGACATCTGTGTTTGTCTTCTTCCTTTTCTTCCTGTTCAAGGTCAACAGAGCTGGCAGCCTGCCAACACTTCTAGCTTTCTTAGGTTTTCTTTAGTGCAGCTACACACACGCACACACACACGCACACACACACAAATCCCAGAGCTTCAGAATTCCCACTGTCTTCTTAGCTGTTTGCTTAAATATTTTACGAGCATAGATGTGTGTGTAAATCTGGACTAGGTGCTGGGATGACAATGAATCAGCAAGAAAGTTGATGAAATGCTGTAAAAGAATCACAGTTTGCACAAAGGTGGGCAAACAACCCATATAAATCCTAATAAAGAAGAAACCTGCGATGTGGACCAAGGTAAAGTCTTTTCAAACAAACATCAGATGTTCAAAGGAGCCAAGCAGAGTGATGGGTCTATAACATTGTGAAACTCAGACTATTAACCGATACAAACAAATCCAGTGTCTATAAAGCTCGGTGACAATGACTGGTGCAAAAACCAGTGAACAAAGGATAAAAAGATGAAGAACCTGACAGCCGTCTATTGGC
This sequence comes from Oreochromis aureus, assembly GCF_013358895.1. Classification (NCBI taxonomy): domain Eukaryota; kingdom Metazoa; phylum Chordata; class Actinopteri; order Cichliformes; family Cichlidae; genus Oreochromis; species Oreochromis aureus. Next base: position 34,674,288 of record NC_052962.1, read on the forward strand.
CTTGAATACAGATGGCTGTCTGGTTAAAGATCTTATGCAGACTTTGAAATGATCGTTTAATGTCCAAGGCCATTTTTTAAGATTGCTCCCAGGTGCAGAAACTGCTCTCACCCATACAAATTAATGGGCGAAGTCATTAACATCCAGACAATGTCAGAGTAGAGGACAGCAGTCAGAAGGAATTTTGACAACAAGCAGACAGGGTCCGAACAGGGTTGAGAATAATTGTGAAAATTATACGTGATCTGAAATCTGAACTGACTCTGGTGTCGTTATCGTCTTCATAAATGATGTTTGGGAGAATAAAGTTGAAGCATTTTCCAGAGTTGTTCTTTCTGGACTGAAAAGTCTGTTCGCAATCAATATATACTTTACTGGTGTTAAGGTGGAGTGTGGACCCCAATGCAGACGTAACACATGGACAGGCAGACTGTAACTCAAAATGAAGACAATTCAAGTCCAAAAAGTAACTTAATCAAAATATCTGGAGAAAAAAAACAAAAAAACAAACTAACCAGAAACAACATGATACAGGAAAACTAAAGCGCTGCCAAAGGATAAAAGGACTGACTGGGCTTACTGTATGTACACACTGAGGGTAATGAGAGTTGGAAACAGCTGAGGGAAACACATGAGTGCAAACAATCTGGGACAATGAGATGAGGGCAAGTAAAACTCAACACAAGGCACGTGAACAAATAACTATCAAGGAAATAAAATGGGATAACTAAGCGACACGAATTAACTTAATACAAGGGAACTGATACAAAAACACAAAACTAAACTCAACAGAATGGAACTAACGAGGAAAACACATAAAGAACAATATAAACAAAACCATAACCAGGAACTAAGGAGAGGGAAACATTAAGCAAATGACACTAAAAACTGAGAGTTATCAGAAGACATTAAAAAAAACCTATAAAGTTCATAAACTCAACATGCTGAGTCAATGACCCAGAACCAAGACAGCTGGTGCCTACATGTACAAGAGCTTGAAACCTACATATTATTTATACATTTTTAAAAAGCTGTCTCATGAAACAAAATGGAACTGAAATTACAATGTAATCTTCAGAAGAAACTGGTGATAACCTTTGTGTGTGTTGATGCCCATTATTAACAGTGGGTGAACGGCCACCTCCTAAAGCACAACCCCTGTAGCATTTAAATCCCTGGGACTCAATTTTGGTATTAGGAGCCTCTTGGACGAGAGGTGAAACGTCTCCAGAGTCTTTCAAGAAGTTCAGTTGCCGTCTTTTCAAGCTCTTACGACCACCATGACCTGGATGACTGAGAATCTATGCAGACATCAGAGCACACTCATTTGTATTTAACTCTGGACATGTGCGAACATATTTTTAAAAAATCAAAGCTATTTTGACATTAAAAACTAACCTGCATCACTGTTCTTCCTTTTGAAATGCTGTGACCAGAACTTCCAAAGTCACATAATTCTTGTTTTTTATTAAAAAAAAAAAAAAAAGCCCAGACAGACAAAGTCTGGTCTCTAAATACTCTTGAGTCATGACCAGCCTACAGTCTGTTGGCTGGTGCAGAAAATGGTGCCAAGCTGTCGATGCCTCCTGTTTGGTGAAAATCTGTGACTTCTCAACAGCTCGGGCACACAGCAGTGTGAAAGCACATTACCATTTCACTAAATACAAAATACAAACTGCTACATGGAAGTCAGATCATGTTTGTCTTGGTGATGTGTTATTATGCTATATGTTTCTGTCCACTTAAAACCACCAATATGTTCCTGTTTGCTTATTTTTCTTCAAAGTTGCGAAGCTTTTTCATGCGAGTCCAGCTGGAGGCAAACGATTATAAAGCCTGCATCTCAAACATCGAGACTTGCTGTCACTGATAGTTAAAATTCAATCCAAAGATATAGTATACAGAATGTTTTGTAGTCCATAGCTCTATACATTTCACCATTTAAATTAGATTAGGTTTTATTCAGGAAATTAGGTTAAATTTCCAAAATGACTCCAAAGAAAAGTTATTCTCACCCGTTTCTCTTCGAAGAGCCTCAATCTGTGTTTCTGTCTAAAGTCAAATTAGGCAGTAATGTTGTACAGATAATCGTATCAACTGGATATTAGAGGCTGTCACTCAGCATCATTCACTGCACTGGTTCAGTCATGGTGTTTCTCACTGGAGCAGAGCGGCCCCCTGCAGTGCAAACTTAATTCAGCCACAACTGAGAGCAGCTGCCTGGTGAAACTCCCGACACACATACAGGGTTTCTTTCCTGCTGCTGTCAGCCTTTCTCCACTACACACTCAAAACCTGCCTTCCTCTTTTGTCCTTTACCTGATTTGACTTTCCATCGTTGTCTATATAAAAAGCTCCATGAATGTTACATTTAAATGCACATGTGAGCGTTGCAAAAGTTACTTGTGACAATAAATAAACGAGCCTAATCAGCTGTATCTTCAGTGAGTCCCTCATCCTGCATAATTGTTCTCCACCAGCTCAGAGTTCAGCTGCTTATGCTAAATGAAGCAGGTTCTCCAAGTGCTGGTTAGAGAAACACTCCAGGTTCTCTCATTAAACATAACCACCATAACGATAGCCTAGCCCAGGGGGTGGGTCACGGTGACAGCAGCCTAAGCAGAGAAGCCCAGACCTCCCTCTTCCCGGCAACTTCCTCCTACATATCGAGGGAAACACCAGCCTATAGATGTAATCTCTCCAGCATGTCCTGGGTTTGCCCCAGGGCCTCCTCCCAGTGGGACATGCCTGGAACACCTCATTTAGGGGGTGCCTGGAGGCATCCTAGTCAGAGCCCCGAACCACCTCAACTGGCTCCTTTGGATTTGGAGGAGCAGCGGCTCTACTTTGAGCCCAGATCAGATGGCCAAACTCCTCACCCTATCTCTAAGGGAGAGCCCAGCCACCCTTCAAAGAAACCTCATTTCCGGCACTTGTATCCACAATCTCGTTCTTTCAGTCATTACCCACAACTCGTGACCATAGGTGAGGGTAGGGACGTAGATCGACTGGTAAATCGAGAGCTTCGCTTCTACACTCAGCTCTCTTTTCTCCATGATGGAACGGTACAGCGTCCGCATCGGGCAGCCGCAGCACCAATCCATCTGTCGATCGCCTGCTCCCTTCTCCCCACACTCGTGAACCAACCTTTTTCGACTGAAGACCATGGCCTCAGATTTGGCGGTGCTGATTTTCATTCCCGCTGCCTCAAACTGGGCTGCAAACCAGTCCAGTGCGAGCTGGAAGCTGTCACCCGATGAAGCCAACAGAACCACATCATTTGCGAAAAACAGAGATGAGATTCTGAGACCAACCAAGTGAAAGCCTTCCGCCACTTGCCTACACCTAGAACTTCTGTCCAAAAAAGTTATGAACAGAATTGTGACAAAGGGCAGCCCTGGCAGAGTCCAACACCTACCGGAAACTCAAGAGCTCACTGAATTCTAGAATGTCCAGTCATGAAATTTCCTCCCTTCTAAATATTCCACAGTCAGCTGTTAGTGGTATTATGACAAAGTGAAAAGATTGGGAACGACAGAAACTCAGCCAGAAAAGTGGTAGGCTCTTAATTACAACAATTTTAACTTCTTACAAGCAAGGAGTCACCCCCTGCTGGCTTTTAGAAAGAATGCATTTGTAAAACGCTTCACACTTTACCTGGAAAATGGGCATCTTTTATATACAGTCTATGGTAGCACCTGTCTCTGTGTGAAGTTTTTTACTTAAGTCTCTTTATCACATTGCTCTGCATTACTTTTCCTTTTCTCCACTCTCTCTGTATTGGCCTCTGAAACACTGAAGCAAACAGAGTGTTTCAGCTCCCATTTATCTCGGGATTTATGACACTGATGAAGGAGCGAGTGCTGGGTGACACTGTGTTTGTATGTGTGAGACTCTCTTTGTGTGAGTTTCTGATTGATTGTGTTTGACTGTCAGGATTAAAAGAGAGCAGAAGACCGAGCACAGTCTCCTCTGTCATCAGGATAGCAGCCACCCTGTGAAAGACGTGCTAATGAGTTTTTATCTTGTTCCACAGTAATTAAGTTATCAAACGATGATGACAAATTATGTGTAGAATTGGTAATCTGGATGGTTAAAATGGTAATGTAGTGTTTCCCACCAATCCATTTGAATGAAAAAGACAAAGCCTAGCATGGTGCCTAGAACAGACAGACTTTCACCCCCGCACGCCAAAATCCAGAGCTTGTCTGAAGGTATTCATTATCACTGATGAGCTCTCAGCACCCAAGTAGAAAGCGTATTATTAGGAAAGCTATTTTGGAGTTCCTTTCTGATGAATACAGAAATTATTTGGACACAGACTGTGCAAATGACATTTGAAGGGTGAGTTTAGCTTTAGTTCACCCTGCAGAGGACCGTGATCTTTTCACTCACACGTCGAGTTGGCAGCCACCCAGTGCAGCTACATCACCATCCACTGCAGCTTCACTGGAGCAGCTGTTGATTAAGTGCCTTGCTCAAGGACACCCAAAGGTGATTGGGTCCCCTTCCTCACAGCATACATGTATACATGCTTTCAAGATTGGCCACTTCTGTAACACACCGAGAGAATGCCAAATTAGATATTTGAGACAAGGAGCACTAAAAAGGTGCAAAGACATTCTCCTGTTGCTATGCACCCAACAGCTTGGTAGCAATCTAATTAGTATTAAGTGGATGTGCTGCAGTGACAAAGTAGATGTATTGAAAATGAAAACAAAAACAAAAAAAGAGCTGATGTGCTTTCTTTTGAAATTGAAGATTTAGAATTGAATCGTTTTTTGTCTGACTGTCTTGTTCAGCTTTTCAAACTCTGAATAGTGCTTCTCATGCTAATAGCTAACATAATCAAACTTGGTTAGCAAGCTGCATTTATATACTGTACACATGCATCAGAAAAATAGCCTACCTGCTAATTAGCGCTAACAGATAAAATACTGAAACTGCCTTCACTGAAACTGAGGTGCATACTTCTTAAATGGTCAGTTTAAATGCACAGTAAGCCATATTATTATACCAACAGTACAAACATGATCCAAAAGCACAGTTCATTGACTTTAATGAGTACAGGTGAGGCTAATGACAATGGTTAACCACTTTTAACCTAACATTCACACAATCGTACCCTGATGGATGCATTGGGAGAAACTTGGGGTCCAAAGTGTCCAAACATACTTCATGCATATGACATGCAGACTAGAGGAGCCCGGGATCAAACCACTGACCTTCAAATAGGTATACGATCCACTCGAACTCCTGAGCCACAGCTGCCCTGACTGAAAGTTTTCAATTAAAACAGCCAAACCTGTAATAATGCAAACTTTAAATCTTAATAAAAATTAAACAGGTGTTATAGAAAGAAAAGAAAAATCAGCCCCACCCCCTACCAGCAACCAGTTTACTTCACTGGTCGAGCAGGTGGCCATAAGGCTGAAATGCAGCAGTCCAAGTCTCACCCGTAGCCCCTCCTGCGTGACCTCCCCTGCTCTCTCTCCCCTCCTTCCTGTCTACCCTTCACACCTGCACTATATGCCCCCATACAGTAGTTATTAAGGAGCTTGGCTATAGAGGCCACAACTGTGGCTGTAAACTTATTTATTTCTGCTGTAAAGTTTGTCATTTTAGGTATTTTAACATGAAAGTGTATTCTTGATCGACGCAATCCTGAATCTGGCATCGCGTGGCTGGGTGGAGGAACTTTAGTTTTTGGCACTTTGTGTTGGTGTCATTTGGGTTAAGGCACATTATTAACCTGTATTAATACAACCTGCCCAGAATTCAGACCACATGTTCTCAAAAGAATGTCACCAGATGTCTTCTGTAACCAGCTTTTAGAAAAGAACGATTTTAGCACATGTGCAGTATTTCACATGCAATTGTTCCTACAAAAGAAAACAAAACTAATGAACCAAAGAAAGTTAAAAATAGACACACACATGCATCATATGTGCTAAAAATTAAATAGCTATTCATTACCAGTGTTGTTTTCTGCTCCAAATCAAACGTCAGCCCAATACCACAGTTCGGATTCTTATCACCAAGTTATTATGTCCTTAGAGGCTTTATTGTCCAAATGTCAGGCACACACTCATTTCATAAATCCAGTATAGTGTTGTAGGAAGATATCTGAGTTTCCAGTGTGAAAGCAGAGTACCCTAACATGACTCAAACGTGGTTCACAAGCCAGTATTTCTCCACAGGTGGAGGTGGAGACACCGATAAGAGGCTGAACTGTAAGAAAGTTAAGTCTCATCTGGTTTCTATTGGTTGCAATCATCAGCTCTGAGTTTTTGACTAAAAAGCGTTTCATGTCGTCTCTCCTGCAGTTCTGGATGTCTGCTGTGGCCACCACCATGCCCATCCCATCCGGAGCTTTCATGCCAGTCTTCATCCTAGGTGAGCGTTTTGAAGCTTTGCGTTGGCTTAAGTCTTCATCCTCTTTGGTTGTCACTATAAATATTGACTCTGTAAACAGTACAGTTCAGAAACCTTTATCTAAACTTTGATGATAATTAATGTATTTTATTTTTAAACTATATTTACTTTTAGCCCCACTTTCGTCCTATAGGAGCTGCGTTTGGCAGGCTGGTAGGGGAGATCATGGCCACTCTGTTTCCTCATGGGATCGTGTTTGATGGCATTCTTTACCGCATCATCCCTGGAGGGTACGCAGTCATCGGTTAGTTTCTTGTTTCTCCTCATAATTTTTTTCCACGTTTACTCTTTAATCACGGCTAACTATGATCCACCTTAGCAACTAGCCTATTTTTTAACTTAACATATAAGTCTTACTGTCAAACTGTCCTCATCTTTTTCCCCTTAACTGTCAGCTTCCTGTGCCCTCAGCTTGTCGGGCGTGTTCAGCCCTCTTCCTCTTTCTGTACTGTCACTTCCCTCATCTTCTTTCTCCTTCAGCTTCTCCTTCTGTCAGCCTCTCTGGTCCTCCAGTCGTCACTCATTGTCAACTTGTCCTCCCCACCTAATCCTCTACCCCACCCCCATTCTCGTCCTCTTCTCCCTCCATCCCAAGTCCTCTTCCTCCTTTCCATCAGAGCATGTGGTCGCTGTGCTCTGACAGTTAAATGTCACCCTGGGTTTGCTCTGCTGTCCTCACCTCAACAGCTGACCCAGAAATGTGGCCTTTTCTTCAATCCTCGCTCCCGTTGGCCTACAAAAGCCCGTCCTTAATTTCTCTCCTCCCTTTCTACCTTTTTTAATCTCTTCTTCTCTCTTATCCTTCTCTCGGTAGTCTCCCAGTATCAATCATTTGTCTCGTGTGTTTCCTGTCTCTCCTTACATTGCTTCTCATTAATCTACTCTTGTGTTTCATGGTTTCCTCTTCCTTCCACTGATTTTCCTTTTCTCCCTCATTCTCTTTGCTCTGTTCCTGTCTGCTCCCATCCTATTCTGCTCTTCCTTGTCTTTTAACTTCTGTGCATCTCATTTTCTACTTTCCATCAGTGCACTTTTACCCTTCCTCCTTCCTGTTATTCTGTGATCCATCTCTTCCTACTGTATCTTGTACTGTCTTTCCTTTGGCACGTCTCCCTTCCCCCACCCTCATCATCCCATCCCGTTTCTCTGGCAGGAGCAGCAGCGTTGACTGGGGCTGTGACTCACACAGTGTCCACGGCGGTTATCTGCTTCGAGCTGACAGGTCAGATCTCCCACATCCTGCCCATGATGGTGGCAGTAATCCTGGCCAACATGGTGGCCCAGGGCCTGCAGCCCTCCCTCTACGACTCCATCATCCAAGTCAAGAAGCTCCCGTACCTGCCGGAGCTTGGCTTCGGACACATGAGGTCTGTTTTCATTTCGCAAGCCAGATGTGGGAAAGATGTCAACAAATTTAATGTGATGCCCTCCATAACTCCAGCTGCCAGGGAAATAAATGGTGTAATTGTTGGTGGATAAAAACATTAAGAATTAAATTTCTGCATAATTGATAAATGTTTGCAAGTAAATAAAAGAAAGTGACAAAAAGAGGTTTCCAGTTTACCCTTTCAGATGAGGAAACCTTACAATTATAAAGGACCTTCAGCATGCAGAGATGCCATGCAGCTGAAACATGTAATTTGTGTCTCTTGGTAACGATGAAGGGTAATTTTCTTGTACAGTGTTTTCTAAAATTGGGTAGCAGTTCCAACTTTCTGTATCTGTTTCACAGCCAATACAACATCTTTGTAGAGGACATCATGGTGACGACGGTGAAGTTTATGTCATCTCAGTCCACATACCGAGAAGTCAAACTCCTGCTGGACTCCACTTCGCTCAAATCCATTCCCCTGGTCGACTCAAAAGGTAAACAGATTGATAAGGCACCTTCCTTGCTATTGACTGGGGATTATAGGGATCAGGGTTCGGCAACCTTTAACACCCAAAGAGCCATTTGGACCCAGTTTCCACAGAAAAGAAAACACTGGGAGCCGCAAATACTTGGCATCTAAAATGAAGATAACATTGTATATATTGTTTGTTTGTCTTTACCTTTATGCTTTGTATAAACAACTAGAGTGTGTTGCTTATGAAATCCATAAAGTGCTACAGAGAAAATTACATTTTATTTATGTAATGAACAGTGTTGGTCAAGTTACTTGAAAAAAGTAATCGGATTACAGTAACTGCCCATCTCTGGTAATGAATACATTTTAAACTCTTAAAAAATTATAACAAAAAAGAAACACGCTGAGTTGAAGTTCTCTTTTAAATGAATTTAAAAGCCAAACTTAAATTATCCATTTACAGAATAAAAAATGTCGCTTGCTGTCATCCTTATTTCGCCTTTGGGCTTTCGGAACGTGTAGCAGAGCCTTGACCTGAATTTAAGGAATAAACTGGAAACAAAGCCCTATGTTACTAAACAATGAAAAATAAATATTTGCAAATATCTGCATAAATATTTATTTTACCTGGTTAATGTGTGTAGCGGAGCGTGGTCTGCGGTGCCGCTGCAGGGGAGCCGGATGCACCTGAGCAGCATCCGCAATCACGTCTCGCCGGCTTAAAGTGTGTGCTCTCTCTGCTATTGTGTTGTTCTTGGTATGTGTCGGGCTGTGTGTGTAGAGCAACTGTGTGTGAAAAGTGATCAATAAAGAGATGCTGAAAAGCATGTTCATGCAAACATCGTCGGGTCTGCTGTTGTATGTTTACGATGGGACTTCTGCTCCTGAACCTCTGCGCACAGCGTCTGCAGACCGGGGCTGTACGAAGTCACTTCATCTTTACGCAGGACTGTAAGCTGTCGTCTGTGAGGCATGAGCGGTGTTTGTTTTTAACATAGTTCACGGTGGAGAACAGCCGCTCACATACGTAGGTGGATCCAAAGATCAACAATCCACAAATTAGGCATGCTGGTAGGCCACTCTCGTCAGAAGTAAATGCAAATAAATCTGCCCAGGCATCATTAAATGTTCTATTTTCTTCAGATATTTTTCTTTTCTTACATTTCTCCATACTTGGCCTACCCGGGGTTGAAAGTCTCGATAAATGCACGGCGTTTTGGCGGGTATACCAGCTTCTGCGAGTGTGACGCTTATTTTGAGCAACAAAAAATAATTTAATATAATTTTATTTTAAGATTTCAAGATCACAATGATCTTCCAGTTTAGAACTGCAAGTTAAAAAACAGAACTAACACAAGTAAAATACACTTCTGTTAAATAGTTATAATTTATTTTCCCACGCCACGCGGAGCTGCAGTATAAGGATGAACGAGCCGCATGCGTCTCCGGCCACAGGTTGCCGACCCCTGATGTAGATGAAATAGAACTGAATTGGATGAGTGGATTAGTCATCAAAGTGTCTCACAGAAATGTGTTTGGTAATTGAAAGAACACAAAGAGTTGCTGCTATCACATTAAATATAACGGTATCAAATATAGGCATTTAAATAAGAGCACTTTCCATTTTTAATGGATTCTTTTTTTTGGAATCATAAGGCATCATGATATTAATAAAATTAACATCTGTTTCTCTGTTTCCAGATTCTATGATCTTATTGGGCAGCATTGACAGGGTGGAGCTTCTGGCTCTCTGTGATTGGTGGTTGTCACCAGAAAGAAGGCTCCTGATGCAGGTGAGGACAGTCACAGGGCAAGCAATAGAGCTTCTTAGTCATGGCGGAAATCCTGATCACCATTGTTTTGGTCAATTCTAAGATCCTAATTACTCATTAAATTTGGGAACATGATAGATTTCCATCCATCCATTAGCTTAAAATGAAAGGCAGGATACAGCCTGGCCAGGTCCCCAGTTTGTTAACCTAACCCCATTAACGTAACATAATGTATTTATTGAACTTAAAAAACCAAACCAAACCCCACTGGAATTCTGCGAAATTTTAATATAATAATAACTTGACAGTGGGGTTTGGTCCATAGGTTGTATGCAGTGTTGGGACTAACGCGTTATTAAGTAACGCGTTACAGTAACTACGTTATTATTGTGGTAACGAGCACGGTAACTAGTTATTATGCCAAAACCAGGAACGCGTTACTCGTTACTGGGATTTAGATAGGCTCGTTACTCGTTACTTCGTGTGGTGGATATCGCGGAGCTTCCACAGATTCAATAACATTAGCAAGTGGTGGAGGCCAGCAGGTGGATGAAGGAAAAGGAGGCAAGAGGAGAGACCCGAAGCGCCGCCGGTCCGAGTGTCAGGTGAACTGAACTTCAGGTAAGAAGTTATGACCTGCAGTCTATCGAGTCAGATATAAACCAAGTTTAGGTGGAGTTTATTTTCGGTATGCTGACATTTTTCGTACTGCGTGCTAGCTAGCATGACGGAGTTTCTATACAGCTGGGTGGGTGCTATGTTACTGATGTTGAACTTTATTTTGTTCATACCGTTAATTATTAGAGTTGCCAACCGTCCCGTAAAAAACAGAATCATCTCGTATTCAGAGAAAATATTACGCGTTTCGTATTGAGGTGAAAAGGAACACAGTTTGTCCCGGACTTCAGCTACAATGAAAAAGACACAAAGCTGAAGCTGCACAGCTGCCTCTTCTTCTCTCATTCTCTCCCGTTTCTACTTCAATCATGAAACTGATCAATGATCAGCTGATCGGCTTTTCTCTCTTGTTTATTTATCGCCCACTTTGCGCCAGAAAGAGGAAACCAGCGGATGTCGCGTTAAACAACAGCAGCACGTTTAAGCTTGATCAGCTGTTGTTAGAATTTATTTAATATTAATTGCTAGTATCAGCTGATGTTTGCTGGAGCCACAGCTGTAAAGCTGCTGGTCATGATATCGGTTTGGTTATCTGGTGAGAGGGAAACATGCAGATGAAACCAGGAGATGTCCTTACTGAATCATCAGAGCTGAACAGGTGATGGAGAAACAGGTTTACCTTTTAGGTGACATGAATGAGTTGAAGGAAGTTATGAACTGTTTCTGAGAGACAAATAACACCAGGATCCTTTTCTATGTAGCTGACAGCTGGTAACTGTGCAGGGGCGGGTCTAGCAAAGTGTTGCCAGGGGGCCAGGTAGGGCATTAACAGGGAAAGGGGGGCACAAGGAAATACTTTTCTTTATTATTCTCATTTAAAATGTCTCGCTTTAAAAAAAAAAATAATTATCTGAGTCTTACAACAAACAATTGATAGATTGATACATATATACCATCAGAACAGTGTACATCACTGTCACAACAGTGTTTGTTTTCATTCAAAGGCTTTATGATGTTTCCTATAATGGTGGGCCGGTCTCTAGTCAAAATGCCCGGGACGATTGTTTTGTCCCAGTCCAGCTCTGTATGCAGCTCATCTGCAGTCTGGTGTTACCTACATCTTCCTATTCAGAAGGCAGAATTTCCAAGTTCTGAGTACAATCAAAAGCACCACGACTGCAGTTTTTGTGTTGGATGTAAAAAGCAGGCTAGAATCATGGCGGCGGTCAACGACGGTCCAGGCGTGGGATTTTTCTCGTGGAAATGTGCACATTATTTTTTCCTTTCTATTGGTAGGTGGCACAGTGCTCTTGTGGCAAGTAAGCAAGCTAGAAGACTGACAATCTTGCTGGGTATCCAGTTACGGAAGCAACACATTAACAAGAGAATTCTGAGTAAAACCAAAGTTACTTTCCCTAGTAACTAGTTACTCTGAAAGTAACGAGTGACTTGAAGTAACTGAGTTACTTTTTTAGAGAAGTAACTAGTAATGTAACTAAGTTACTAATTTAAAGTAACTTACCCAACACTGGTTGTATGAAGGTGGATGTAGATGCTGCGTCTGAAAAGTGAAGCTAACAAGTGCTTTAAACCTGAATTCTTTCTCATGGCCAGCAGGAGGCGACGACTGCAACCATATTTGCTTGTATAGAAGTTTATGGCCCTGTTGCTGTGTGACCTCAGCAAACACAATCCTGATTATTTTACAGGCTCAGTCATATTTTCAGGTCATATTGGATAAAAGATAAAGTTTATATTTGCATCCATTTGTTGTTATTTGTTTAAAACTGCAAGTTTGCAGCAACAAAAATGTTCATCTTCAGACAGAAGCTGCATCTGTTGTTTATGGCGTCTGTGTTTTGGGCTCACTTTCAAAATAGAATTATTTTTCTTTACACGCCAATACTTTCTATGAGTTATCACCATGGTTACTGACACGTCATCCCCATCACAAAAAGTTTTATCTTTAAATTCTGCTGGTATAATTTGACTTCATAAAATCAATGATTTTTCAATCATTTCATCATCTCACTGTAATGATGGTAGCATATGTATGTATTTATCTACTCTTCTTAATGGGTGGGCCAGTCTAAAAAAAACTTTGCACGACCATCATCACACATACAGCAGATGTTAATTTCTGTGCTTTTATAGATTACGTTATTAGGTGTGCAGGTGTGAGTATATGTCTGTGAAGGTTCTCAGTCATCCAGGTCATCGTAGGCAAGGAGCTCGGAAAAAAAGCGTCTGGACTTCTTTAAGTTTCCTTGAAGACGTTTTATCCAAGAAGCTTCTTCAGTTCTAAACCAAACTGGTGGAAAGTCCCAGATTTTTAACCCTATGGGAGTGTCCCTAGGAGGGTTGTGGACCCCATATTGATCCTCTACCTAATTACATGAGCCAAGGTGTGAAAACGGGTGTGGGTCACAATCAGCCAGGGTTTCGGGTGAGCTCATTGTGAAACCTGGCCCCACCCTATCATGTAATTTCCTGAGGTCAGATGGGCCAGGATGTGAGTGGGCGTTAAGGCGTCTGGGAAGGGATCTCAGAACTGGATTATAGATGGCAGACAGTTGATAGTCGCTCACAAATGGCTTCTTTCACTCCTCTTTCAAACCATCCATCTTCTCTGTCCAAAATATGAACATTGGCATCCTCAAAAACTCCCTTAAAGGACACTTTATTATAATTATAATAAGTCTTTGGATTTTCCCACATGTTAGGGTTACGTAGGGTCACGTTATCTCTTTGCATTTGTCTCGCGTGCCACATTCAACATATGTTGCACATTTGTAACTTAACAACCACCAAAATTTGTATCTGTGACATAAATTGTTCACCTTACCACTAAATCCAGAGTGAAGAATTTCAAACAAGCTTCACAGACCTGGTAAAAACTGACCATTGGGTGGGTTTTTGCTACTTTCCATAGTTTTGAAGAGAAACACAAGAGAAACACCAGTAAAGTTTTCTCAGAGTTACTTCAAGCTGAATAACAATGATGCATTTAAATGATGCAGAACATGTAAATAATGTTATAAATACCTTGTGGAGCGCTGCTGTGTACAAGCACGATTTCATGTATAAACACAGGAGCTAACATCCTGTGGGTTTACTGGGTTTCTTTTTGAAGCACTTTGCTCCCAAAAGCAGATGTGTAATGCCTAACTAGTGTACAAACATGGTTGTTAATGCAATAATTGCATTAATGTTACATAATTACATAATGTTGAGTTTACAGCATGACTATGTCAGTGAATTAGCTGCTCGAGTGCCTCTCAAGTTCAGCTGAAGCTCTTTTTACATGTGTATTCATGCAGAGGCAGAGCCTGAAGCCAGACATTAAAAAAACAAGTGTTTACAATTGTTATTGATTTGGAGCACTGAAAAGTCAGCTGTTACTGAGCAGAGTGAAATCTAAAATTGGAAAACATTATGCAAATTATGAAACATTCTAGTAATCGCTGTGTGTTTTACATTATGTGATGGTGTTAAAAATCCCTCTGCTCTTTTTCTTGATATAAAAATGAACATTTTTGGAGAAGATTTTTCCCATGAAATCACCAATAGTACCAATCTATGGTCTACCAATCTATGGTCTACCAATCTATGGTCTACCAATCTAAGCCAAGAGTGATTCACACTGAAGAACTTTATAATAAGGTTTTATATTATCACACTATTATTAGTGTATTATTATTACACTGTTCAGCATTATTAAGTGTTTCATTCATGCAGATATGTTTATCCTCTGTTACTGTTACACTATGTAAAGTTATCACTGCAGTGCTACCACATCACTGTATTAACAATCATAATTATAAACATAAAATACCTTAATAATGCTTACTAGTGTGACATTGTTATGAAGTCTTACAATAATTTTTGTTATTCAAATAATTATTCAAATAAAATATAGGCCTATATATTCTCCTCAAATTTAGTCCTAAATATTCACTGAATGTTAGCATTTGAATTATTTATTTATTTATTAAATCCTTTTGATGTTGATAAATATCTTAAAACAGGAATTAAATAAACTAAAGGAAAGGAAATGTCGAATCAACCTCGACTGTGTAAAAGATATTGATTTTGTAGTGAGTGGAAGACCTACTGTACAGTAATGATTCACCTTAAAAACCCATGGATTTGCTAACCCATTCAAACGGGTGAGGTAACAGGACTAAAGATAAAGAGCAGGTGCTAAAACAGCATCAGTGTTAAGGAGTTGGATTAGATTTAGTTTGGCACAGGTACAGCACCGCTCTGTTTTAATGTGTTTGTCTGGATGTGAGTTCAGGGTCGCAGCCTGCAGGAGCAGAACCAGTCTCAGAAGCACAGCTGGGAGTCCTTCGCCTTTGTAGATGAGGAGGAGGAGGAGGAGGAGGAGGAGGAGGACGGAGAGAAGGTGGGCGTTTCATTTAATATATTCATAGGGATTTTTTCATTAATTGTGTATGAGTTTTCACTCTATAGCTGCTTTCCTCAGTTTTAATTTGTTTAACGTTTAAGTGACAGCGTGACCACAGTCATAGATTTATGCTAATAGTATTCAGCGTAAATATATTTATTGCAGATTCCTCTGTGTTACAGTTTTCCTTCCAAATTTAACTGAAGCTATCAGCAGAATGTGAAAAAGCAACCACTTGGACTTAATGTCCCAAACGTGTGCGGAAGAAATATCAACTGAAAGTGAATTTAGTTCCATAAGATGGTGCAGAGAGTAAATGTAACTTTTATTTTAATCAGGCAAGTGATTAAAAACACCATTATGTACAATGGCTTTTGGGGAAGATGCACGGCCTTTTGAGGTCATTTGTTTAGGTCTAAAAGAGTATAAGGAGTTAAAAGAACAACATCCGAAAACAGAGCATCCAGAGGTAAAACGCTGCCCCCTGGTGGTGAAGATTTCGATGAAGAGATTATTAATTACGTTTTGCACTTACAAAATGTACCTTTAAAATATTGCTACTTGTTCCTTGCATTAAATCCTAGTTTACCTTTACCACTTGGTCTGCAGGCTCTTTATTAATGCTAATTTCCTTAATAACTCGTGGCGGTCGTCTGCAGGGTAGTCCAGTACAGGAGGAGAGGAACGGTCCCCTGCCTCCTCAGAAGCCCCAGGAGCCTTCCTCGAACCACACTGCTCCTGCTCCTGGTGAGTTGAGAGGATTACATATTTATGAGAAAACATAAATATTTAATATTGGCAGAGGTGTAGTAGTCATACATTATCTCTAAAGCTGTCTGTGTATAAATTTCTCATACTTTCAGCTGCTTCAGAGGAGGAATATATTACCGTACGCCGAATATTAAAAAAGGATGGATAATTTCTTCATCTATTTTTTTCTGTTATTATTGTAATAATGTTATTCTTATTTGCAATGGTGGTCTGGGTAAAGCAAAGCAGCGCACGTCCAAACATTTTAACACGTTGTGTATTCGGAGGGTAATGCTTTCACTGTTGCCCAAGTTTCTGTTCAAGTTCAGCGCAGGGTTAAAGGTTAATTTTATGTAGACAGAAATCAGATTGTGGAGGACAATTACAATTTCTGATCCCTCTTCCTTAGCTCGGTTACACCCGTGGAGTTGTGTGACATGGAGGCAAGGCTGGGGAATGAAAGCCTTATGGCTCCTGTCACAGTAATATTGATTCTTTCAGACAAGTTTTGCTCACTAGGATGATGTAATGGGATTTATTCTTCGCTATGTCTCCCCTTCTTCTCCTTGGAAAAAAAATATCTCATCTGATATGACTAAGCATTTAGTCACATCCCAGATGGTGTATGAGGCTCACCAGGTTCTCATATCTGCTAAGCAGATTACTGCCCAGAGGACACAAACACGTCTTATTGGTGCTCGTGAAGTATGAAAAGGGGGACCCATCAGAATTAATCGAATCATAGGGAACAATGTGATGTTACACAACGTGTAAACAGCAGTGGCAGCATTAATGCTAATCCTAACACACAGAGGTCAGGAGGAACGGCCCTCTGAGCCCACACAGTTTTTAGCAATAAAGCAGTTTTAGCAAGTTAAAGACATCACGCAGAGACTGAACTTCTTACTCTTATAACACTCACAAAGATGGTCACACTTTGAATTGTTCATGTCATATTTATTTGGGAGGCTGTAGGAAGCTCATGATAAAGAAGATGTGCTTGTTAAATATAACTGTG
The DNA here is from genome assembly GCF_013358895.1 of Oreochromis aureus. Taxonomy (NCBI): domain Eukaryota; kingdom Metazoa; phylum Chordata; class Actinopteri; order Cichliformes; family Cichlidae; genus Oreochromis; species Oreochromis aureus. Next base: position 34,691,139 of record NC_052962.1, read on the forward strand.
AGACTGTTTCTAGCCTGAATTAGGACTGAAGCTGGTCTTTGCACTGATCATCCAATTACAAAAGCTGCAATTTTGGGAAATATGAAGCAAAAACTTCAGTTTAACACACAGTTCAAAATGGTAGCTCCAGTTCTGCATCTCAGGCACATTCCAATAAAAGTTTAATTATCCCACTTGGGAGGATTTATTTAGGAGTCTTCAGAAAACAAAGAGGTGAACGCACAGCAACAAACACAGTCGAGCTAAATGGAAAAAGAAATGAAAAACATCTATAATAATAGATGAGTGGAGAAAATTGTTATAAATAATATTTACTTCAAATTGAAATCAATAAAAATGAAAGAAATAACAAGGCTGTGCAGCTTTTAGTAGTGAAACTGCTGACAGAGTCAGTGGTTTAACACAACTGTTAATACATGAAGCCAAAATATGTGTTGCTTTCTGATTTGTTGGTTTTAAAAAAAAGTTTACATTCATTTGTTAAACAGATTTCAGATTTTAATGCTGCTATTTGAGCCTTTTATCTTTAAACTGGAGCTGTTATGCTCAGCTTCCCATTTTTATTTTTAAGCTATAATAAAGGTGTTTTGTATGTTTTACAGTTTAAAATAATAATTTTCTGCTGGGATGTTTGCATCCCCTCAGTTCCCCCACTTCATGCAGCACACGGGTGGGATATATTAGAGATATCACTCTTGGACATAAATCAAATCCATATTTTTTCTTCTGGTTATTCAGTTCAGTGTCACAGCAGGTTTTTGCCTGTCCCACCTGTCCAGGGTGAGCGGTGGGATACAGCTATCACAGAGAGACAGACAATTATTCACACCTACGGTTAATTTACAATCTAACAACCACCTAGCCCCACTTATGTCTTTGGACTGTGGGAGGAAGCTGGAGTACGCAGAGAGGACACGTGCAGACTAACGCAGCTTCGATCTGTCCTCCAGTCTGCCACACAGACTCTCACTGACACGAAAGAGTCAAAAGTAGGAAAAAAGTGTTTAACACAGTCTGAAGCTTTCAGGTTATACTTACAAATAATGACCTCATTGTTTGAACTGACGATGTTTAATATAAGCATCCATAATTTTAACTGTGTGTATGTATATATTGCAAACAATAAAACCAAAAAGTCCACTTAAAGAGCTGACTGTGTGAGTGAACAAATAATGCAAAGTTTCACTCATTTATCAGCAGTTAGTTTCATTTAATTTTGTCATTCAGATGGTTGATTAAATCAGCTCTTTGTGAGGGAGCTAAATCTAACACGATTAACTTTCTTATTTTTAGTGGCTGAAAGAAGAGAAGCGGTAAAGAAGATGAATTCAAGATAAGCAAAATGCAATGCATATATATTCTAACCCATTTTGCAGATGACTCACGTGAGAAGAAATGCACAGGCTCAGAGTAGTCCTTTAGGAGGTGACTGCACTTCAGCACAACAGTATAATTCTTGCAAAGAGTCTGTGTTTGCTTAGTGAGCAGAGGTCTGTGCATTATTAATTTGATACATAAAAATATACTTTATGCATTGAAATGCAACTTAAAAATATGTTAAATATATTTTTTGCAGCTGACAAAACTCTGAATGCACATTTGTTAAGTTCACAAGAAAGGCTTGTTTACAGAAAGATATCTGTGTTTGATCATTAACTCAAGGCCAGCCTAGCTTTACCTGTAACCTATTTATTTTCTCCATCACATGTTGGTGAGACTCCCGATGGTGATAAACCAGAAGACTCCCCACTAAAGTCAATCATACCCTGCAGCAATAAAGATGGTCTTCTAGCTTTTTAAAGGTTAAAGTTAAACCTGTCTACTCTTTTTGTTAGGTTACCAAATTGACTTCAACATGTTCATTGTTGCCCTCAACAGATGTCAAATGTTTGGAATTAATAACTCTGCAACCCTAACAGCAGTGAGCGAAGGTTTGGCAGCTTGTTCACTCCAAGTATCCAGATGGTGTCTGTGTCTATTGTGGCACAGCAAACTGCTCAGTAGCCCATCAAACATAACAAGAGACAGACAATGTCCCAGTGAAATGGTTTCCAGGCAACAACGAGGGTTTTTTTTCCTGCAGTCTGTAAAAGTCTCCATTTACTCTTGAGTTATTTTCTCCAAAGCTGCATTTGTATAATTTATTGACCTTTTACCCACCGAGTCTCCTTCTTCACTCCTCCCTCAGAAAAAGGTTCTCTGCAGTCTGTGAGGAAAACACTCAGGAATATCTTCACCTCTAAGAGCAGGCAGACAGAGGGCCAGTCTCAGGTGTGTCTGCACGTCTCATTGCATGTCTAGTGCGTGTGTTCTCATGCATCAGGTGCATTAAATATGCTTCACATCTCCACTCTGTATGTCACGTCTTTGTAGGGCGGGATTTTTTTTTTTTTTTACAATAATCAATTCGTGCAATGCTCTCGGTCTCATGTTTGGTCCTTTCTGCTTAAAAGACATGATAGATGCAATCAAACAAAGGAGAAAAGATTAAATTCTGTTTAAATATGCAGTAATTAAACCCCTCTTTCACGCAGAGCCATTAGACAGGGCATGACACCTTAATTCAATGCAGTATCATCTCTGTTGTCACATGGAAACAACTTAAGAGAAATGTGAGTGGCTATTTTTCTTTTTACAGCAAAGGCAAGAACAGTCATGTGAACCTGTGAGAGCAGGCAGACCGGGTCGGGTGTGTCTGCACTTCTTATTGCACAGTTCAGCAGTTTGTAAAACCAGCTTTACCAGAAATAACTTTTTCTGCATGACTTTATCAGCCTCTCACATTGTTGTAGAGGAGTTTTTGCCCATTGTTCTTTAAAACATGGTGCCAGTTCAATGAGGCCATGAACAGCTCACTTAAGGTCTCTCCACTGCATGTTAGTTGGGTTGTGGTCTGGACTTTGACTGGGCTGTTGCAGCACCTCAATTCTTTCCTTTTTTGTAGTCTTTCCATTGTAGAGTTGCCGATCAGTGTCGGCTCATTGTCCTGTTGCATGACCCAATTTCCTGGCAACCTTTCCAAACAGGCCATGCTTGTTCAGGCTTTTGTGCTGTCATGCACTGTAACATTTAACATGCTAACTGAGGCCTGTAGAGTCTGGGGTGTTTGCTCAGATGTCGGCTCCTGGGAGGATTGTGGCTTTGTGTTAAAGCACACCTGAATGCTCCTAGACGTGAAGACAGTCAAAACTTCTAGAGTTGTTTACATTAGATGATGATTTGTGTTGGATTCACAACTCAACAAAAGTAATATATTATATATTACTCATTAATTTTTTTAAGTACTCCAGTACGTTACTTAATTACACACTGGAAAAAGTGACCCATTACATTCCGTAACATGACATGAATCGCATTTTCACAAAGTTACCAGTTAACGATGTAAACCTGAGGCTACACACACTGTCAAAAACCCCTTTTTTAAAATAGCTTTTTCAATTGCAAAGTTGAAAACCATCCAAAGAGACTTAAAGCGACCGCTGCAGTGATTCTACTGTACAAACATGCACAGTAACATGTTACTTTTGAGCACATTACACCCAACAGTGCTGATGTTCACTAAATCTAGTTCATTAGATTAGCAGCACTTCACTGTTACTTACCCTCTTAATTCCTGTGGAAGCAGTTAGGGTGTCCTTTATTTTTCACTGAACTGTATATGTAGACGTGAGGGGAGAATCTCCTTTCTCTGCTCTTTCCCCTAACCCTGAAATCTCTTGTATTAGATGGCGTCCCATCCCTGAGCCTGGTTCTGCCAGAGGTCTTTTACAGACTTCTACTTCTTTTTTACCTGATGTAGGGTTTTGCCTGATTGTCACATAAATAAAGCTAAAATGAATTGAATCCCAGCATCTTTGTATGTTTCTACATGTCTGTGTATTTAATGCCTTTGTAAGCCTCTGCGCTCTTTCCTCCAGCCAGCTAATTATTAAGCTGTGTCAGGAGTGTAATTTTCCCATGTGTCGTGAACCATTAAAATGCATATTCATCCATTCTCTAAAGAAAATATTCCTGAAACCACATCTTCCAGGCGAAAGTCTGCTTTCTATTCAGGCATGCCTATCTGATTGACAGAAGCACATGAATTCACGTCTCATCCACAGGAAAACTCACTGAAGTCGAGCATCTTTCTCTCCACCTTCTCTCGCTCGCTCTCATGGAAATACAGATGCTGGTGGCAGAGTCATTATATTCAGCTTGGTGGTGATCTTGGCTCGCAAGGAAGGCAGTACATGCAAGAATGAAAACCACACTGGAAATAAGCATATGCTTGTGAACTGGCAAGATTAGAATTTGATTTGTGTTGTGCCCACTGCTGTGGCTGGTGAATTGCCAGTCTGATTCTCTATTATGTTTTTGGATTCAATCCTGTTCCTCGGTGGGGATTGTTTTTACATCAGCCACAGTTCTACAACCATGAATATCAAATAGGCACACAGTGGGATGTTGCTACCAGCAATCAAGCCAAGCTGAGGCTAGATTCTCTCTGTGACCCAGGTATTGTTTATTTTACCAACTGCTGAGTGCAGGTAACCAAACAATGACCTTTAGGATAACATCTGACAGGTGTAATAATATTAGCATGCTGCTAATCCTTGAATAAGAACAATAGTTATAGTTTCAGTGATAAACTATAGACTGTATCTAAAAGATGGATGTAGCCACAGTGACGGCATACACTGGTGCGGTGATTAGCATTCTGAAGCCTCAGCTTTAGCTTCAGGACTCTTGCCATCTTTGTTTCATGGTTGGAAAGGGTTGCTAGGTAACCAGTGAACACCATTAAGCTCGGAAGGGACTTTTGTAAGATTTTCCTCACTTTTCTCCATCCTGTCTCCTTTATGTAGAAGAGAAGTTTAGCTCTTGCCGCCCTGAATTTGTATCAGTGAGCAGTAGGGCTGCCACGATTAGTCGACTAGTCACGATTACGTCGACTATCAAAATCGTCAACGACTAATTTAATAGTCGACGCGTCGTTTGAAGCTTTGTAAGATCCCAAAAGACGCAGGAATAAGTAGTAGGATTTAAGAGTGTAATAACGGACTGAAACAGAAGATTACGTAGCTGTGTAAACTTCAAATATCTGCTCAGTTTATCAGAACACCACATATATTCAAAAGAACTGATGTTTTTGTAGATGTCTGTTACCCACCAGCTCGATAGCTAGCCGGGGTTTAAGGCTCACTAGAGCCGGTGAGAACACCGGACTCCCGGCAAATAGTTTTCAAACCTACCGCCGTCTTTCGCTACTCAGGCTAAACATGATGTACAAGTCACTTAGATAACTTAAAAATGTTATTGTTTGGCTTTTTTCAGTATTTTATTTGTTCCTGGGTAAATCTGTTTGGCTGAGATTAAAGTTAGTTTTTACACAGCTGAATAAACGTCAAGCAGACGACTGATTATCAGAAGTGTGAGATGCTCGAGAATATACTCCGGTGTCCTGTTATATTTTTAGATAGCAAGGAGCAGATGGCCAAGTTTATTAAACTCCACCGAAACAATCTGCTAATTTCATTAAAATTTAATAAAATATCATCTTGTCTTTATTTTTAGTTAGCACATACCTTAAACACTTAAAGCTGTAAGCTAATGATAGTTATATAAGAGCAGACGCATGCTGGTGAAATAAGCTGTACCTTTTACGTCCAATGGATGCATGATCTGATTAGTCGACTAATTGCAAAAATAATCAGTGACTAGTCGACTATCAAAATAATCGTTTGTGGCAGCCCTAGTGAGCAGGCCTCCCATTTCTGATTGGGAGACATGCTTATTTACTGTAATGCAAAGAATTGTGTAGATTTTATACAGTGGCTTGCAAAAGTATTCGGCCCCCTTGAACTTCTCCAATAAAATTGATTCATGTTTGTGGCTGTAATGTGACAAAATGTGGGAAAGTTCAAGGGGGCGAATACTTTTGCAAGCCACTGTATTTAATTACATAGCACAAAAACATCACTTGATGTTTTGTGTCTATGCACCATAAGACAACCAAAGCTGTGATTCTCCTGATATCGCTGACAAGCCACAGCGGGAGGTTTTTGGTGCAACTTTGCTTTTATATAGACAGACAAAATATGGAGTTAGCTTAGAGAAAAGTGGGCAAAATCATAGGACTTCACAAGTTCAACTTACTATGAAGTCCATCTTTTTGTTCTGGCTGTTAGGGTTAAAAAACTTGTCTTCAAAATTGGTGTAGACTGTTAAGAGTATTAAAAGCAGGTTTTATTATTTGTCAGATGACGGCAATGATAAAGCACCAACTCCACAAACAAGGTGAGGAGTTGTTGTTTAGTGCAGGTCAAACCCAGCAGCTGATGCAGCTCCAGCAGTCCTGCTGCTAATAAGTCAGTGACTTTAAACAAAATTCATCTACCATACAGTTGTAGTTAAGTGAGAATTAAAAACAGACACCAAATGACCAGAGCTCGTGACTATGGTGAGGGCAGGAAGGTAGATAAATTCTAAATCGAGAGCTCCACTTTTAAACTCAAGTCAATCTCACGCTCCACTCTCCCCTCACTCGTGAACAAGACCCCGAAGTAGTAACTCGTTCCTGACCTGGAGTGGGCACTCCACCCTCTAAGGACCATGGCTTCAGATTTGTCTTTCCCATCGCTTCACACTTAGCTGCAAACCACTCCAGGGTGACCTCCATGCAATGTTTCGTAGGCGTGTCACCCAAGATAGCCCTACAACATCCAAAGCCTTCAGGAACGCAGAGAAACTCTTATCTAGGGGCCCTGCAACCAAGGAGTTGTTTAACTGCCTCGGTGACCCCGTCCCCAGTGATAGGATAGAATAGCTTTGAGGCTAACCAGAAATTTTTTTTCCATGGTTTCACCACACTGTTACCACATCCAAGGTATTGTGTCAGCCACTGCCAGAGCTGCTCTCCACTTGTCCTGCCAGTACCTTTCTGCTCCTTCTGAAATCACACAAGGCAACTGAGCGCGATTAGAGTCCTCCTTCAGTACAAAATCCATCCACAGACATGGAAACGCACGTTGAAGTACCCAAAACTGGTTGTTTTGATAGTTCCTGTTGCAGGAGGTGTCTCCAGGATCACATTTTGCCACAATAACACACCCACAGAATCATATTGTTTCCACAAGGTGAAAGCAATATTAGCTCTGCGATCGCAGCTGGTAATAAATTCAGTTTCACAAAACAGGTCGCAGCAGGTGTTGGCCTGAATTTCACCTGCTGCATTCATTTAACTCACAAAGCTGCTGATGTGCTGTGGGAGTGAAACACTAACACAGAAAACTGGATGACAGAAGCCTGAGTACAAAGAGACAGACAGAAATCTAATGTGGGATTGTATAGAGTTCAATACATTCATTTTAAGAGTCATCAGTAGTTTGAAATGTGTGTTTGCCTGATATTCATGCTATGAAACAGGTTTTCTTTGAGTTGCTGGTAGTTTCCTCCCCTAATGTAAGATTCAGATGAGAGCTTCTAGAGTTAGAAGTATCACCACGACCTGTTTCAGAGGACGGGGTGTTTTCATAAAATCACTCCAAATCATTTCTCTCCTTTTCCCTGTTTTTTCGTCTCCAGGAGCCTTGTCCTCCTCCGCTGTCAGACACCATGACACCAGAAGAGGTACAGTAATGAAGGATTTGCATAATTTTACAGAATAGTCTGCTGAATAATTTTAAGCATGCTATTTGAATGCTTACTCATAGAGCAAGGGCTGAGTCACAAGACATTATCCCACAAAGTGGGAGCAATAATCTTTGACAGCAGGTTTTTGTATTTTCAAGTGATGCAAGAACCACACAGGCTTCCTGGGGGTCATTAAAAGCTCAAATATTAAAAAGTTTTTAAAAAGTCTTATTTCCTTCCAAACTACATCACAGTACAGTAGCAATTGGCCAATAAGATTAATCTTAAAATCAGGGTTTTTAGGTTGTTGTTGTTTTACTGTTACTTTATCTGTGTATCTGTCTTTGGTACAGATTAACACAATGGGGTCTAACACTTTTTGATATAAAAAAATGTAAAACACAAAACTATTTCAGAAGAAAAATTGTGATTGTTGTCTCTCCATAGCATTCAGGTCCACAAAAAAGTCTCAGGAAGTCCAAAACACACACAAACTGCTCCACTTTCCTCCTCCTGCCACTCGAGCACCTTAAATGCTCATTAAGCTTCAGTGTTTGCTGGCAGGGAGCCTGCAGGGACAAACAAGTATATTATGTTTTGCACATTGATTTGATTTTATAAAGCCCAGTAGGCTTACAAGACTCCAGTAACAGCAAAACAGAGCCAGATAGTAGCATAAATAAAGAATCCAACCTGTCCAAAAGCAGCATAAAGATGATAAAACAGCCTTTCTTTCTGTCTGTGCAATAAAACATTTCTGAATTCATTAAACATAAAGTATATATAAGCATATTTTAAACTCATTCGAATAACGGGAATAATAGAGAACAAAGAGTGCAACCAAACATGTTTGATTCCTTTTTATATTTTCATGTAGTTTTGTTTTATTTAATTATATATGTCTTTGTAATTTGAGCTATAACGGAGCATTTTTCTTCAAATCTGACAGCCAATAGGAATCTGATGATGTTTATTTTTTGTGATAAATGATAATTAGCTGCAGTTTGTCTGCCAGTAAAACAACACAGAGCTCTATACCCCACTGGAGACTTTTCCTCCAAAGAAAAGTCCATTTAAATTAAACAGGAGGCTCCACAGTCTGATTATTTCACCATTTTGCTTTATTGATGACGGTGATGTGGGAATCCATCCTATTTTGTATAGATTATACTGTTTTACATCTTTAAATCACACCCCTGTGGGGTCATTTCATACAGGACAGCTACATGGATCATGCAGCTGTAATTGGATCACAGGGATCATTACATATTTTTAACAACAGACCCCAGTGGTCTCCCAGAAGTAAATAAAATCAATCTTTATAAGCCCCAGTAGACCTCATCCAAATGCCAAATAACAGCAGTGCGACTAAACATAAAAGAACAAGTAGCCATAAAAATATTAAGCTTCATAAATCAATCTATGAGGAACATTAGCTAAGACTGCAGCTTATGTCTAAATCTTAAAAATACCAATTCCCGGTTGCTGAGGGTCATTTTAGCTCCATTGGTCTCCAAGACGGTAATACGCTGGCAGAAGCTCTACATAAATAAGAACTATAGAGCAAATGACTTATTTTACCTGACCAGCAGTTTAAAATCCGGAGATACTCATTTTACAACCATGTGTGTCCAAGAAAAGCATCAAATAACCTTTTGAAGGGATAGCTGAACTTTTCAAATGTTGTATGCTGAACATGTAGTTATTGCTTGTTCGTGAAAGCACAAAACTAATATATGATTTTGAATTGTTTTGTCTCATATTTCATTCATTCATGTATTAAAAACACTGTGCAGAAACTTCCCACAGTCAAAATTCAGTGGAAGTGAAAAACTGCATGTACCTTCATGTGTGGAAATGTCACCAAAGAGCAAGAAAAACTGGTTGAAAATGTGCAAGGAGAGAAGAGAAATTCAAAAATTAAGAGCCTCACTTTGACGTGAACTGACATGAGATTAAAATGTAAAACGTGGTTCTGAGTTCATTAGTCCTGACTTACTGTGTCTCTGCCAGCATATATCAAGTTGCTTTAGACTTATTACTATATGACTGATGCAGGAAAATCTCTATTAGCTTTCGAATCCATCTCAAATGTAGGTCAGCGGTGTTACAGATCTGTGTCACGTTTGAGGGGAAGACACTGAACTGGGGCACTTTTAAACTGTAGTGTGAGCACAGGCTGAATTTTAAATGAGACATCAAAACAGCATTGTGCCCTCCAGTCCTGTTCTGTCTGCCGCTCTGCTTTTACTCTTCCTGGCACTTTCCCAAACTGCCCCATAACACTGGCCTGTATATTCTACAAGACTGCTGCTGCTGTCACGGCAGGCTGAGGCTCGTAGGTAAAATCCATAGAGAAGCTAAAAGGTGTCAGACATCCTAAATCTCAGAGGGGTTACTGGTGACATGCAAGGACGCAACGCAGACTTTCAAGGTTTTTTACTGCTCAAACGTCTCCTCGGTGGTGGCTAATTACTCGCTCCATCCTGCAGCCACACACAGGCTGTGCAAACACACACCTAGAGTTTTACCCAGAGATTCAGCTCATGATTTATGTAACAGTTCTTATTGTTGCCAGATATATTTAAACACATGTGCATGACTCATGGCGAAAACAAATCCGACTGTTTCCCCTCTAGTTGAACTCTTTGAATAGGTGTTTTTTTCCCGTCAGCAGAGGGAATGTGAACTAACCACAGCAGATTCACCTCCGTGACCTTGGTTTTATTTGCGGCTGCAGATTAAAGCGTGGGAAGAGGAAGAGATGGACAAGCCGATGGAAATCGATGAGATACGAGTGGACCCTTCCCCTTTTCAGCTGGTGGAGAGAACATCGTTACACAAGGTTGGTGGACAACATGTCTGTGTAAATCGCAGTTTGATAGTCTTTTCGAGACCACCTTGTTTTCGACAAGGTGGTGGATGTTGTACATTAAAAATGTTATTAATGTTTGCGAAAGACGTGTTTTACAAAACTGCTAAAAAGTACACTTTTGGTGTATTCAAATCAACCTACTGTTTAAGTCATCTCTATGTCTACCTGAGCATCACTTCTAGTGCTCCTGTATTCTGTGATTGTTCAGTATAAATCTTTTCCTACCTCATTGTGCGTCTGCGATCCATCGTGGAATTTCACTTTAAGGAAGAGAACAAAGTAGCAGGAGCCAAATATGAGCAAAGACTCAGTAGATTCCCTTTTCATTGCACCGTGAGTGAACGCTCAGTGGGTAATAGTTCAGGCAGTTTGCACTTTTTGTTCTCACCTGGACATTTACGTCATCGTGCACAACCCATGACATTTCAAAACAACAACTGTGTTACTGACTTGATTGACAAACTCTGTGCTTGGACACAAAAGTCTTTGTAGCCAGAGACAGAGCTCTCATGGCCAGCGGTGATTGATTGATGATTTTTGACCCATCGGTTGATGTGTGCTCTCTAAAAGAAAAGTTTGAAGTACCTCAGAGATGAATAAGGAAAGGAGTTTGAAGGGGTGTTCAACAAAATGAACAGAGTCATTGAATGCAACAGCAAAAGCCTTGTTTTTAAAAACATTGCTTGAAGTCACTATCAGTGGTCATAAACACCAAAGAATGACCACATGAAAGCGATGCTGAAGCAACACATGGTATCAAAACAGGAATTAATTCAATAAAACCCTTTTTTGCTTCAAGGTGGTTTTAAAAACACTTCACTGTAATATCGACTTCCATATACTTCCCATACACACTGACATCTCTTTATTAAATTAAAATTAAATTAAAATAACAACATTGACCAACATAATAGTGATTATGATTTTTTTCTATTATCAAGGACTCGTCTGCTGCACTTTCAGCAGCAGTTTTCCTTTTCAGTGTCTTTGGTGTTCCCAGTATTATAAGAAATAGGAACTCAAATGACCATGTTATCAACCTCATCTGTTTTCCAGTTGTATGGCACCTCTATAAAACACTGAGATCATTCTTACACATTCAGAAACATAATTTCATACACCATTTACTGCATTTTTGTCTCAAATGGGGTCAATGAATGCACATTTTTCTTTATAGGAGGTACTGTCTCCAAAGCTTGTTTCCTAAAACAACCATTTCATTGAAATACTGGGAAAAGCTGTTACCCAGTATGTCAGGGTCCTCCAGAAATCTTTTCTGTTAGACATCAGATGGCAAATTACTGCAGTACTAACTGTAACCTGTTAACAGTAAATATAATCTACAGTCATACAGTCGCTGATTTATTGTTGGTTTACTGGGGGTTTGTTGCATTTAACTGTAGAAATTACAGAAAACTAACAAGAAAAGTCCATTTTTTCTTAGAAACAGAGACAAAGTTGCTTTATTTTCATTTTATTACTCATTGTCACACAGTCTGATGGAAATTGAGTTTATTCCAAAATGTACAGTTGCCTTGAAGAAGAGTTTATGTATTTTATCACATGTATTATGCAAGCAAATAACCATATAAATGTAATTCAGCCCCACGGGCAGTCGCAGTCTTTTGTTGGTGTTCCCACTCTCAGCTCCTAAGTTGTTTACTTCTGTTACATCTCATTCAGCTGAAGATGTGGATAACCTTGACAGGGGGGTAATGGCACATGAAAAACACTTAGTGAGGACTGGTTTTTATTCACACAATGTCGTCTGACTAAATAGAGATGGACACGACAGTTTTTCATTTTTGACCGAGAACAGAATCTTGTTTCCTGAGGTGTTGTTACATAAACCCAACATTTATATGTGGGAGCTAGAAAGTGTGGTTCCTGTAGATTGGTGCAAACACTGACACGTGCCTCGTTGAAGGACAACTCGGTGATAGGCGGGAGTTGGGAGGGGAGATTGTTCGAGCTAGGTCATGTTTTCAGCCAAGCTTATTGTGTCATGATGGTCCATTTTCTATTGTTTTGGGTTTCTTTTACTGATTTAAAAACAAATCCTCATAAAAACATCTTGGAAACAGAAGAATAATCAGCAGTACTTCTTGATAAGGAGTTTAAAGTTCACCTATTCTGTCTTTTCTTATTTTTTGTCATATAAAAACTTTGAAATAATGAGGTCAGTGCATCTATGAGTAACTCATGTGAGCTGAAAGCTCATCTTGTCAGACTGCTCTAAATAAGTTTGTTTTTTCTACTCTTGTTTCTTGTCTAATGTCACAGTGAGGGGGTATCCCTAATGTGGTCATCTCGGCCATAAAAGCCCCGCCCACCTGCTATTCGAACCTTCTGTTTGTTGGTGGCAGCCAATCGTTGGCAGGATCTTGGTATTATTAATATGTTTAAATGAATTCTTATTTATATTATACTGAGTTAGTAAGGTCCCGGTCGATCCACGTCCCTACCCTCACCTATGGTCACGAGCTGTGGGTAGTGACCGAAAGAGTGAGATTGCGGATAAGAGCGGCAGAAATGAGCTTCCTCCGAAGGGTGGCTGGCCTCTCCCTTAGAGATAGGGTGAGGAGTTCAGCCATCCGGGAGGGGCTCAGAGTAGAGCTGCTGCTCCTCCACATCGAAAGGAGCCAGTTGAGGTGGTTCGGGCATCTGACAAGGATGCCTCCTGGGCGCCTTCCGGGTGAGGTGTTCCAGGCATGTCCCACCGGGAGGAGGCCCCGGGGCAGACCCAGGACACGGTGGAGAGATTATATCTCTCGGCTGGCCTGGGAACGCCTTGGTGTTGGAGACACCAGCCACCTCCCCCGGACAAGCTGGAGGAGGTGGCTGGGGAGAGGGAGGTCTGGGCTTCTGTGCTTGGGCTGCTGCCCCCGCGACCGCGATAAGCGGAAGAAGATGGATGGAGTCAGTGAGGTAGTGTGCAAAAGTCTTGAGCCATTCCTAATTTTTTTTGCCAAGAAAATACAACATTTAGTGAAACATGCACACATAAATGTAACTACAGAATATGAGGAAGACGTGTTTCCAGTGATTTTCAGTGCAGTTCTTGTGTCATTTGGCAAACCTCAGCCGTTCCTCCCTGTTTCACTTCCTTAAGAATGGGATCTTGACAGTAACCTTTCTCTGATGTGCCTTCACTGAACAGGATCAACTGAGCAGCCAGATCCATCCCTCCGACCCTGCATCAGGTCTTTGTTGGATTTTTTCCCCTCTTTCATAAGGACATGACTCAAACGTACTGATTATGTGCTGCGGATAGTTTTTTCATAGATTCAACTAAAGAAATGAGAACAAATAATGTTTTATATTAAAGATCTAAGTTGCCTATTATGTGTGGTCACAACACTGCTTCATGCCTTGAGTTGTAAGTCTTTTTTTTGTTTTTGCTTGAATGATTCGAGAGAAAATGAGGGCTGTCTCGGGACTTTTTACACAGCACTGTTAGTTTATGCTCAGTATTATCATCTTTGCATACAGCAGACACAGCAAGTGTGACTTTGCTTTGTCTCCCATTCTGACTTCTTCTATTCCCATTATAACTGTGAGTCTGTGAAGCGAAGTTTTGATACCTGTTGTTTAGGAAGCTCCAGGCAGGGAAGTGAAAATGATTTTTAAAAAATAAAGCGATCCACCATGGAGCTGTCGCAGAGGGAGAAATCTATTCATAGACACCAAAAGCCTGTTGTGTACCAAGCTGTAAACATGCTGTGTAATGCTATTAAATCAGTCAGTTTTAATTTTGTCGCTGTGCCAATCTGGAAATTGCCAGTCTGTTTTAGGTTTGGCAAGAATTTAGTCAAATGAGAAGATATCAGCCAGCCAACCCTGAAAGCACAGCTCTAAAAGCTCTTACACTGCCCAATCAATATGCACAAGTTTAATATGAACTCTGGATATTCCCGTTTATCTTATTTGCTTTGATGGCTTTTCATTCAGTAATTTCCTGCAGCTTTTGCTGTATTTTTGTTTTGAACAGTGACGTTTTCATTTGTCTTGTTGCAGTTAAAATGTCCCCGTGCAGTATGAATGCAGCCCGAGCGTGTCCGAGCTGCCCGAGTCGGGGATTTACATAAAATCTCTTGTAAATCTATGTATTTCTAATCATTTCCTGCCTTGTACAATCTCTGTGACCTGCTCACGTCCTTATTATGATTTTCAGATGTTTGCAGCATACTGAAGCGTGTAAACACTTGTACCATTCCCGTTGGTTTCATTGTCATGGTAATATTTGTAATATTCTGCTTATTCATGTGCAAAAGGGGGCCTTGTGATCGAGGTGTGCCGATGCATACAAAGAGCTCATCCCAAAGTGTGACCTTGGCTGGATCGTGAACACAATAGTTTGTGCTTACAAACACGCTCAAGGACTTTCTCTTCCTGTGGTTCACCTGGAGCCTCGAGACATTCTGTCTGCGTGACTTTGTGTTTGGAGCGGAAAGCAAAAAGTTTGTGTAATTTCACAAGTGACCTTTTCCCCCTGTCTCCACAGACCCACACCTTATTCTCACTGCTTGGCTTAAGTCATGCTTATGTGACCAGTACTGGCAAACTGGTGGGGGTGGTGGCACTGAAAGAGGTAAGAAACGTTATTTTATTTCGGCCTGCATTTTGTTTTTCTTCCAGAAATGGACATTTACATTCTTGTGTGTGCTGTGAACAGCAGTATTTTTAGGTTATTTGTCTAACAGACAGAGAAACTAATGCACTTTTTATATCAAGCTTGCTTTATATAAACCAGCAGCCAGACTGCTTGCTAGGAAAAGAAGGCGAGAGCATATTACCCCGTTTTAAAGTCCCTACATTAATGTAAGGATGCACGGATAACTTTTTTTTCCATTTGTCTTTGTATATTTGAAGAAACTAGGTACTGATCCAATATTTTTTTTTTTTAAAAGTAATATTCTTCTTTGAGAAAGAGACTGAGAATCTGTCTTTTTCATTCTGAAGAAAAAAAGGCCTTCACAAGGACTCTGTAAAATACTAAGCACACCTTACTGCTTTCATAGGATTTCAGAGTGTAAGTAGCAGTCAGGTGCTGCTGATCAAATGCTCTTTATTAATGGCAATACTCAGAGAAATTGCAAAAAACCCCAAGAGCTACATCTGAAACACTACAGGCCTCTGTTAGCATGTTAAATGTTGAAGTTCACGACAGCACAACAAAGAGTTTCCAGAAAAAAGAACGTGGCAGCACAGCTTAGGTTTCAAAGTTGCATTTGAACAATGACTTCTGGAATAATGTCCTTTGGACAGACAAAACCAAAGTGGAGACGTTTGGCCATAATGCACAGAGTCGTGTTTGCAGAGAGCGAAACTTCATGATAAATGACTCAGATCAGGCTGTAGCGCTGCGGTGCAGGAGTGATGATTCGGGCTTGTTTTGCAGCCACAGAACCCAGGACACAGGGCACTGCAGTCACTGAGTCGACCATGAACTCATCTGTACACTAAAGTAATCCAGAGTCAGATATAACGCCAGCTGCCCAACAGCTAAAGCTTGGCCCAAACTAGACACGGCAACTAAAGCTCCTATAAGAGCAACCAATAATCAATCATTTTAATAGCAATACATGAACACAGGAAGCTAAACTGTAAACTGCAGACGTTCATGTAAAAGCTACAAGTAATCAGCCATCAATGGGCACACCTCTTTTGATCCATACCTGAGAATTTTTAGCATAATAACTAAAGCACATCTTTTCCTTTTATGTTGCTTCATTTTGGTTGTGGTAGCTCTCTGCTGACTATTGCATTGGGAGTAAAAGACAGGTTAACCTGCTCTCGACGATAATGAAGCTACAAAAACGTAAAAGCCTTTCTTTCTTTCTTCAAATGCACTGGCTAAAAGCCAGACTTTAGAAAAGGTCTGCATCCTACAGAGCCAATTTAAAATGTGGGACATCATCATGTGGGACGTGAGGTAAATATGCTGTGCAGTCCCAGATAAGAAGGAACATCTGGTCACCCTATGAGCAGTAAGTGTTGTAGTTAATCACAGAGTAAGAGTGTTTGTGCGCAGAAGTAGAGCACGCTCTGTTGGAGTCACGTTAAGTAGCAATAGAGACCTTTAAAAATTAACTTAATTGTGCCTTTTATTAAATGCTAGAAAGGTTGGTTTATTGTTTATTAAAGACGCGTGAGATAGAGCTTCATCTAATGAATAAATAGCTCAGACCAAACGTGAAAAAGAGTAAGCGTTGAACTGGATTAAAATTAACATCTCCTTTTATATAATCAGGGATTAAATGGTATTCCCTTTAAAATGATACATTTGTACATGTATGAGGCGTTGCTGAAGGCAAATGTAAAAGGTTGGGCACTGCTGGTCTGGATCTCAGCAGCACAGCTCGCCACAGTGTTTCCCTGCTGTGAGTGTTTAGTGGAAACACGTCATCACGCCACAGCATGGCCAAAGCAGCCAGACCACGACCGGCTAATGGAAAAACTCTGAAACTGTCTGAAGGTCTCCCAGAACTGAAACCTAAGCATTAAATGAAATTAACTTCCCTGATCCAAGTCCAAAAAAGCTCCTTTTTTAATACACTCAACTTTTGGAAGTCTTCTCTTGTTTGTCTTTAATTTGGAGGAAAAAATCCAATTTGTTTTTGCTCCTAATTTCCTTGGAGTCTCATAAAGCTTTTTGAATTATGTATGAGTACTTTGTGAGCATAATCAATAAGCTCTCTGTAAGTTTTGGGCTTCTGTCTTTATCCATAACGGTCTGTGACTCATGCTCCTGTGTTGCCTCATTTTCTTTAACTTTTCTTTCCTCCATCTGTGTAATTGCTCACCACTGACTCTGTCTAATCCCTGCTTGCTTTCCTTCATTTCCTCTTTACATTTTCACCATTCATGTATAAATTCTGCTCATTTGTTCTTGTTTTTAATTCTTCCCCTCACTCTTCAAACCCTGCCTCTCCTTCTTCTTTCTCTTCCCCTTCTTCTTCTTTCTCTCCCTCTTCTTCTTCTTTCTCTTCCTCTTCTTCCTCTTCTTCTTCTTCTTCCTCTTCCTCCTCCAGCTCCAAAAGGCCATCGAGGGCTCCACACGCTCTGGTGTCCGGCTCCGCCCTCCTCTGGCCAGTTTTCGTGATATCAGCAACCACAACTCGGTCTCTAAACCTCCACCTTCATCTCCCAACGCCCCTTCCTCTCCGCCCTCCTCCTCTCCTCCCTCACCTGAAATTGTTGCTCAGGCTCCTCCCCCCTCTCCCCCCTCCCCTTCTCAAATACACCACCATCACCATCACAGCCATGAGAATGAAACAGAGGTGTTGATCGAGGGTGTGCCGAGGGAGGTGGAGGAGAGCACCAGTAGCGCTTCGGGGAGCGTCAGCAGCACGGTGGCTTGCAGCTCGACCAGCAGGAGCTGCAGCTGCAACAGCAACCTCACCCTCCCTCCTTCTTCTACTCCTCCCCCAGTCCCTTCTTCCTCCACTCCTCCTCCCTCTCCTCCTCTCTCCTCCATCCGCCTCTCCACCCTACAGAGACTCTTTGAGGAAGAGGAAGACAGCGATGATGAGCCTATGGTTTAGCTTACACAAGAGTGATGCTTTTTTTTATAATGGAAAACTTTTATAATAGTTTGAGTTTTTTTCTTCTGTTCTTAATACATTTCTCCGGTCTTTGTACTTCCATTTACCTCTTTTTATGTTACTGGTACAGCTTCCACACACTCGTTTCACAGACCATCACCTGTTTGGTGCAAAAAACACCTTAAACTGCAATATTCATCTAGTTTCTTTGTATCAGGTGCGATTAGAAAGTTCATGGTCTGTGCCCACAAAAGAAAAAGAAAAACACTGACTTAAATATGGCTGATCTCTCCTTCAAGGTCAGGTCGCTGTGCACTTCTGACCCTCTGCTGTGCCTGTGCTCTGTCTGGAAAGCCCCCTGGAAGCTATGGTACAACTAATTGCACATACAGCGCTCATCCACTTCTCTGTCACAATGACCCGACTTTAATATAAGGATCATCACTGGTGATAATAACCAGTTCATTTTTTATACAGAGGGCTATTTTTTCTTCAGTTTAAATCAAACGCTCCCTTTACCAGTAAAGCATGGCTGAGGCTTCTCTTTGTCCCAGTCTGCACCAGCATCCTGCAGTAACATCCAGTTAAAGCAGGCCTGTGGGATAGTTTGCTTCCCTTGTGAGATGAGCTTTATGGTCACAAACACCCCATAGTTATTCTTGTGGGGACCTGGATTTTGGTCCCTACAAGTAGAGTAAACATCCAATTTTTGGTCCCCACAAAGATATGAATACACGCTCACACACACACACACTGTCAGGTATTCATATTTTGTGGGGACATCAAGTTGACATAATGCTTTCCCTGGCCCCTTACCCTAACCCTAACCATCAAAAATGAATGCCTAACCCTAAACCTAACCTAATTGTAACCCTGACACTAAAACCATATTTTGAGTCTCAAAAATGCCTTCAAACTTGTGGGGTCAGGGACTCTGGTCCCCATAAAGGCTGTTTGTCCCCCAGGTACAGTAAACTTCCAATTATTGGTCCCCACAAAGAGATGAACACACGCTCACTCACACACATGCGCATACACAGACCTCTGTTAAATTATTTTCAAAATCCAAGTGAAAAAAGTTAAATAAATGTGAGATGTTTTTATTTTAAAGAATAACTGTGGCTAATAATCGAGAATATAACATTGACCAAAATGACCGTGATTCTAAGTTTTGCTTTAATAAAACAGGAGCTCCACATGGCGACCTAAACAAGCAAACAGTGGATGTGTGTCCAGAGACATAAAGTGAGACGACATTGAAGCTGAAATCAACCAAACTAAAGTCGCGTATGTTTTCTTTTGGGCGGATTCGTCGAGCGCTCTGCCACACATAAGCTCTGAAGCTCTGTATGTTTGTAATGTTTGCTTGTTCTGTTTTACTTTCTGCTCATTTTCCTTCTCTTGTTGTTTCACACTTTGATTTTCATGTGTTAAATAGTAGATGCTGCCAAATCCACAAAGTCAGGTATCTAACTGTGATATGCTCTTTTTGAATATTTGATAATGATGGTTTTAGCACTCTTAAGCTTATTTCTGAGATCCAGTAATATCACTGGTTAAGGTCAAATAACCCACCTGTTCAGCTGCTAGACATATTGAATGGCCCTGTGATGAACTGGTAACTGTCCATAGGCTCCAGCCCTTCCACTAACCTAAACAGGAGAAGCGGTTAATAAAATGGATGGATGGACATTACTGAGGAGTAGATTGATAAAACACTGCTACCATTTGTACTGTCTGAATTCAGACTGCAATTGATTAACTGTGCCTCTGTCACAGCCGTTTCCAACACCACACACTTTACTGTATGTTCTGTGGGTTTTTTTTACTGTAACGCTCTCTGCTCAGCTGAATCAGAATAATCAATCAAAAGCTTTGCTTCCCAATCAAGAGGTGAACCTGGTGAACTGCTGCACAGTTGTCCTGTGTTACCCGATCGCTTAAGTCTTAAAAAAAAGGGAGGATTTTATCAGATGAGAGCAGAGGGTATTGATTTATTTTAACTGGCAACGAACCGTGTGGGTAGCAGAAAACTAATGGAGCTGCTCAGTCCACTGTGGAAGATTGGCCAAAACCCCACAACGACCTCCAAATTGTGCGGCGACCTTGTGGATGCAGCCTCGGAGCTCATCTCATCACGGTTAAGTTGATAGATGGTGCGGCTCGAGGCGGCTGACGACAGCAAAACCTCGCCGTGCAGATCCTCAATATTCGTTTTCTCCTTTTTTCCACAAAAAGGAAGCCTCGCAGATTTAACCCTAATCACTTTAATAAGTCTAAATGGGATTATCAGAAAAATCTACAGAAGCTTTTCATTCTAACATTGGTGATGATAGCCAAGGTTTTCTGACAGTGAAGGAGAGATGACATAAACAGATGTGTTGCCAGAGAAACGTTTCCCAGTTAATGCTGTTAAAGATGCTAAAAATAGCATCTTTTTTAAAGCTGTTAAAACAGAACTGTTGTGATGGTTATTATAAGAAGCAAAGCTGCTCATGTAACAATTTCAAAGAATAAAAGTCAAGAAATTTAATGACTATTTAACCTTGATGTCTTCCTGAGCTTTTGCCTTCTAGGCAGCTGCCTCTGTAGGTGGTTCAGGTGTCTTTTATCATAATCATATATAAGCTTCAGTTAATCACATACAACTGAAAACAGGCCTGGCTTCCTCCTTTTTACTATTTCTCAGAATTGTTCCTCAGGTTAACCTTCAGGGTTGCTTAATACAAACAGCATCTGGTACCTCCACGTCAGAAATGCGATTCTTCAACTGTTTTGTGGTTTTCTTCCTGTTTAAAAAAACATCAGTAAATGAAATCAATAAGGAACACAATAGCAGGAACAAAAACCAAAAGCTTTGCAAAAAGAGGCTTTGAGCTGTGTAGAAGTTTGGAGTTAGGTGAAAATCACAATCTCAGTGTCCATGGTCTGGCCTGTTAGGTCTGTCAGCATCAGTGTATTTAAAAATAAAGAAGAATCAGGCAGTATGTAACGCTGGGCTTCCACCAGGTCTGCTGGTACCACATACTGTGTCACAGTCATGTTCCCCTCTCACACACTCAGACTGCAGACACTCTGCTGCTGCTGCAAGAAGAAAAGTGAATGACTTGGAGTGAAGAGGAAAAGAGTTAGATCACAACACTCGTCTGGTGGTTATATCTGTTTTATTTTTACAGTTGGTAAAACATCTCGATGCTTCAGGTCAAGAGAGGGTGGGGATGTTTGATAAGTAAGAGGTGTGACGTGATAGTGAAATGGTTTGGCTTTGTGTGGAGGTTTTGAACATGATCTTTGGTTATTTTTTGACAGCACTATTGTCTGTTGACTAAGCCTAAGTGGAAACGTTTTTTGGACCCTCAGGTATATAGCAGGGGATATCCAAGCTAACATTTTATGAATACATTACTTTAGTATAATATATTTTTAAACAAATGACTAAAAAGCTAAAAAAAAACCCAAATCTAACTTGAACGTGATTGTTCAGAAGCACTCGACTACATGCATCTGTTACCTACAGATTCATCTGCAGAGATGTTTATCTGTTTGTTGAGATTATTTGATAATGTCAAACACATCACATAATGGAACGTAACAACCAGACATGTAAAATAAATGTTCTCTAAATGACCACATTTTCTCCCCATCATGAATGAAGGGTGGGAACCTCAGCCATTGCATCCATGCACTGTTTCTCCATTTCTCCGTCATCTCTCTTACACTGTCTTCTTATTAACTCCTGGTGTCGGTTTCTCAGGTGTTGCCTTAAAAGTCTTTAAACCTTCAGATTTGACAAAACGTTTCTTTATGTCTGTTTCTTGGTGGGTGTGGAGGGACATCGGTGCAGGTCTCAGTGTTTATTTGTGGTTGTGGTTAATGTAGTATTTATTTATTTCTGTTTTAGTCACTATCTTCAACTTTATAAACTGTGAACAACTTAGCTAAATAAAGTTTTATTTGAATGCTTTACTGTGTTTGAATTTGGTTTATTTATCCAGGTCAGGCTTGTTGTAAAGGCAACAAACCCGACATGTTGCTAAGAAAGGTCTGAAGGCAAAAGTGGGGCCACCTTGGTACTAGCAAGGTGTACTTAATAAAGTGGCCAGCTAACAGTTGTAGCTTATCTGAAGCATAGATTGACTGACAGGCTATGGTGCTAGTAATTACAGGATCCAGTGCAGTGACCACAGTCTGTTTCATCATTGTTTTATTTCCACGTCTGCATAAGATGAAATCCTTTCTGTGAATTACTTTTTGTGACCGAGTTCTTTTTAAGTGTCTTATTATCATTAAAAAGTTAAAATGACAGGTAAAATTACACTACGACAGGATTTTTACGACCTTGTCTGTCACCATGACAGACGAGAAAGTCGAATGCGACCTCTGCCCGGCGCCATCACTGCTTGCAGCTAAATTATTAAACTTTACTTTATTCTGACAAGATGACAGGATTTTATTTTTCCTACTTTAATTGCTTTTTATCTCATGTTATTTGCAAAGAGTAGGTGTCATTTTGATATGTAACTTTGAAAGCCTAAAATTTCTTTCAATTAGTCTTCTTTGGAAGATGCCTAACTCATTTTAGAAGAAACCTCGTCTGGGTGGCGTGGACTCTGCAGAAATTATTTTGAAAGACCGAGTAATTATTCAGCACGACGGACACCTCGTGCAGTTAAATCTGACAAAAACTCTATATTAGGTTTCATAGCTTTAATAACCTTGTGTCCCTCATTTCTTTGTCAGTCAGGTGACACCCTTTCAAGCGTGCAATCGTTTGGGCATTTTGGGCGCTAGAACGATTTACAGGATGAGATCTCAAAGAGAACAAACAGAGGACAGATGATTATCAGAGGAATTTGGGGCGTCAGGGTCTTAATCACAGGAGGGTAAGACTGAATCGTTCTCAGTAGCTCCGTCTTCGAAGAGACGATGTGAAAAAATAATGCATAATTACATTGATTTGCATTGATTTTATCAGTGGCAGCTGGTCCATGGAGGCAGAGGAGGTTATTCCTCTTCTGGCTTTTTTGAAATAAAGATGAGGTCAATGTAAGAGGGGGAAAGGACTGAAATAAATCCTTCCCAAATCTCAGCATCATTTATAAAATACATTTTGACTCTGACTGATTTTTTTTTTTTAACTTTTATGCTGACCCCCCCCAAACAGCAACACAGGGCTAACACAAAAAGACAGACAACCATTCGCACTCACATTCACACCTATAAGCAATTTAAATTAATAATCTAACCTAATCCCCACTAACTAAATGCCATTAGACTGCGGGAGGAAGCCAGAGGGAACATGCAAACCCCACACACCCCGGCCATGGCGGAGTCAAACTTTGGACCTTCATGCTGTGAGGCAACTGTGCTGACCACTGTACTGACCAGTGTTTCTCAGGTAACGTCTTGATGCATGCTCAATCATCCAGGTAAGTAAATCTCCAAAAGTTGATTCTGTTCATCTGGACGTAGCGTTTTCAGTGGGAGAAACGTTTCGTCACTCATCCAAGTGACTTCTTCAGTCTCAGCTGACTGCAGGTTTCCCCAAACCTTATAAACAGTACATTTGCACATTGACTGAAACCAGCCCACTGAATGAACAATGGGCTGTGAGGTCAGGTCAACTGACCTCACAGTCCATTGTTCTTTCAGTTTGCTAGGTTTCTCAAGTAACATTTAAGATGTATCATGAGCTGATGATTCATCTGTTGTGAAATTAAACCCTCAGAACGCCTTCCAAAAAGCTTGAAATGATGAAAGAACTTGAACACACAAGGACACTCTTCTACCTCCCAACAATAATGGAGTCCTCACATGAAGGAGGCTGTTGATTGTGATCATAGCAGCTGAAGTGTTTTTATGGAACTGCTGGCTACAAGAACGCTGCCACAGGTCAGTGAAGAAACCTCACACTGCAGCTTGAAACACAGAAAGATATTCAAGTATCCAGGCCTTTGCTTTCTTTGACTTGTTTAATATATAATGGGCTCATATAAAAGCTCATATACGACAGCCTATTTAAACTACCTTACTTTGTACCACATTCCTAACCCAACCTGATGCCTGTTCTGTTTTGTACTGGCAATCTTGCTGCTATATCTCCCCAGTAGGGCCAAATAAACAAATGCTTTGCATCAATGTAAAATCCTCTTTAAGAGCTGCTGTTAAACACCTGTAATTACATGTTTGTTACAGGTATAAAGAGGATGCAGTGCCAAGTTAAAGGCATAGACACAGATTTTTGCAGCTGACCTTATTGCATATGTATTTAAAATGTATGTAAGAGCACAACATTTTCAGAGGTGAGAATTCAATGAAGTTAGATACATTTGATTTTTGGACTGTTATTTAATGGCAAAAAGGCACTTATTTTCTTATTTTGTGCCAGACGTGGCTGTGATAGGTGCTGCTAAGAGTTCAGTTGATAGTGGCAGATGTTGGAAACGTGTTTTTTGGGCTAATGCACGGGGCTGTAGACGAGTTAAATTTTAAAATGAGCAAAGCAGTTTCCAGTGTTTCAGGATTTAGTGTTTTGTGAACTGCAAATAAAGAAAACCGCAGAAAGCACAAAAGCTTTTGTGCATCTGTATTCAGCACAAATCACATTTATGCATTTTGCTCTGTATGCCTCTCTAGTATTAGATCTATTACATAACTTATGGAGAAGTCTGGCAAAATACGGCTAATAATGTGACTCAGAGTTGAATTGTTGAGTTGAGTCTTGGCATATGTTGTGAAGCCATCACTGAATTTAATGAGGATTTTGTGAAAAGAGGTTTGTTTATTGCCCTCAGGTAGCTGAGTCAGATTCTTTCCTCTGACTTTGAATAACTGCAACATCACACAGCATGCAGGGAAAAAGATGTCTGTATTTAATGCACATGGAACAAAAGGAGTAATTTATTAATTCCTGGATTAGGCGGGATCTTGGGGTAATTTCTGCATTGTGTTATTCCTCTACACATCCTATAGCCTGGCTGTTATACACAGATTTATACACAGTCCAACAACAGCCCTTATACTAGAACATATCAATTCACCTTCCCCTCCTGCTCCCACATTACTTCATTTGCTGCTTCTGGACAGAAACACATGCGTAAAGCTTGTGTTTGTTCTCTATCACTTCCTAATGGATCAAATGCAAACATCCCTTATGATCACTGAGACATCACCTTTATTTGTCCCGCTTAGTAACTCTCACCAAATATAAATTCCTCCATCCATCCATCCTCATCCGCTTTATCCGAAGTCGGGTCGCGGGGGCAGCAGCCTAAGCAGAGAAGCCCAGACCTCCCTCTCCCCAGCCACCTCCTCCAGCTCATCCGGGGAACACCAAGGCGTTCCCAGGCCAGCCGAGATATAATCTCTCCAGCGCGTCCTGGGTCTGCCCTGGGCCTCCTCCCGGTGGGACATGCCGGAACACCTCACCCAGGAGGCGCCCAGGGGCATCCTTGTCAGATGCCCGAACCACCTCAACTGGCTCCTTTCGATGTGGAGGAGCAGCGGCTCTACTCTGAGCCCCTCCCGGATGGCCGAACTTCTCACCCTATCTCTAAGGGAGAGGCCAGCCACCCTTCGGAGGAAGCTCATTTCTGCCGCTTGTACCCGCGATCTCGTTCTTTCGGTCACTACCCACAGCTCGTGGCCATAGGTGAGGGTCGGGACCTGCACATGGAAAAAATAAAGGAGTCCTTATTGAATCAGTAAACTGTGTTTTTGATGGCAACACTTTCCACATGATAACTTTACAAGTGTAACTGTGGTTGTGGTAATCAAATGTAACTGCATTAGTGGTGGATACAATTAATTGGCAGTTAAAGGAACAGTTATAGAAAGGTGTTTTACTCCAATAAAAAGCCATAAAAATGAAACAAAATAAAAACGAAGACATAATTAAAATGTTTCAACAATGTTTGGGGGGTTTTAGCTCTAGAGTGGAGCGCCCACTGTCAAACTACAGACTCTCAAAGGAGATTCTGAGAATTTGTATTATTTATTTGACAGTGAGTTTGATTCCTTGTGATATTCTGGAGTCTGTTTTTACTTCAGGGTTTTCTAGTAATTTTCTGTTCTAGTTTGGGTTTGTGCTTTCATTGTTACTCCAGCTGAGCTTTATTTTTACCTTTTTTTTAAAAATTGAGTTCTGTTTTTATGGCTATGGTTTTGGATTCCTGATTAGATGGTTGCTGCTCTAGCGTTAGTTTTGAATTCTTCATCTGTGTTAAGCGTCAGCTCCTAGTTTGAGTTGGACGTTTATGTGTTTGGTTCCCTCGGTGTTCTCATGTCTGATCCTCCTTGTGTCTCATTTTGTTTTGTATTAGTTCTCCTGTTTATTCCTTTTTGTTTTTTTTACCTTGAAGGTTAGTTGTCTTTCATGCGTTGGGTCAGCAGCTGATAAATGGCTCACGTTTGCTTCATGTCTGCCTTCGTGTCCTGCATAAACTTTGACAGCTCTCCCCTGTTTAGAAAGTTGCTCATTAAGGCAAAGAGGTAACACATTATCTTAATGAAGGCATCACAGGAGAAAAAATGACTTTTTTGGCACAGAACAGCACAGAGAGGAATTTGTTTCCCAGAATATATATTTTACACACAAACAAAGCTACATTCATACAAACATACATACAGTGTTACATTCATACAAATACATATCGGTTTATTTGATTTTTTTCCCTTTTATTATAAAAAGCAATTTGATATATTATTACTTTGTATACTGTGTTATACTGTTAGGGCTAGTTCACTGTTAAAAAGCATGCACTTTCTTTTGGTTGTGTCCAGAGCAAGTGTTTGCAAATAACTCCAAGTGCATGTCTCAGGTTGCCATGCGTTCCAGATTACGCCGTCTTTACCTCATCAACACATCTCAGCTCCGTGTCAGGCAAGCCGTCAGTCAAACCTAAACACATTAATTAGCCAATCAAACTGCTCTCTGATCAGGTATTTCTGGCCTTGAAGGGGGTTTTATTTTTGCAAACAAAAGCCTACTTGTGATGCTGAAAGCATCTTGAAACAACCACTCTGAATTATTTGCAAACCCTGATTGTGCCCATGTTTGTTGTATTGCGCTGAATTTATAAATAGGCCCTTAACTTTTCTTCTTCTCATCCTACCTTCTTTTTACTTTCACCCCATCCCTGTGTTGCCAGTTTGGCTTTCAGTCCTGGTTCTTTGGTCCAGTCAGTCCAAACTTTTTATTGAATCCATCTTTATTCTCAAACAGCTCGTTTCAGTAGTCACTGAATTCAAGTCTCTCTTCTGCCTTAAATTAGATTTAATTAGTCTCATATATGTGATATTCCAGATTTCCCATACTAGACTGGTGGTGGGGGTGTCTCCTTGGCCATAGTGTACATTACATCCCACATTCCCATCTAAAAAAAAAAAAGTCGCATTTCCTCGGCCTCAAAGTAGGTAAATATTTGGGAGAGGGAGGGGTTGGGATAATAGCTTGACTGATTATTGAAGTATTAATTTCCAGTTTTTGACAGTGTTTTGTGTCCAAATGACTCAGTTGGTTGCAACAACAACAATGGAGCCCTCGTCCGCCTCTTCATCTTTCTCTTCCAATGACTGGACGACGCAGGGTGTGACGTCAAAGGGTATCCTCTCTGCGACGGGTTCGGTGGTCTGTGCTGGTAGTCCTGGGCTTGAACCTCTGGTGGAAGGGGCGTCCTCCCTCAGCGGGGAGGGTGTCAAAGAGCACGGCTCTGGCTCCAAAGTTAATGTTACCTCTTCTACCTGTGAAGGCAGGAAGTAGAGATTTTAACGACCATTTGTTCTGTATCGCAGGTGAGTGAAGCTCTGTTATTTCTTCTTTAATAACAAAAGTACATGTTGTTCATACAGATAAGAGCCAATTTTCTAAATAATTATTCTCTCTAAAATCTTAGTCATGTGTCTGATTTTGGGCAGTAGAACTAATAGAGATTGCCCGTTTAAGAGGCTACATGGTGGCAGCTGGTAGGTCTGTCTGTGTGATGCAACGCACAGTTTAAGACTGCAGCTTGTTAACTAATTGATAACCTAGTACTCCACCATGACCACAAATATTTAAAAAAGCAATGGGCTGCTCTTTTATGTACAATTTTATGGTTTTTAAAATGGGATTCTGTTGGGATTGACTTACTTTTAGACTCAACTTCAAGTGGCCATTTTTAATAATAAAGTTGTCCTGATTCTTCAGCATTTTTGGAACAGTGTATTGTTTCTAACTCACCTTTGTTAGCTCCTCCTCTTCCTCTTCATGCTGTTCAGGGAAGTCTTCGGACTCGGGCTCTGGCTCTTCTCCGACCGTCTCCACCACGCCTCCGACCATGTCAGCCATCTGTGCATTCAGGTGTCCAACGATCTCCACCTGCAACCAGTTAAATTTGACTGAAGCGCTTGTTGAACAGAATTTAAACTGGACAGGGATTCAACAGGTTAGTGGCATTTTCACACGTAATTTAAAGATGGACTGACATCCGTCCTTCGCTTGGGCTCCAGAAGTCCCTGATAACAGGTAAAATAAAAAGACAAATAAAACAGAAGAAGAACAGAAGATGACCCGACCCAGCATGGTTTTCCTCTGCAGGGCGTCAAAGCGAAAGAACATACACTTTAGCTGGGTGCAACAGATACAGATGCTGATTCCAAAAGCCAAAACTCGCGGACCTTGTGGCATGCCACTCTGACGACCAGGCTGATTTACAGATCTCTGCTTTCAAAACTCATCAAATCCACTTCAGGCAGTCATGCTGAGTGCTCCATGCAGACCTCCAGCCTGTCTCCTACCTTGCAGACTTTCCTGGCAGTTCATCTTTCACTGCTCTACAGATGTGTGCTAAATAGGCCTGCTGATATAAACAAAGCCAGATTTATAAGACAAAGAATTAGCAGAGAAAACACAAAAATATATCAGCATTCAACCTTTATCTTTAAAAGAGACCAAACATCATAAACCTTAGCTTCCAGCAGAAACTAGACATGCTGTCACGGCTATGATGACTGCATTGTCTCAGTCACTCTGTAATAGTGACAGGAGACAGAGTCCTATCCTTGTGACTGCATATATAGTCACGCACCCTTGTGTCCTTGCAAACTGTCATAGCCGCTCTGTCAGAACATATTAAAGCACCATCGAGTCCGCAAGCTCTGTAATCCAAGCATTTGGACTCAGCAGGCAAGCGCCTACCTGATGTGCCTCAACCTGCGCTGCTCCCCACAGGTCAGCTAGCCGAGGGTGAGTGGGTGGACCGAGGCTGTGGATGGTGCTATTGGGCGTGGCTTGGAGTGAATGGGAGGCACTGTGTAGCCTGTGCTCCATAGACTGTAAAGGGAAGCAAGAATAAAAATAGAATATTCAGGATTTGGCTGTTAATATGTAACCCCGATCAACAATCTCTCAGCTTGTGGCCGCTTATTTTTTAAACTTTTGTTTTTCTCTGGAACAATAAAATTGCCTCCCACTAGGAATCTAAAAACACCCACAACCAACTGCTCCTGACATTTGAATAATGGACGACGTAGTGCTGTAACGGGCGCATATCGCCAAACAAAAGACAAGGCCGCTTTTTTCTTCCAACATTTATCCCAAGGGCTTTTGCAGGAGGTGGAGGACGCATATTCCAGTATTTTTTCCACTCTCTTCTAGTTTGGCTTCTACTTTTAAAATCTCTCTAAATTATGAGTCGGGGAGGTTGCTGCAGGGAACGGTGTGGAAATGTCTTGACTGGAAGATTTTATTCTAAATGTAACACGTTCAATAGTCTCCTTCTCCGGGGAAGGCATATAATACACACGGTAAAGCTAACAAGCTCATTTCCATTGTGGTCTCGGATCAGTACACCTTTTCTAAGACACAGTCCCTGACCTTTTCAAGTATGTATTTCATAACTCACAGTTATTTAATGAGCTCTGAGAATGCACCAATGCAAGAGCAGCCAACAAAGTCTCGGGGTGTCACAGTTCACCGTGACTCACTTCGTTTGCAGAAAACCTTCCAGCAGACTGAGAGCTGAAAGTCAGCAGCTGATTTCAACAACATTCAAACTGTCTGCACAAAATGAACGCATAAGAAAGTTAAACAAGGTCAGCAAGCGCACATGTTGTGGGAGCAGAAACATGTGGTGTGTAGATTTAATAGGACAGCAGACCTAAGGCTGTGTGCATGCATGATTTATACTGGATTGTGTTAGTGTAACAGCTATCTGTGAAGGTGCTTTGAATCTGCTGAGTGGTATTTGTGTTTTCCATTTTAAGGAGCTGCTGCCATCAACACTGTAAAATCCCACCAAACATGATGGAAATCTCTCCTTCATGTTGGAAAAGTTAAAGTTCAGCCACCATGGACTTTTTCCCCTAAAGCAGAGGTGTCCAACATAAGGCCTGGGGACCAGAATCAGACTTAAATCCAGCCCACTGGACATCTTTGGAAAATGTGAAGGAGGGCACAGATTTTAAGCTTTTAACTGTATTTGTCTTGGTTTTACAGCTTCACCTTCTGATAAAGACTTCCCCCATGGCCTTTTCTACTACACCAAACATAGGAAAAGGTAAATTATAATGCAGCCTCCAGGACTGAAAAGTAATTAGAACCTACATTCTTTCTAATGGCCACCAGGGGGCGACCTCTCTGGATGCAAAACTAAGTCTGTCTGTAAAGAAGTCTTTGGGAAAATGACTATACTTCTCGCTTTATTTATGACCTCAGTAGATGCTTTTCGGATGGGTTTATATTATGAATTACTAATTTTAAATCTTATTTAAAATTAGTTATTACTTGTTATGTTATAAACTAGGGTATAAGCAAAGACGTGGCTAACTTGTGATTTACCAGTTATTACCGTATGAGCATGAAACATCCTCTGTTTGTTGTTTTTGTCCGTCCCACACCTTGTTTGTTAAATCTATTCTTGGAAACCCAAGCTGGTGATGATTATAACACTAAGCTTCAGGCTTCAATCAGGACTGCAGAAACCAGTTGGTGAATAAACAGTGGATACATCCATTTTTTAATGGAAGTTTTTTCCCTGGTGTCGACATCTCTGATGCATCTGCTGCTGTGTTTACATGAAAAACAGTGCAATGCTTTAAAGAAATCACTTTCACATACCTGCTGCTGTTGTTGGTACTGCAGGAACTGTTGCTGCTGGTAGTGATGAAGCTGTTGGAGCTGTTGGAGTTGACTCTGCTGCTGCAGGGCGAGGTGAACCTGGTGCTGCTGGATGTAACTTCCTACTGTCCCCTCGTACCCCTCACCAGGTGTGCCTCCTGCTCCATTGCTGCCACCTGCAACAACCACAAGACACTCAGTGTGCAGTGCTCAGTGACACAGTCTGGTGCTTAAAGCCCGTAAGAGAGGATGATAAATCATCACCGGCAGCCATGATGTAGGAGCCTGCAGCAGGCGAGGCCACGCCCGAGGGCTGGCTGGTGATTGGGTCCCAGGCGTCAGAAGACGACAGGCAGTACAGGCCCTGCGAGACGTAGGTGTGAGGCCAGACATCCGCAGAGGAGTGATGGAGCACCTGGTCTGTACAGGGAAGCACAGACAGATGGTAGGCGTTGGAGAGGAAAACACAGACAGAGAAGACGCTGCTAGGGTGGAGAGGCAGGGGTAAATCAAGTCATGGGCAAAGAAAAATCAAGACGTAGCTGGAGGAGCGGAGCGGGAACGTTCTGTAATTTGTCTTTTTGGTTTGCAAAAGTTTAGCAGTTGGATTAATATGGAAACTTCAATCAGTTTAGATTCAGAGGTTTTACCAAACTATTAACTCTCACATACTTTTTGGATAAAATGTTACCTATTCTGAGATTTGAAAGCCACAAAAATGAAAAATACCCTAAATTGCATTATTTTAGAATGAAATTTAGAAAAAACAAACAAAACAAACTGTCTTTTTTCTGAGCTAACTGACATTAAACTAACTGAGATTAAAGCACCCGAGCTGACATTTCTACCATAGCTTTGAATGCACAGAGAAAGTTGCAATAAGCAAGCTGCGTGCTCTGAGTGCTAATTACTGCTTAATAATTATCCATGATTACAAAGGGTAGTTATGAGGATTTTTTTTTGTGTCGATGTATTTAAAAGCTGTAACGGTTATACGTGGTTATATAATAAATCCTAACAGTTCCAGAATGTTCTTGCTACTTTCACTTTCAATAAAATATAATCATTATAATTATTAATCATATTATAATTTTGGCTGTTGTGTTTTCATGTCTTAGATATACTGGGCGTGGTATTATTTTAAAACCTAATAATTACTTTCCCTGCACTCTGAAACATTTATTAATGATTAATCATCCATTTATTAAAGTCAGACTGGATAAAAAGATCTGTAGTTCAGAATTTGTTGCAGATACATTTGGCCAAGGTCAAAATTCACCCAAACTGTACTGTAAAGGTAAACAATGAAATGTTCTTCTTAAACATATAATGGAAATCAACAGACGTCTGTTTCTCTTCACACCAAAAAATACTTTTGCTAACTCTGGAGCAAAATCAAAACCACGCTGCTTTAACTGATTGCAAACCTTGTTGTATCTCATGTGGGAACTGTTTCCTTTCTAATGAACTAAATCTACCAATCAGAAGAAATGTGCAGCAATCTAACATTACACCTCAGCCATTAGTGTTTATCTAGGCTGATATAAAACAGGGTTAAACCTGCCCTCAGCCAAAAGAAACATATGATAACAACTTTAATAGCAGTATGATTAGCTTATCTACAGAGCAGAGCCATGGAGGGACGCAGAGCTGTGGAGGAGAAACATCCCCTCAGTCCTAATGTGGATATGAAGTAGCTGTGTAACCGTTGTTGTGTGTGTATCCCTTGCACGTGTGTGTATGTTGATGTTGCATGCTAGATGAAGCACTGAGTAGAGCCCATATGGTGGTGTTAATGAGAGCGGGGCTAAGTCCTTGTGCTAACCTACAGGCTCCCTCAGGGCTTGGACAGTGCTCTGCTTTACTAAACACCAGCGAGAACAAACATTTACCTGCACAGAGAGTTTACAGTGTTACTCTGTGTGCAGGTAAATGTTAAAGCATACAAATTAGTTTTACTTTATCTTAGAATGGGAAGAAAAATATGGGAAAATAGCCAGAGTATTTCTTGTTTTGCTTTGATTTTTATGAGGATACACGGTCATTCCTGTGAGGCCAGAATGTGTTTGAAACAAATATCTTATCACCTGAGGCTCAAATCAGGATATGAGTTTGCCACCATTTTTTCTTTAATAAAACCTCATGCAAAATTTAAATCCTCTCAAGTTTCATCCAGTCTGTGTCCGTCTTTGATGCACGCAGCACTTTTGGGCTACAGACATGAAGCCCTATCAGAATGTGCTCTGGTATTTCAGAACTGGCAGGCTGTCATCTGAATTTGTCATTTGGAAGTTATTGAGTAAGTGCCCGGTCGGAGTGAAAGGCAGACATGTGCAGCTGTGAGCCTGCCCTCCAAAAGTCCTTTACCACTGCTTTGGAGACAAACTGACAGGACTCTTTTTTTTTATTTTTTAGGACTCACATTCGAGTAAAACCCGGAGTTCACTGTGTGGTCCAAAGATGTGAGACCTGTTTGAATCTCTTGCACAAAGTGAGTCTGTGTTTTACTTTAACGGCGTTCAGGTTTTAGACACAGTGAGTTAAATTATCACAAATTCCTACACTTCTGTCTCACATTTAACTCTTAGATCCTCTCAGTGGTTCCACATATTGTGTCATCAACATAATTAATCTCTATTGTGTTGATGGCACCAAATGTAGCACCATAGCACCTAACACAAGTCTTAAAGGTTGAAGGTTGTTATACCTCCAGTGTTTATGACAGATTTACATTCTAATTGTGGCAGGGGTGGAATTTACAAGGACCGGGCTTGAAATCTAAGACTTAACTATAAGTCTGTCCAATAGCAGAATACGATCATCTCTGGAAAGATGCAGCAGCAACTGGTCAGTCTGGTCACTCTGCTGTGGCTCGCAGCGACCGAACAGTGGTACAAAATAAAAACTAAACCGAGTCACCAAATTGGCCGGCTGGTGATCCACTGACCTCTGCTGGTGATGCTCTCCTGGTTGACCTCACTCAGGTGGGCGACACTGCCCTGGTTGGAGCCGGCTCCCATGCTCTCCCCGTCCATCGAGTTCCAACCAAACAGAGTCGCCTCAGAAATTGCAAACTGTTGCATGATGCCTGAAGATGGAGAAAAACAATGCATGTAGCACGAATGAAAAGATCCCCCGACTCGCTAAAACATCATGAACGTGAAGCAAATCCCAGTCCCTGCTCTGGTACCACATACACATGTTAATTAATGATACAAACAAATGCGGTAACAATAGTCATTAATATGGATAAACAGCAGGTTTGTGTTGGATTGGAGGAGAATACTGAGGGTTTATTTGAAGTGGGAAAAGTGTTGTAGACAAACAAATGTTTGTAAACAACACCAAAGTTATTAGACTAATTTTTAAAGAAAGTGCATCACCCTGGTTTTTCTCTGAAAGTGCTGCAGTCATCAATTACCAGCGACAGCTCAGCTAAATATTACCTAAAAATCTGATCAATGTTTCATTTTCTGAAACAACACAAGGTCGTCTAATAACATTTGAGACTTCATTTTGTTTTAATAAATAGCTGCAATGTTCTGAGAGCGACTGCCAAGTATTTGTTATAAGTTTAATAAATCTTTTGTATTCATGTAATTCTAGCCATTAATCAGCATGAGATGAACAAATTTGTAGGATAGATTGATTGTGAATAAAATATGGATGCACACTTATGGTCTCTGAAAGAATTAGGAAAAATTAGAAAGGATGCAAGTTGGCTTCACTTTCCAGACTCTTCATATCCTGTTTACTGACTTTTTAAAAATAATTTGCAATTTATTATTTATGTTTACTAAAAAGTCTACCTTTAAATATATATATAAAATTATATCCATAATAACAACCTGCTCATGCAACAGACAACCAATAAGTCATCCAGTTGTCATGTGCAACACTTTCAACCTCTGGTTGCGCGTCACAAGTGCAAGGTAATTGCAGAGGTTGCATGGCGGGAGGCAACCTGTCTCCAGACAAGGGTGGTCCGACTTGGACTCACTGCATTTTCTTTCAGAAAGATTAGTGATGATTTGCAAATGCAGACATTTCAACAACTCAGTCTGCGCTGAGCAAAACTCATCTACGATGCAGCTGATGCAGCTCCTATATTTTGCAATATAGGACTCAACTCAGCTGGTTGTCTTTGTGGTTGTATTCTGGGTATATTTCTATATAAAAGCAAGATTTCTAAGCTCCTCCTTGCCTCACAGCGAGAAGGTCCTGCGTTCATTTCCACCATCAGGCTGGGGTTTTTCTGTGTGGAGTTTGCATGTTCACAGGTGTGAATGTGAGTGCGAATGGTTGTCTATCTCTATGTGTTAGTCCTGCGACAGCCTGGCAACCAGTCCAGGGTGTATCCTGCCTCTCGCCCTAAGTCACCTGGGATACGCTCCAGCCCCCCACGACCCTGAACAGGACAAGTGGAAGAGAATGGATGGATGGACTAATTAATCATTTTCAATATTATCATAAATAGATTGGGAGCTTGACTCCATTTAATCACAAACTGATAACATACTGATTGTGAGTAATCACAGACCTGCTGTCTGTCTGTCAATCAACCATTTCAAAGGCGACAAGATTGCAAAATCATTGCACACAGTTTCCTCAGTGCGACTGAAGCATTACTGTAGCGTATTTGCAAATTCAGCACTCAGGTGTGTCCTCACCTGCAGCAAAGCGAGCCTCCTTCTCGCCATCGCTAAGGTCACTGTAAGCGTCGTTCTCCATCCTCCTCTCCTTTTCCCTCTGAAGGTTGGTATGGCCCGCTCCCCCTAGCGGCCCCGCAGATGGTTTGCCCCAGCTCTGCCACTCTATCATGTGGGCCACTCGACCCTGGGCCATGGCGGTGGGCTTGGTCACCTTGTCCTTCATGGAACGAGTCACACCTACAGGAGGTATGAGGGCGGCAGGAGGGGCAGACCAGCAACACACACGTACAACACACACCACACACACACACAAAAACTCTGTCAAGACTACTTCTGGCCCCTGCAGTTGACTACACCTCCATCTGAGGCTCATGTGGGGGTGGGGGTGGGGGTGGGAGTAGAATGATAATGAGAAGTGTGAGGAGTCTGTTTAATACCTGAGATGATGATAGGAAATTTTAGCTCAGTAATAAACGTACTGGTATGGATGAATTCAGGTTGTTTTGTGATTGAATGTGATTTTATGACAACAACATGGCACCTTTTTAATTTAATCTATAAAAACGCATTGACTAGTATGCTAGGATCATCAGAATGAGCATGGATGTATTTGTGGGTGAACTGGTGTCTCATTATTTCCAAAGAAGCTCTGCTGACTGCAGTAATATTCAGTCCTTTGGACAGCTTCTAGTCACACCGGCCATGTTTCAGAAGCATCAGAAGCATTTAGTCTGCACGGGTCTTTTGGTTATTATAATAAGCCTTCCTCAAGAGGAACATGCTAATATTTATCTCTCTGCGGACCACATTAAACTCTGACCTTTAAACCACTGCTGCCTTTGATTTTCTGTGTGTGGACCTGAGGATATCAGCTTAAATGTGTCACCTCGGTTATTACCCCAGTACTAATCAGCACAACGAGCGTGACAGTCACTCCTCGGCTTCTACCGTGAGACAAATTGTTTAAG
This sequence comes from Oreochromis aureus, assembly GCF_013358895.1. Taxonomy (NCBI): domain Eukaryota; kingdom Metazoa; phylum Chordata; class Actinopteri; order Cichliformes; family Cichlidae; genus Oreochromis; species Oreochromis aureus. The sequence continues at coordinate 34,727,891 of NC_052962.1, forward strand.
ATAATATTGATAAGGGCTGCGATGGTACAAGATGTTTGATTCAGTATGAGACTTTCTTTGTTTGGCATGTGAGTACTCCCCACGGAGACCCAGATGTGTACTCATACTGGTCAAAAAGTTGAGTGTGGACACTCGGTGTGGTAGAGAAACTTCTAGCAACCACTCACCAACCGTTCAGGTTATACACATTTTTCAACCTGTGGTTGTCATGGTGACCAGTCTACAGGTCAGTGTAACCAGGATCTAAGCAGAAGATTTGAACCAGAGCTAGTTGACCTCACAGATCCTAGAAAGATCATTTAATAGTTAAAGGTTTTCACCGTCCACTTCATGAGGTGTTTTGAGTCCTCCAAACAAGCTGGCACATTTCATAAAAGCTGAACGAGTCAGTAAGGGCCATTTCTGATGCTGAACTTATGATATGTTATTCATTGTCATTATTCGTGTCTTTTATTTACATTCAAACACTTTACCAAAATTATTTTATTTTTTAAAATAGGTGACTAATATATTTTTTTCCATTTTATTTTATTTATTTTTTGTAAAACTGAAACATGGCTCTCAACAGCGATAACTCCACATATACGTTGTAAATTGACTGATAATATGGGAGAAGCCAGCATATCAATGTGACACAAATTGAAAATATTTTAAAATTAATAATTGTAAGATGGTTTATTGGCACCCTAGAATAAATACAAATATACATTTTTGTATCATATAATTCTCTATCATCTTTATTCACTGTTGAATCTTCTTTTATATGCAGCCTGCACACCACAGCAAACCATGCTTAATCTTTGGTCAGGTGATTGGCAGGAACGATGAGGTCAGAGGTCATCATGGTTGCCCATGTGCTTGTTAAAGTTTGCTGATTTTAAGAAAAACAAAGGATGTCGAGTGAAATGCTGACAAACCCACATTAATAATTACGGGAATTGCTCATCTCCTTGTAAACAGAATAAATGAGGTTCATTAGACTTTACGTGATTAAAAATGTGTTACGGAGCCAAAGAGAGGCAGAAGAAATAGTCCCTCGGTGTAAACAGAGCAGGGAGAAGTGTCCACCGGCAAATCTCTGTCCAATTAAGATGCAAATATAGGATCCAAACTGGGGATATATTCACTGACTCAAATGGGTACGGAGACACTGATCGATTAAAAAATTAAATTAAAATCAAGCAGGCATGGATAAACAAAGACCGAGCTTTGGAAATTGTTTCCCCGGTCCATGGGGCAAGTTACAGGCAGGGCTAAAAATAGAAACACTTTTCCCCTTAGACAAAGAGAGCCAATCTCATTTGAAAATCAAACAGTCCCTGCAGAGCCTAATTGGGGATGGAAATAGGAGTGGAAAGAATGGGGATGAAGGATGAGGGAGGGTGTTGGGGTCTTGGCTATTCAAAGGCTCAAAAATATAACACTATACACTGTTAAAAGTTAGCTGCAGATGTATTTAAAGTGCACCAGACACAACAGAAAATACATTTTTTACATAAACACTCTGAGGTGCTGCACTCAGACAACAAAGAGCACTACAGTTTGAAGCACAGAACACGAGAGAGCACGAAAGAGGCACCGGCCACTTGTAGTCACGACACTGCACAAAAGAGTCACAAATATCGGGCCACACCACCACCAGCAGCAGCACTGCCACGGTACAAATACACTACATTTCCCAACACACCTGTGGAGATGCTTCAGTAAGTAATTAAAGTAAGTAAGTATTCTTACTTACTTTAGTTTCTTTGAAATCAAAGATCTGATTGAATTTCCATCAATGACTCTGAAATGTGTCCCGTCATTGACGTCTGCTGTTGATATCAGTGGAAGAGAGAGGAAAGTAGGGAGTGATATAGGAAGGGGCACCCACAGGGGCGGCCATGTTGGTTCCAAGCTCCTCCTCCTTCGCCTGCTCTAGAGTGAAGTTATTTGTTAAGTCAGAGTTTCATTTACAAAATCCATTGCCGTTTATGGCAATTTGAAAAGATAATTAAACATGTTCTCTTCGAGGGTGTCAGATGATTCTTTGGCCTGCAAGCAGTGCAGAAACCAAGTGATGGAGGAAGCAGAGTGGAGATTTTATCAGGCAAACAGATCTCAGAGGCTGCTCTGGACGTAAAAATGTGTCCATTTGTTATGTTAAACCAAGGTTCAACTTAACAAAGAGCATTTGACATGTAAGATGCGTAACTGTAAGTTCTGTGGTTTCAGTTTGTGAGGCTCTTCTGTTTTTCGTATTCAGTCTGATGCAAGTGCAACTTCTTAACCCTCAAGTCCTCCTAAATGCCTTTGTTCACACGCTATCGAGGTGCCGTGAGAAATGTTCCCTCTTCCCATTAAAGGCTAAAAACTACCTGATTTCAATTTGGCCCATATCCCTTTCAAGGTCTTCTCCGGGTGCATCTATGGACTGCTGCCAGCACTGCTAATAATTTTTAGATCTCTCCTTGAAAGTCTTGCTCTGACCACCCTCACAAGTGCTTCTACACTTGGGGTTCTTTGTATGACGTCGGAGGATATTTATCTTACAACATAAAGCACTTTATATGACTATTGTGCTATATCTAAAAAACTGAAAGTAAATTTAACTGAATTTTGGTTGAGATGGAACCAAATCAGGCAAGTGGGGCAGGTGGTGAGGGGAGAACACATCAGTGTAATGAAAAAACTCCTTTCTGAACAGTGAATGGGCAGAAAATGGGATGTACCACACTTTTGGTTGTTTGATGCTAATCGTCTTAAAACTTTTCAGGATAACTCTGATCCCAGTCGATGAGCAAGCTTCTGTTTTTTCTAACTTGATGGATGATTTTTGGGGAGCTTGGACGCAATGAGCTCATCTGCTGATATTTGACGTTTGGTCTCTCAGACATAGCTGGTGATTATCCTCAACATGGAAGTCAGGTTGATGCTTGGTCTGTGTGTTTGAGGTCTATGGTTAAACTGTAGATGCACACAGGCAGACGGTCAGAACGTGACTTCCATCGAGCAATCCCAAAATTAGTAGCTGTGCTGTTCACAGGGAGACGTCCTTAAAGGGAAGACTGACCAAATTTAAATCAGCTCAAATATTATAGTACAGTTATTTGGATTTTTATTATAGTTATTCAATAGTAAGCTAACTGTTCTTCTTTGGTGTTGGTGTTGATTTAAAAAAAAAGAAAGAAAAAGCTTTAATAATCACAGGCTGATGTGCTACCTACCACTGATGGTTTAGGAGGGGTTGTCTACACTGTATTAGGACATTAGAAATTATTTATTCCTTCTGGGTTAGGATTAGGGTTAGGGTTATTCCTTCTGTCTAAACCAGTGTGACTGGCACCGCTTTATCACCCTCTGAGAAAAGTTTGCAGAAGGGAAAAACGCCCCACTCTGCAAAGAGGAATGAATGGTTTGGTTGCCTTAAATAAATTGCATCACAAAGATTTAAAGTTAAGTCAAAGTAATTACCAATTAGAAGAGAAAAATGACAAGAGATTACACAGTCCATTTAGCCTAATTTATACTGGTGATTCCCATTAAACCAAACCACACACTGATCATTTGGCTGCTGCACTAATGCCACCAACCAATCATCTGAATAACACGCAAGAAGAAACCAAAAATGATCTTTTACACAGCAGGGAAAGGAGATGCAGACCCTGCCAGAGCTCAACAACAACTTCACTCTTGATCCACCGTGGAGCATGTGGAGGCAACATGGGGGCTGTTTTACCATCTAGCAGCACAGACACACACCTGACACACCTGACAGAGAGGACTTAGCCAGGGCACCGATCCCATAGGTGTTGGTGGACTTCCTCTTGAGACGAGGCAGAATGGAAGTAGTGTCCTCCATGGACAACTAAAGAGAGAGGAGAGGTAAATGGGGTATTGGCGCAGCACAGGGGGTGGATAGAAGGAGGAGGAGAGATAATAGAACCAGAACAGATGAGAGAGATAAATGCAAGAAAGAAAAAATGGAATAAAAGAAATTGAGGTGAAGAGGGCAGACGATACAAAACAGTCTGACCGAGGGAGAAAGAGAAGAGAGGTTGCAGCAGAGGAGATAAGATAGAAGGGTTAATTATTTGAGCACTTTGTAAATGGCTTACAGGGATCGTTGAAGAGAAGAGAATTATTGATATTCTGTGCCTCAAAGGAAATATTAATGATAAAGTGTTGATTTAAAACCAAATTAAAAGGGTAGCAGTCTTTTGTGAGCTCAGCAGCTATTATTTGACATAAAATCATCCTGAGAAATGTAATATTGAACAGATATTGATGGCAGTGTTGTCTCATTACAAAGATTACCTGTGGCGCATTTTGCTTTGACTCCATTGTTGGATATTACTGACTGTCTCATCTATGTTACCAACCCAAATATGCTCGGCTGTTTCTGCATTTTGAAGTCGTGAGACTGACACCAACAACCAGTCCTCAATTTACAAAATCAGGTCAAACAACACCGCTGTGTCGGATGTCTATATGTCGTATCGTGAGTGAGTTGCACGTTTTGTAAGACAAGGAATGGTGGTGTGTGATTTTTGGGAGCTTTGCATTTTGCACTTTATCTTCGCTTTCCAGGTGCAACCAGAGCTGAACCATAATAAATCTTTGGTTTTCTCAAGCTGCAACAGTGGGGGGTTTTTTGTATTTTTTTTAAGGCAAGTCACCCACAACAGCAAAGACTACATGTGAAAGATGGCGTTTAGCTCAGCTGCTACAATGGTTGGTTAAAGGTGTGGTAAGAGTCAGCCAGGTACTGGGTGCTTCTTGGGGGCCTGGAGCCCTGGGACCCTGATCTCTGCTCGCACCGGCCTCTCGCGGCATCGACTGCCTATTGCCTCTGGTCCTTTGGGAGTCCCACACCTTGGCCGTGGGCGCCCCACTCAAGGCCTCACTCCTTCTTCTGCTGGGATGGGCGTGCAGATTTCACCGGGATGTGTGGCCTTAGGTCTTCAGTATTCTAGGTGGCTGCCGATGGCCCGGTTCTCCCAGATCCATCTCTGTCTGCCTCTGGCTCCTAGGGGCCACGACTTTCCACCCTCATTTTCAAGTGCATTTCATGACAAAGACACACACTCTCTCTCTTTCTCCCTCTCACACACACACACACACATTTTTTCTCTAGCCTGTCCTCCCTTAAACATCGTCATACTGTATACCAAATAAAATGTAAATATAATAGAAATAACACAGATAGAAATGATGAAATAAACAGATAAACCCCGAACAAGAGAAGCCTACAGAGAATTTATAGAGCTGATCTTTGACACAACAGTTCATTCAGATCATAATTCTGCCCCACAGGACAGGATTGGTTTTTCCTCCTTTGTGCCGTATAGCCCACATTCACACTTACAAGCCACATCTTCAGATTTCTCCAGTATTTAGTTCATCAAATAATGTGTAGAAATAATTATATGTTGATTCCAAGCTATGACCGTTCAGTGGTTCTTTTGTCATTTATTGAGAGGAGAGTAGAGCAAAGAAGCAAAGAGAGAGCGAACAGGAAAGAGCAGACTCCATCTGAGGCCCTGCAGTAACCTTTCATCTGTTTGTGTTCTTGACTCACCCTCACGTATCTTTGTGTTCTTATATAAGAGGCCGAGTTAAACAGGCTTATTTTTTGATTTTGGAAGAATCAGAGCTCCTTGAGAAAATCCACACAAGAATGGAGGAGAACATCCAAACTTCAGAGTATTGAAATGAATCCCTTGCTGTAAACCATTTTCTAATGCAAAAGTAAATTGTACACTGAATCAACTGTAGTATTGTTTACATATCTAAGACGGTGTGCATAATCCTGCTTTCTTCCTTTTCTTGAATATAATCGTGCATCAAAAACTTACTTGAAAAACATCCCCAAACCTTGTTACCACCACAAAGTTATAGAGACTTTCTGCTGAACTGCCAAACAAAAGACGTGCAGACAACTCAGATTACAGCTTAGCCAAGGGTGGATTGCTAAATTACATGTACTAAGACCAGAACTAACAAATTATGCATATTTGGTTTTCAGAGAAAACTGTCCATTAAAGTGAGATGTTTTTATCTTTTATGAATCAACCAGAAGGACCCCAAAGGAGAATAATTTAAAGTGAAATTTCAAACATAAGTCTACAACAACATACTAATAATGAGAACCTAGATGCTGTTCCTCTCCTGTAAACTTAAATAGCTGAATGTTGAACAGTTTTCAAAGCTATAACAAGTATTCTAGTGTATAGTTATGCCACAAAAACACTCATGTGTACAGTAAACTTGTCTTACTTCCCGGCAGCAATGCTCCTGGCAAACAAAGACAAAAATTAATGAACTCAGAGACAGAGCCCGGCTCTTAATGAGGCCCTCCCAGCACCTAATTACAGTAAGAAATAACAGGGAAGCACATGGACTCTGTTACACGGGAGGATTTTGTGAGAGATATGATGTAATATTTTGAGTCAAGGTGCATGACTCACAATAAAAAGGCAAACTGATATTATCTGGTCCCTCTGTGGTGTGCAAGTGGAGCATCATCCACACGCTCTCCAACCTACTTTAAACTGCCTGCATGCACCAGTAACATTATATGGTGTTGTTGGTGGGCAGCCAGAGAGTCAACAGGCATACAGATGAAACTATTACAGCAATCTTCTTCCATTAGTCGTGTATCTGCTCGACTCTGTTTCTCCTCAAATATAATAAACCACAGGTGGACGCCTATTTTGCAACTAAAACCATTGTTCTCCATTTAAAATCCTCCTCCAGTCCTTCCAACAAAGCACAGCCATTGCTAAACCAATACGGCAGAGAAATGTTTAAATGCGCATTAATCAGCATTTGGTTTTATATGTAAGGTTAAAAGGGTCACATATTCATATTCATATGCTACATAACTTTGCCGCCTCCTTTCGCTTATAGTTTTTCATTCACTGCATTGTTCAGGCTCACAGCAGGCAACCTCAGCTGCTCTCTACTGCTTTGATTAAACCACTGCAATCACTCCACTCTGTACTGCCAAACAACAGATGGGAGCTGATGGAATATTGAAGAGTGTATGGAGCCAGGATAGGAGCTTAAAGGATCCCGAACTTTAAGATGTATAAACTGACGTTCTTTGCTGACAGCAGAAACAACTTTCTAATATGCAAAAGACCTGAGCATCATTAGCCTGTTTCATGAGCTCTTAATACGCCTTTTACACTAACATTCAGAATGTGGTTTCCTATTAATATGCCATAAACCAGAACAGAGTTGTTATTGGACACTGTGTTACAAGAATAGCAGAATAAACACAAATTTAGTCTTTTGGGGAGTTTTAAAATGTACTTAAAACAAAATGTACTCTAAAGTAGCTGAAAAATGATTCCCAGTTTCCAGTTCAGCTGCTGGAAATAGCTGAACATTGAAGCTTTCATGCAGTGGTGTGTATTACTCCCTTCGTCCTTATTGGTGAAGCTGACAGATGAGAATGTGTGAGGGATGTGCTCCTTAGACCTGAGATTATGATGCATTTTTCCTCTTCATCAGTTTGGCACTGGGGTTTTCCCACTGTATTCAGTTTGTGTTCTTCTTTAAAGGGAGTAGTACACTCCAGTACACCCAGTTCTTAAAAGAAATATAGTTGGGTGAGTTTCAGTATAAAGCTCCTTTTTCTCAGCTAAACTGATTAATTTCTTGTCACTCTGCACAGTTGTCTGATCAGTATGCATTTTCCCATCAAACTCAAGTGAAGTAACACAATGTGCCATTGGGATACAGGATGTTGGGTACTGAAAATATGTATGCCTACATATAAATTACTTGCAAAATCATAAGTGATTCCTAATTAATGATCCCATTAATCATTGCTTGTACTCATCTCCTGCAGCAGGGACTCCCACTACTCTTTCCACTTAGAGCCAATTCCCTGTTCCACAGAGGGAGTAGTATACGGATTTGTACGCAGCCTTCAGTTTTTTATCCGTCTGAAACAGCCATAGATTTTGCAGTGAGGACAGCGATGAAATTTCATTAGCCAATGTTGATTTATGGATGTAGGCTATTAAACATCTACATATATGAAAAAGTCTAAATGACTGCTATAAACATTTGCAACATTTAAGATCAATTAACTGTTACATGGAGGAAATTTAAAAAAAAAAAAAACACAAGCATTTCTTAGTGACTCCAAACTTTCAACTTTCAAATAACTGCTGCTGTTGCAAAAAGCTGCTTTTATTATTCCCTACATCACTATACTAAAGTACCACACCAATTTATCGCTTTAAATAACAGTAAACAAAGACCTCCTTTGTCGGCTGTGTTGCCGATTCCATCCAGGATGAATGCACCGACTGATTTTCCATCTTAAAATCAGTCGGTGCTTACTTTAGACATCAGAAATGTCTCTGGATCATTGTTGCATAAAACCCGAAATATGTCTACGCGAGATTATTTTCCTCCAGTCAGCTCTGAGCTGAACAAATGCACATGGTGCAAACAAATTCTGCTGAAGGTACATAAACAGTTGATCCACTTCATCATCCGTTGCTTTCAGTTAAAAGAGAAAGAATGACTTCAGCTGTGCATAAGATAAGCTTATTACAGCCTGTTATCTGTGACTCTGTATATAGATATACAGTATATGAAGCTTACAGTACAGTAGATTAGCAGAGAGCTAAGAGTGGAGACGGATGGGGGAGCTTACTGGGAGGGAAATAAAAACTGGGGGATAAGAGAGAGGCAGTGGGAGTGAGAGATAAGAAAGTAAGAAAGAGTCTCAGGAAAAGGTGGAAGGATAAACGAGTGGGATGTCAACTTATGTACTCCAAGTCAAAGCTCAGGTAGTCGGTCAAGTGATGGAAAGGGAAATGACAGGTAGAGGAGATTTGAGGAGAGAAGAGGAGATTTAAACAAGGAGACTTACATTGATTCCTTCCCAGGAAAACTCGGCACGGCCATGCTGGGGAAGGAGGGAGAGAAGGGCGGAGGAAAGACGGAGGACAGAGGGGGGAGAAAAGTACAAGAAGGTGTAGCAAAGGAGGGAAGAGAAAAAGGCAGATTAAAAGAGGAGGATGTCAGATATAAAAAACTGCTGTTAATTCTGAATTTGAACATTTACATTTTGGATATGAGGCTGTCAGCGGTTTCCTAAATGCACCAAATTATATATATTCGTTGCTCTTGTAAAATGAATATTGACATTTATTTTGAAGGTCAGAAAAGACTAAAGCTTACTAAAGCTTGAGTCATGTTGTGTAATGAAAAAGGTTATTTTACTTTTTTTATTTTCTGGATGTCAGGACCATATATAGTTGGACTCTGGGTATATTTCTAGAGAACTGGAAGGTTGCTGAGTGCAAATGTAATTTTTAAATATGAATTTGTGTTAAATGTGAATTTTTGTCAACATAGTATCACATTTGATGATTTTCTATTAGTTATCGCAGTTTATTGCTGTCTTACCACAAACAGATTGGATGTAATTGCCAACTTGACCCTATTAAAATGCTGACTGATCTTCATCTTCATCTCAGGGGAACATTTGTATCGGGTTTTAGTGATAGTGTTGCTCGACAATCTCATTTTGCAGCAAAAAGATAAATAAATAACTGAAGTGAGATAACTGTATCTTATTAGATAGAATAGATGTTGAGAAAGTTTAACTTTAATATCTGAATTTGCTTCAAATATCAGATTCATGTTAACCTCAAATCCACGACTAACTGTTGCAGATGAGTATTTTCCTTAAACCAGTCTGCTCGGTCTGGACTGTGTTTGTGAGACATACGCTTGAACCAACAAACTGAACTATGTGGCTCTTTATGTGAGCGTTACAGTGTATCTGTGAACATTACTACAACAGTCTGATCTCACAAGACTTAAAAGGCTTTATTTTAATCAGCTGAGTCAGACTTCAGAGAGGAAAAAGTAGACGAGCGGGAGGAGAAACTGCAATCGTGTGTGAGTGTGGCGCTGTGAATGCGATCAGCTGCACTCGCACTCTCCGCTTATACACGCTGCATCGAATGTTTAGGTAACCAATGGAACCCACCGAGGAGTGACACTGTTGCTGGGGGCAACAGCAAATCTGATGGGTGGCCAGACCAAAGTGCCATGTCCTCATATGCACACACACGGATGCAATCATGCACATTCATCACACTGTACAGCAGACACAAAGAGTGAAAGAGGAACACGTTGAAACTGTGGTTGCTCCGGAGGATTCAAGTCGACAGCTGTCAAAAGGTTTTTTTTCTTTTTCTTTTTTTCTTTTTACGTCAGACTCTTTGTCACGGTGCCCTGAAGAGTTTCTCCACTGGCACTCCGAGCTTGTTATCGTAGTTGTACCGTTCAAAGCCACATATCAGACCGCATGAAACGGAAAATGCCCTAAACTTTATGTCAAAGTAAATGCCAAACTTTATCTTCTGCTCCTCACACTGCAGCCGCCGCTGCATCAACACATCGGACAGTTTCGTTAATATTTACATTAAAAATAAATTGGAATTTATATGATCCATGTAAAGAGTAGCTGGGTATGCTGCACACTGATGCTTGTATTATTTTCACACCGCACAGAAAATATACACGCAGATTTTCACAGAGTTTTTAAATTTAGATATTATTATTATTATTATTGTTGTTATTTTATTCTTAAGGAAGAATACCATAAAACATATTTTCACTCATGAATACATTTGATTGCTCAGTACTCGTGTAATAATGTTTTTTTTAGGATACTTTGCATCATTTGAAAGTCATATTAAAGACCATCTTACTACGTCTTCTTGAATCCTGTCCATGAATAAATTGTGCTGCCTCTCCTGTAATTTCAGTGGGATTTGTGCTCCATACCAATTCAAGGATAGACTACGCTCATCATTGAACTTAACATCTTAAACTCTACCAAGTCATCAATGACAATAAAGAGGATGGTCATGAACATGACCCTTAACCCTGGATAAGTCACTAATGACCTGATGAATGTTAAGAGGTTAACTACACACCTGTTAAGCTTCCTGACTGTATCTTTGATAGTTATGATGTTGTTGTCTTGACAATATCTGTCAACAGAAATTAACATAGACACCATCTGCGGTAGTTGTCGCTGCAGTAGTTGTCAACAGGATTGTATTCTGCCACAGCGAGACACAGACAGACTCACAAGGTGAAAACGATACCCGCCATCCTGCCAGTGTCAGTAATATGGCTGGTGGACACTCATATTTGAAGATGGCAATAAAAAGGAATAAAAATGGAAAGCAGTGCACCAGCGGTAATAAAATATTAAAGCGCCCGGCCTCTACTTTATTCATGCTTTAATCAGCAGCTGCTGCGCACAGAAACTCTTTAGCTCTACATCTCCATGAATGAGCGTGAATGTGGGTCTCACTTGGTTTTAAGCCCTTACTGCTCTGATTAACATTTTTCATCTGGTGTCAAATACGGACGACGGTTAGCAAATTGAAACCACGGGCGAGCAGAAACAGAATTAACTCTGTCTTACTACCGGCTCCTTTCACTTCCTCGGCAGATCTATATTCACATCAGATGTTTATTTTCATGACAGGAGAATGAGGAATAAGAATAATCCATTTCTAACAAAGCGGCTTCTGAGACGGCAGAGGGATTTAACAAAGACGGTCGTGTTAGTGGGTGATTCATTCAGATGCAAGCACACCTTGTTCAGTGTTAGATCTGAGCAATAAATATGCTAATAAGTTACATTTGTTAACCTTCCTGCTGATTAGAAACTCATTTTCCTGGACAAACATGTTAGTTTGGCGTGTTAATCACTAAAACTTTGCGTAAAACCAACACAGCTGACAGATTACACAGACCTAATTGAATAATGCTTCGTTTAATCTCAAATGCTAATGAACGCGCTTGGCAGTGAGTCGCTCACAGAGCCAAGGCAACAAAGACGCTATCATATCGCTGTAATCACTGTGTTAGTGTATTAGAGTATGAGCCAGATGAGAATATACACGAAAACAGCAAAATATCTGTGGTTTCTGTTTAGGAAATATTGAGTTAATAGTTGATTCAGTGTTGGGATGCGCTGATCCAACTGGTTCCAGACCAGCATACTCTACCTCTCCATGTTGAATACTAATCTGACACCACTTTCATTTCTCTCTCTGAGACTGAAAATCTTATTATTATTTCATAACCTTGTAAAATAAAATGTAGCAGGAAGTGAAGTGAATAGATGGGCCTCATAATCAGTTTACAGTCAAAGACAGCAGGTCTAAACACCTGATGGAGTCACAACTCAATTAAATGTCATACACTAAATAGAAATAAATAAAACAACCCATCATCTGGTATTTTACCCTTGTGTAGTTTTACATAGATTCCAACTAAATGATCATTTTTGAGTATAAGTATCATTTTTAGTCTTTTTTGATCTTTCACTTTTTAACCATATCTCGACACAAACAGTACTAGTGACTGGCTGACCAGTTTAGCCCCCAAAATAATGTTAGTGGACATAATGAATAAGACTTTATTTAATCTCAGTAATAAACACACTCAGCAACAAGAAGCTTACAAATTCAAGGCAATGAAGAAGGTATCGTCTAATTGTAATCTTAATAAATATATGACTAACACTCATGAGAGAATACGTTCAACAGCAGCATGAACCACTTCTGTTTTAGGAAATGTTTTGTTAGTGGCTAATGTATTCAGTGTTAAAGGCCCATTGAGTCATTTATGACCTCTGTCAGCTTCGGTTTGTGTCCTGCAGGAAATCATGCAACTGTGAAAAAAGCCATCTCCTCTATAACTGAAGCACATGCCCACATTGGTACAACAACAAACTCAAATATATTTAAGATTTTGCACCCATGTTAATAGTTCACCATTATCTATCCTCTAAGCTTATAGTCAATGAACGATTCATAGATGCTTTCAGGATTTAGATTTTTATAACTTTCTTTATCCTTTAATATGGAATTTGCTGAGTACTCATAACTCCTAAAAATGAGAGCCAGGCTTATCTTGAGCCTAAACTGCTGGTTAATCTTTCAGCATCCTGCCCAAATCTGCCTCCCCCAGCGCTAAACAGACTTAGTTATTCTTCCTGAATCACAGTTCATTTGTAAAATTATTATTTCCCTCTTCATCCTGCTTCTGCTTCCTGTAGACTACATCTGGGTTCTTATGGGACAATTATACCCAGTGCAAACAGCTCTGTACCGTTTATACCAGCTGTGAGGGCACGAGTACGCACTCGAGTATCGAACTGAATACTGGTTGTCACCACGCAGACGAAACCTCGACATCAGTACGCACACATATGAGGTATAACTGGTTTTTTACACTCAGTGAGACCTACTGACCGTAGGACCAGCTGACAAATATCTGCTAAGAAAATGTTTATGCTCATCTTTTATTGGTTTGGGGTGTAGCCTTACTCGCGGATAAGGCAGATATGGCTTTTTAAACAGTGAGAAACCCAAAGCTACCCATCAGATCTGCAGTGTAGCGTGTTAATAAAAAATAAATGAAGCTCTTTTCAAGAGGTCAGAAAGGACAGAAAGAAATACAACAAGTCTTATTCTCAAATTCTGGGCCTTTGACTATGTTACTGCTTTCATAATAAGGTCATTAGTTAGAAATCAGGAGTCTTCAGTATTTGTCAAACAATTCTAGGCATCTACACCAATGAGCAACACCAACAAAGTACTGAATGGTGATGTGACCACACTCTTTATCTTGTTATAAAGCTGTATTCTGCCTGCAAATTTAGGTCCTGGAAATACTGTGTAGGTTACTTTGACAGTCCAGTCTTCTCCTTCAACAGTCTCCAATTCCAGCCATTTGCCAAAGCAGGAAAAACAGCTCAGAAATGGCTCAGAGAACATGACCTTATCACGGTTAGGGATTTGGGAACCTTGTTTGTAAATTCTTTATCTTGTACTCGTGTTCTTTCAGAGTTTTTCTTTATCAGCCAGTTTCTTATCTGCACCTCGGCCTATATTCTCCCCAACTTCCCTTTGTTCTCTGCTGCATCGTGTGTTTCCCAGCAGTGAACCTTTAATTACTTATAAACCTGTTTTTCTTTTTTAACCTCACGATTTCCATGTTCCCAATTGGCTGACCCTTTTTGCCTTGTCATTTTGACTGAACATTTTGGACTTCGTTGACTTCTTACTTCAGGCATGTAAGGCCTCTTCTCCGTACATTCCCAAAACAGGAGGATCCCCTCGATCTAATTCTGGTGTCACGATATCAGAAAGCACAGAACAGTCCTGGAGGCCACAGCCCCACCTGTACAATCTTAGTCAGGTGGTGTTAAGGATGTAGTTTTCTGATCTAAAGGCATGCTGTACTTGTAGGCAGAGCAGTGCTGTGCACTGACTGCTAATGTCAGTGTTAACTTACATGCTGACTTGGCATAGTTGCAATTTTCACAACATGACCATCTGCATTTAGTGTGATGACGTGCTGGCATTTGCTAATTAACACTAAACACAATGTTTGATGGTGCTAGATGAGTTTTCATCCTGAGGAGAGCATTTAACTATATTTATAGCAATCTATCGAGTAGTTCAAGACAAACTTGAGTACGACTGATGACCCAATCTATGCAACAGCTGGTCCACTTTCATTCTGAATGTCTCACATGTAACAGAAGAAAGCAGGAGCCTTGAAATCTTGAAGCAGCGCTCTCAGTATTAGCATCTGAATTATTCAAGGTTCAAGGTCACAAAACCTAATTAAAAACTGTGAGTATAAGTTTGAACTATAATTTATAATAGTCAAAATCTCTCTGTTATTGGACATTTCAGAGTTCAGAGTCATAAAGAACGCCTCAGTGTGTGAAGGTGGGGGTTCAACCAAAGGCAAAAAAATCAGGTCTAATCACACATCTGTGTGTGTGTGTGTGTTTATTTTGTATTCAAATAGACTCTGTTAAGTGTATCTCTGTTGAGCTCTAGTTCAGTAGCGCATTTCCCTGAATGGGAGCGAGACACTGGAGCAATGTGTGAGCCGAAACCAAAATCCCTTCAAACACGATAACTTTGAACGTCTCTCAATAAACTGACATTCTCAGCTCATCATCCAACTGTTGAGTAAATCAGCGCTTTATGCTGCAGTCCTGCTTCATGGCTTTTCCCCTGAAGGACACAGTTTATTCAATAATAACTACCTTCTATCCAGCTGTCAATTTTCTACATCTATTCGTCCTCCAGGGTCACAGTTAGTCCAAGTCTATCCTGACACGAGACAAAGATATGGCTACTTGAAAATTGGGGTTATTTTCTTCTTTCTTGAAATATAATCAGAGGTGGCTAAAGTGCACACATCCATCAATTAAGTAGAAGTACAGATACATGTGTTAGAAAATACTCTGGTAAAAGCTAAAGTATTGACTCACATTAAAGTGAAAAAGTACTCAAAGTACAAAAGTAAAAGGCAGTTCTTTGGAGGTCACTTCTACCAGCTATTTGTGTGCGAGGCAAACTGAACCTCATGTTGTCTAAATATAATAATACATCGTTCTCCATCTCTGAGAGCGAACCTATCACACACTGACCTTTCATTTGTCTCCCTGGGAAATACAGAAACTGCACAGAAACAGTTTGTGTGTTTGCTGATATTTGCTGAAAAGTTGCCTTTTAAATTACCTGCCACTTAGAAAATGTTACTCCATTTACACTTGCCGAAGCACCGCGACCAAAACTGATTGACATCTACACCTTGGCCTGCGTATAGTGGCCTGAGTATAGTGCAATAAATGATGCATAAATGATATGTTTGTGGCCTTTTTCATTTGACATCAGTAGCATTGATAATGGAGTATAATATTGTTCTTTCCAACTGGTTTGACATGATTAACAACTCCCCTCAGATGTGTTAAACCTAAAGTAATGAGCCTGTTTTGAAGAGAAAGTAGAAATATTTAGATATTTGTGATCAAATGTGGGGAGTACAAGTTAAAAAAACAGTTGTCAGAAGAATAATTACTCAGTAATATAGTACATATATATGAAAATTCAGTGACAAAGTGAAAGCATTGGTATACTGCTACTTCCTTTCCCCTTCAGCTCTGTTGAAGCAGTGTTGGCTTTCCTGCTATTGTTCCTCACACTCCTTTTTGGAGTCTTTATTTCTTTCTTTTTTACTGCCCTCTGGACTTCTCAGCTATTAACGATTTGCCTTTTGTTATTTAACTTGATCCATGACTCACTATGATGCATTTACTTGGGAGGGACAGAAAAAAACATTTTAAATAATGCAGTTGAGGATGTAATTAAAACTTTGGATGGCATTTGGGTTAAAGGGGTTAAAGCAGCTCAGTGGGTGCAAAACAGTGAGTCACAAACAGAACCTAATGGTGCATAATTAAATCCGGAGATCGGGCTCGTACTACGTGTCATTTCAAAATTAGAGCTGTGGGATCATCTTTCTAAAAGAGGGGCTAATCTTCTTTAATTCTGGTTTCAAATGATGTGAAAATGCAGTTTCAGAAGCTTTTTTTCTGTTTTAAATTCCAAAGGGAAACATTACAGTCGGTACTCATTTTCCAAATCTTCCAGCAGTTTTCAAGAAATTTGTTTTAAATCACAAACTAATGGAGATAAAATAGGTCCTGCAGCTGAAACTCCGTCTGATCTGTTTGTGTTTTCCATCCTCTGACTCAGATTCTGGAAGGCTTATATCCTCGGAGGAGATCTGGTCGGAGCGCTCGGTATTGATCAGACAGGCTGATGTTTCAACTAATGCGCCTTTCACTGAGCCTGATGCTGCAGGGATGTTTTCTGCAATTTTGTGTTTAATGTGCAATGTGAGTCCAGCATGATGAGCTCATTCCTTTGATTTTCATGTTCACTGGTTTGTGCTGTAAAGTTTTAGTTTATCTATGATCCTAAACTCACCTATAGCCACAAGCTGTGGGTTTCACTGATACATGCACTGGAAATGCGTGGGTGTCTGAGCTTTCACTCAGAGATGGGGTGAGAAGCTCAGAGTAGAGCTTTATTTAGATTTATTTTATTTTAGATTTATTTCATTCTCATTAAACCTCCTCCTGGGGTCAAAGAGGAGTTATACAGCAAACAAATAACAATTCAGTGTGGTTTGAGTATCTAACTAAGATGCTGCCTGGATGCCTCCTAAGTGAGGTGTTTAAGGTAGCTGTAGCTCAGGTGGTACAGCAGGTCACCTACTAATTGGAAGGTTGGTGGTTTGGTCCCGTCTGCTCCAGTCTGCATGCCAAATATCTTTGGGCAAGATACTAAACCTGAGTTGCTCTCCGATTCATCCATTTGAGTATGAATTTTTGTAGATAGAAAGCATTTACAGGGGAAAAAAGTGCTTGTGCAAATGGATGAATGAGGCAAGTTGTGTAAAGCCTTGAGTGCTAAGATAGACTAGAAATGTGCTATATAAGAACCAGTCCATTTACCATTTCAGTCATGTCCAACTGGGAGGAGACACCAGGAAAAGCTGACTAGATAATAGTCGTGCTCACGTGAAGCTTTCCCTGCCTGTGCATGTTTGAACCCAAAAATCCAGCTTGTTTGGCTGCAGTGATCAGATCCCATGCCTGGGTAGATTTAAAAAATCAGGCCCTGGTCTGCTTGAAAATCTGGACCTCAGCTGGACTCAGGTACATCACACAGTGTGATTAGTCTTGGTGTCATCCTCAATAGCACTCTTTCCTTCACAGCACATATAAATAATATCACTCGGTCTTCCTATTTTCATCTCCGTAATATTAACCGCCTTCGTCCCTCACTCACTCCACACAGTACCGCCATACTTGTCAATGCTCTTGTCACATCTCGTCTGGATTACTGTAACTCTCTTCTCTGTGGTCTACCTCATACATCCCTCCATAAATTGCAGTTAGTTCAAAATACAGCTGCTCGTATTATTTCCAGAACTAGATCCGCTGAACATATAACACCTGTTCTTAAACAGCTCCATTGGCTTCCAGTTCACCTCCGTGTCAATTTCAAGATCCTGCTTCTCACTTTCAAACCGCTTCATAATCTCGCTCCTCCATATTTATCCAATCTTCTCCATACATACTCACCCCTTCGTACACCCCGCTCTTCTTCAGCTTCCCTTCTGTCTGTTCCACCTGTTCGCATGACTACCGTTGGACTCAGAGCCTTTAGTTGTTCTGCCCCGAGACTTTGGATGCACTTCCACCAGATCTCCGGACCACAAACTCTCTCACCACTTTTAAATCACGTCTCAAAACCCATCTATTCAGAATTGCATACACCTGATCTGTCTTAGTCCATTTGTACCTTGCTCAGCTTTTATACTTTTATGCTCGTGTTGTGTTTTGTTTTACCTTATGTCTAAATTATTTTTTGCCATGTTTATTAGATTTTATTGCTGCTATTGTTCTTGTGTTATTGTAAGGTGACCTTGAGGGTCTTAAAGGCGCCTATAGATAAAATCTATTATTATTATCATAATTACTGTCCTCGCATGGATCCCCAATGCTCCCTCAATGAAAGCTGCCTTCATGAAAATCACTTTAACTGATTTACAAATATGACACAGGGCAGTGTGTCACTGCTTCCCCAATTAAGTCACAAAATGCATACAACTGTAAAGAGAACTGTGCAAGAGCACATCTCAAAAGAGCTTCTGAAAGTAAGAGAGGGAGTGTGAGAGAGAGAGCTTGAGATGCTGAGACAGATCAGTTAGAGCAGTGTGAGTACAGGGAAATGGAGAGGAGGGGCAACTGTGTTTGAGCACAGTATACAGTGAAACAGTGCTTAGTGTGAGCACTAATGTCTGGCTTGGAAACACCCCTTTATCCCCCCAGACGAGCTGGAGGAGGGGTCTGGTGAGAAGGAGGTGTGGGCACCTCTGCTGCCCCTGCCACCTGACCCAGATAAGCAGCAGATGATGGATGGATAATTAAGAACAGAGTAGATCAGATCAGCAGTGCCACTGGCTCATCTAATAGGGTAAGAATTATGAGTTCAGTTGGCACCTTTTGTAAAATAGGACTTTAAATGCTTTTCTGACTGCAGCATCCTGAGTGACAGCTACCTCAGGTGCCACTAATTAAAGAGCAGCATAGTAGAGTACGTGATGGACAGAAAACCTCCTCTGGGCTACTGTTTGGAAGCACTAAACATTTTGGCCATCGGCACATTGGTTTATCACAGGATGGTACGATAGTAATAAGTTGTCGATCACCACGCTCTAACTGGCACTGAGTTTTATCATCTGTTTTACAGTAAATGGTAGCAAGTATTTGTTTTTAAATTGAAAGTGTTTAAGACCATAAATTAATCTGAGAAGTGTTTAGTGAGGTAAAGTGAGATTGATTGATTGATTGATTGATTGATTGATTGATTGATTGATTGATTGATTGATTGATTGATTGATTGATTGATTGATTGATTGATCATACTTTATTCATCCCGAGGGAAATTGGGTTAAGGCTGCCAGCCGTGCCAGCGCCGTCTTACCCTTCCCACCATACATACATTACACAAACATCACATGGGGAAGACAGGTCAGAGGGGTATAACATGGAAAAGCACCACATGAGGAATGATGAGGAGAAAAAAATAACTCCCCCCAGACTGAGCTCCAACAGGGAGATCAGTTTGAGAACAGAAAAAAACACCTCTGCACATAGCACATGAAAAAACTCTTAATACACCAAAGAACACATGACAAGCAACAGGGATGGTTTAAGGGTGAGAGACAGCCAATGTAGACAGTACATCCGGGCCTGCAGCATAAGCGCTGGTCTCCATGATCCACCGTCAGCATCGGAGGGGAATAAGCATCGAAGGCGTTTGGAGGGGGGAGGGGGGATGAGTGTACATCTGCATGTGTATATATGTATGTGTGTGTGTGTGTGTGTGTGTCCAGAGTTCAGCTGAGACAGTGTCCTTCGCCCTGCCAGGCTAAGTAAACAGTCTTCCAGCCAACCCAGGTGGCCTTGCATAGAAAGGGAAGAACAGTCTCAACACAGTCGTTATCAGGGTGTTGTTGTTCAGCTCCAGCCTTGAGACCGCAGCTGGCGCCGAAGGGGTATCCGAATGAAGTGATGGTGGTTTTAACTTTACTGCGAACAACTCATATGAATTTCAAAGCTGTTCTAACAGTCCAACACTGGTCACTCAATCTCCCGTTGGAGAGGAGCGAGCTTCTCCATGATGTTATCAAACTTACGCTCCGTGATGTTGTCATCCTTGTGCTCAAAGAGCAGATTCTGAGAACTCACGACCGCAGTGAGCTTCTCCAAGATGTGATCCAATTTGCGCTCAGAGGTGTTATTCCGAGCAAGCCCGTCCAGATGTAGGCTCATTTTTCCATACAATTGCAACCAGAGGCAGTCTCCCCCTGCAAACCGCTAGAAGGAATTCAAGTTGAAGACATTTCTGCATTAGCTTTGCTGCAGGCCTGTTCCTTTTCTCATTTTTCCCTTTGTACATCCTCCCCGTCTCTCCTTTCAACCAGAGCAGGGCAAAGGAGACAGGGAGGAGTTACAAGGAGAAAGGAGCCGAGGAGACAGGCTTTTAACTATGAGACAGACTTGCTTTGGAGCTCATTTTATTGCCATGTCAATAAATTATGACATTTAGCACAGCTGCATTATCTGCTCTGCTTTGTTACGGCCTACTCTGTATTTAATGATGTCTGATGTCATACGAGCGTAACAGTGTTCATGACAGCTTTTATATTTGTTGCTGCGTTTAATTAAATTTACAGCGCCATCTGAAAAGAATTTTTAATCACACAAACGTTCAAGAGCAGAAGGTTTCCTCATGCATGTGATCACCTTAAATAACTGAAAGGTCTTATCAATACGAAGGACTAATTGTTCGTAGATCGCTCCGCGTGCCACTGTTTGGATAATCCAAAGATTTTGCATGTGTCTTTTACAGGTAATACATCTGCAAAGGATACACTTCAATCCTCTGTCCTCCAGATGCATTTTAGGAATTGAGACATCCTTCAACATGTAGATGTGTTCAAGATGTACTGAGATTACTTTTGATCAGAAGAGGAAGGGAGGAGGACAGAGGAGACTAGGAGGCAGAAAATAAAGCAATGAGAACGTTCTGTTAACTTCCAAATTTCTATTTAGATTGAGCCATGAGATCATTGTCGATCTTTCGATCTTCGCGGCCTGAATTCTTTGGTTTTTTATTTTATTTTACTTGCATTTGAATCTAGTTGAATAGGATTTATTCTGTCTGTCAGTCTGTAGCGTTTTGTTTGTCGCACTTGGTCAAGAGCTCCCTGTTTCTGAGTCTGAATCATCTCTCCGAGCTCCTCATCTCTCCACCTGCTGGCCTCTCTCTCTGCAGGCCAATAAATTACACAGAGGAGTCGTGTTTATAGAGATAAACAACTCCAAGGCTGCTGCGGGATCAGAGCTCAATGCAAACAGCACTTGATCAAAACTGAATTCTGTTTCTGATGCTGTGACCGCTGAATAACAACTATGCCTCGCAATGCCAATGTTCCAGGTGCTTCTCACAGTGGCAGGAGGGTGCAAACCATGCATTTATACAGTAGCGGTTTTAGATACGGGCGACACGGGCGGTTGCCCGGGGCGGCATCGTGATGGGGGGCGGCATCGTGATGGGGGGCGGCATCACGGGCATCAAAAAAAAAAAAAAAAATGCTCGTACTCATGCTGCCCCGACGGCAGCCAGCGCATATTGGGAATGTCATAGGCACCGATCGGTTTTCTATCGCCCATTTGCTGGGAGTAAGGGCGCCCTCCGTTTGCGAGGTGCGCCTGCTGCTTGCGGCACAGGGAGGAGAGGGCGGGGCGGCGGGGGATTCTCTGGCTGGCTGGAGCAGCATCTAATAACCAACTCGCAAAATAAAACAAAATAAAAACAAAACAACAAACACGAAAACACCAGACATTATGATACAGACTTATAATTTGCACCGATGTTTTTCGAAATTTATACACGAAAACTGAGCGCGAGAGCCCTCGGTGCGCCTGCGCGCTGCTGAAGTCAAAGTAAACTTTATTGTCATCTCCGCTACATACAGTCCAGTATATAGAGACGAAACGACGAGGCTCCAGTTACAGCAGTGCAAATAAATGAACAATAAATATAGTAGAGTAAGAAAATAAATATACACTTTAGGACTCGGGGTAAAGGGATCAATAACAATTTAAAATTTATAATTTACAGTTTGATGATTTAAAGTCTCACACATAACCCGTCGAAAGGGAGGAGACCTGCTGCTTCCAAAGAGAGCACATTTCATTCATAATGTTGTAAATCCAAGCCCATTATGTATTCATGATTTGAATCCTGGGTTGTGTGAAATCCCAGAAATACACCCTAGACAAAGTTAATCTGTGAACTAAGGTGTAGGTCTATTAGGTTATGTTGTGGTGATCCTCTGGTTGAGGGATGGGTGTTCATACTGGAGTGCAAAATTAAAACCAATGGAAGATGGACAAGAAAAGTTCAAAGCCATCAGGTGCTCAGTTTAGAAAAAAGAGAAAAGAAGAAGAGAAGAAACAAACAAATGATACAGGTAAACAGATGTGTCATTGGATAATGGCAGGTCATCCTGAAACAATCAGAATCAGAATACTTTATTAATCCCTAAGGAAATAATGTGGGTTACAGTTGCCCCAAGAAGAAATGGTAAAAATAGTAACAGTAACAGACTAAACTCCAAACAATACATTATGTTACAGATTTTAATATTAATAAGTCATTGTCAATTGTTGATTTGTCCTGTTCTCATTGTATGACGAATTATGATGGCTGTTTGGTAGCCGTTTGCATACTATGCATACTCTCTCTCTCTCTTCATATGTGTGTGTGGACAACAGTTTTATGTTAATGTACAATCCTTAACATGTTTTGTGTGTGTGTGTTTGTGTGTGTGTGTGGGGGGGGGCGCCAGAGGGAGTGTTCGCCCAGGGCGCCAAACAGGCTAGGACCGCCACTGCATTTATACATGCTGATGCAACAGGCTTGCAGGATGCATTTCTATCACAGCCATGTTGTTGGGTGGTCTGACCTATTCCTGCATAAAAACTGTGGTTTTGTGCTCCTTCTCGATGTTCTGTTGATTTTGATTTTAAAACAACAAGCAAACTTATTTTAAGCAATTTGGGCAACTACTTTGAATTGTTATGTAAATGTCCATTATGTAAGTTTCCTTTAATAGTGGCTCAGTAGTTTATGGTTTACATATTTACCTTGTAAGTAAAAGATCTCTGGGTTCAATCCAAGAAGGCGACACAAGTCATTTCGGGAGGTTTTCAGCATGTAGCTAAAATAGCTACACGCTGTGGTGACCAGTGGTGAAAAAGGAAGCAGGTTAATGTAGCCTGCTTTATTTAAATTTCCTTTAATACCAGTGGCTACTTAAGCAATAATGTGATGAATACGGACACAGACTTCTGCAACCTTTGTGGAGATTTAACCTTCTCCTGCCATGTAAACTGCTCTTTAATTCTCACAAAGATTAGACGAAGACAAAAAGATTAATCTTTTTTAATGAATTTCACTGACATGTCAGGATAAAAAAAAAGAAAAGAAATTTGAAAAAAATTGAGTATGTCATCTATTTAACGGATTTATCATATAAAATTATATGAAAATGAATGTTCTTGTTCCTGAATATGTTACGTTCTAGTGGCTCTGAGTTTGTTTTATATATAGCTTCTGATTTCTTGTTTTATTTTAGCTCCTCTTTCCTGTCCAGTCCGTCCCCGTCTCGTCTCCGTGTTTGTTTACCTCCAGTCTCCACAGTCATGCCCCCGTGTCTGTCTGGTCTCTCTGTGTTCTGTCTCCGTGACCGTCTGCATTTCCCGTCTTGTCTAGTTAATACATCTGTAGTCCTGGTCTCATGTCCGTCTCATGCTCTAGTTACATAAATCTGCCATTTCCCAGCCAGCTGTGTTTTGAGTTCACGTTTGTCTGCAGAGTCTTGCATTTGGGTCCACTTCCTGCCTGCTACACTGTCCTATGACAGTTTCATACCAGAATGCTGATAGTATCCATGACTGTTCAGTTATATAAGTTTGAAATTGTTGGGATGTTTTGTTGTAAAAGCTCCAAAAGCTTCTGTGAGTGTACATCAGGGAACAGGCTTTAAGGGTTAAGTTACCTGGACTAACTACCACTATAACAGCACTTACATAAAAGAGAAAGTGACAGCAGCACACACATAAAGCATCAATCACTGATGGAACAACAAAAAGGACGGACGTCTCCATTTTTGTCTCCCTTTCTTACTCTTTCTGCTCCTCTCCCTCTCTCCAGGGTCCACAGCTGAGAAGTGATACATGGCTCAGTAATAGCCTGAACCCAGGGGACAGCAGCTCTGTGGCCTTGGTAAGAGACTATCAACACTGGCACACCTTCACACCCGGTCACACACAGACAGTCACGAGAGTGCCGGCGTACACACAGGAGTACACACAGGTTTGACTAATATGAGCTCCTGCAGGCTGTGACACCACCATTTTCTCCCAACAGAGCATCCCTTTTCCTTTTTCATGATGTTGTGACACGTGCAGGAGTTGAAATTAATATTCCTTTTGTCTACCTTCCAAAGTCTCTGAAACAGCATTTAGACTGGGGATGTATGCCTGTGTAGCTTCTCAGTCATCCAGGTCAGTCCTGAGAGCTTAAAAAGGAGAACACTTGCATTTACAGGACAAAGGACAGTCTTTTGAGGATGTCAGTGTTCACAATTTGGACGGAGAAGACAGGTGGTGTGAAAGAGGAGTAAAGGAGGTCATCTATGTCCACTGTGAATGAGCAACATTGAACAGAGGCAGTGACTTATGACATCTGTTATAAGCCACTGACAATGCAGTCTTGAAATCCCTTCCAAGGTGTTTAAGTCCTCACTTACACTTTGCCCAGGTGACCTCAACACATCACACGATGGTGTGGACATCACCCTTAACCCCTGGAGACGATATAAACCTACACCTTTTTTCACACCTCAGCTCATGTGTTGAGTCTCAGAATCAATAGTGGGTCATTGACATTAAGGATCACCTTAAACAAAGACAACCCCGACTTGGAATAAAATACCTAGGACTCTCCACTATTTGTTTTTAGAACTGAAGAAGCCTCTACGATGAGAGAATACATCTTCTAAAACATAAGCAATCCCATTACTCTTTTTTAAGTCCTCAAGACTACACTAGGGATGACTCAACATGTCGGGGTGTTCCTTGTGTTTGACTGGCCTGTAATTTAGACAAGGAACAGAAAACAGACTCCTCAACTTGTCTAAAAGACAGAAAACCCTCAGAAGACATTTAAAAATGTGAAATCGATGAAGTTAAAAAAAAGTGTCCAAACAAATATTTTGTGTATTTTAGGGGCTATACGAAACTGTTAATCACATTCTCCGTCAACCAAATCGTGCTTCGAATATCGCTGAAATGTGCAGCTTTTAGTGTCACCAATGCACCGAGAGTCAGATTCGTTTCTAGAGTTTAGCAGTTTGCTCCATATCATACATCCTGGTGCAGAAAAAACTAACCTGGTTACATGTAGCTTCGGTTATATTTGACATACAGACATGTTTTTCTGTGTTTTTTTCCCCACCTCTGCTCATTTACGACTTTCATTAATGGAGACCGTGAGTAGCACTACCCGGGGCAGAGCCATCTGTCAGGGATGCAGACTCAGGTGGTGGTCAGCGGCCACCCAAACCCTGCAATTTTACATTAATAAAATATGAGTAATACATTTAACCGAGTACTATCGCTGGCACCGACCAGCAAAGGCTGCAGTCTTTAAATGACTAGTGGACATCCTCAGTCAAAAACCAGATCAGGTGTCAGTGACAACAAACAGATTTCTTCCCATTAATTCTGTGTTCAGATGTCTTGACATGACAACAATGCTTTTTAGCCACTTTCTGTCACCCGCTGGCTCTCACTATATTATGACACTTGTTAGGGAGCTTTTACTGCACTTACAGTAACACAACACATTGTTTTCTTATCGATTATCAGTATTTCACACCACCTGTGTGTTGTGTGCTCCGCTCAACACAGTGTGTATGAAGAGCTCACACTGAGAGGAGGGAAAGGAGGAACTGATGTGACAGTAAATAAGACAACTTTGCAATAAAGTGTTAACTGTTACATCATAAAGGCATTAAATTAATAGTAATTTTATATTCTTGGATAAGTTTATTTTACATTTTATTTTCTAAAGTTCCAAAATTTTTATATAAAGTCTGACGTTGCCTTACAGCCACATGAATAACTGGCTGACTCCGTGGGTGCTACTCTAATTTATACCATTGTAATACAGTAATACTGAAATATTCATTTACAAAAGACACAGTTAGTCAGGTAATACTTTGAACTTGCCCACACAACTGAAAGGCGTGCTTTCATTTTAAAAAATATAATCGGCACAAGCTTTTAAACAGCAGCTTTTACAACATATTCCTTGAACTAACCATGCATGACACATCAATGCAGCGAGGAAAAAAACTTAAAACTAACATTTCGTCAAACAGGTTGATTCAGTTCATCCAAACACAGCAGTCAAACGAGCAGAATCACTTTACTGGGATTTCCTCACCTGGATTATCGAGCGTGCGTCAAGATATTTCTCTAAATTAATTTACTCAACATAAAATTTTAAATTTGGCTCGATTTTGCTTAAATTGAGCTATTTGCACTCAATAGATCCTGTAAAAATGGTAATGAATAGTAATTCTGAGCTTTTTGGCATTAATGAGATTAGCAGCGATTTTAGTCACGTGACTAAAATTCAGTTTTCACTAACGATACTGCACTTCAGCAAACATACTGGAACAATAAAACAATACAGGAAGGCTAAAACTATATGCAGTGTGGCACGTTGTTGGTTCGGGTTCAGATGGCTCGTTTGGTTCTAAGAAATGTGAAGCATTTGATAACTACACTGTGATGAAGCCCATTAGTTTTGGTCACACCTGTGGCTGTTTGGCAGTACACTGTAGGCAATGATTACGGTGTGTTTTCATTCACAAAAGTGAAAAAGGTGTTTATATGTGTCTTGTTTGCTGTAGAACAGGTGTAAGAATAAGGTGGAGACATTCAGCTTCATCTTCTGGTGAGATTTTGTTCATGGCCCTTAGCTCCCTTAAGCCAAACTTAAGCAGACATCCATCCATCACTCACCATCTCCGCCTGCTTATCATCCGACGTGGCCGGAGCCTTTCCCATCTACCACCGAGTGAGAGATGGGGCACATCCAGGACAAGCTGCCAGGCCATCACACAAGTGACATATGGAGACAGACAACTATTCACACCTCTGCCAATTTAGAGGCACTAATTAATCTGAACTACAGTCTGAGGCAGGAGGGTGGAGCACCAGCAGAGTTGGGGTGAAACTGAAACCCAGAAAAGCCTCGGCTGTCTGGAGGTTTCAGACCCACAACCATTTGTTCATAGGTCAGCAAAGCTAATCAATTAATAATAAAATACTGAGATGAATTACCAGAACTATGAAATTTAAATGACAAGTTCGATTCATTACGTGTGCCTCAGCCACTCGGTCACTTGTGCACTCCACTTTTTTTAATGTTTCAGTGACTGTCTGAAGTCTGTGACTCACAGTGATGGTGCCAAAGCAACACAGCAGACACACTGCTGATGCGTTTTTGCCTTGACTCTGTTTTTTAGCAGTAAAATTAATAATCAGTTGAACTGAGGGCAGATTACTGACTCAGCCAGATGAGACCATCCCACTGTCTGGACATGAAAGAAATCCTTGGCAGGCTTGCATGTTTGTTAGAAAGATTCATGTCCTGATGCACTGACCTGAAACTGGAGGACGACGTATATTAAAAGCTTGTGCTCTTAAATAAAATGTTTATTCACTTATAATTACAACGATCCACAAAACAAGATCACACAGATAAGAGTTATTGTGCTTTATTCAGCTTTCTTTAGTGCTCTGACTTTGTCTTGTGGTATATACTGGGAGTCACAGATTTGGGTGTTTTATCCTAGGATTTCCTAATCTGCTTACTGAGTCTGCCATCGTTTTTAGGTCCAAATGCTTGTTGTGTTCCACTGTGAGTTTTTAAAAACTTAGCTTAAGGATGAGCAACACATGAATAGTGTCGATAAAAAGCTGGAGAGGCCATAACGACACCTGAATAGTTTTTGGAGTGCTTGTGTTAAAAAAAGAAAAAGAAATCACTGTAGAAGGTAAAGATGATGAGTCTCATCCAAACTAGAAGACTGGAAACAGGGTCGATTATTATCACCTAACAAGCTTTGAGCCTCTGGGCTCAGGCTGCGATGAAGGCTTCAGAGTTGGGGTCGGTTCACTTCTTACAGATTCATTTTCACATTTCAGCACCAACTCAGTACATTTGAGGATATCTTTCAGGCTTCACAGAGCTCCCTGTGGTGCCACCAAACTCTTTTCTCACTTTCGATAATACTTCTGAACACCCGGGGAGGAGGATGCCCCAAAAGAGGAGTACTTTCCCTTTAACTCATGTAAATTCCCATGAACTGAAACAGACTGTCTTAACACTTTATGGCCGTAAACTAGAGACACTGCGAACACACACACACACACACACACACAAATACAGTGCTGTGAGAAAGTATTTGCCCCGTTCTGAATTTCTTACCTGTTTGCATATTTTTCAGGCTTAAATGTTTCAGATCATCAAACACATTTATGATAACCAGAGTAAAAACAATGCAGTTTTTAAATGATGATTTCATTTATTAGAGCAAAAGCTACCCAAATCTACCAGGTCCTATGTGAGAAAGTAATTGCCTCCTGTTGTTAAATCTTGAATTAACTGCAATTAACCACATTTTTCGGAAAGAAGACTTAAATTTCACCTGGTGCACCCCGGCCTGATTACTGCCAGTTGAATCAATAAATCACTTAAATAGAACCTGTCTCACAAAGTGAAGTAGGCTAAAGATTACACTCTGCAGGGGACGCAAACAGCTGGACATGGCCAAAGGCCGAGTAGCCATTCCTGACTTATTTGATGTCTGCAGGCATAGTTGAGACATCATAATGTAAATTCTCTGTGCAAGAGCTCACATCATCACAAAAAACAGGCAGGCACACAGACATCCATGAGGGCCCTTGTGCTGACTCTCTAATGACATTTACACCACACCAAGCAGACCCTAGAAGACTCAGAAAATATGATCCCAACATTAAATATTCCAAAAAGCAGCAAATCATGTTACATCCACGAAAGAAACAAGAAGCCATGAAACTGAGTAGCTGATCTATCATCCTCGAATGGGTTACAAGGCCATTTTTAATGCTTTAGCACTCCAGCAAACCACAGTAAGAACCATTACCCACAAATGGAGAAAACTTGGAACAGCAGTGAACCTTTCCGGGAGGGGCTGCCCAAGCAGATTTACTCCAAGAAGGTCACAAAAGAACCCAGAACAAAATTTAAACAACTGCACATGTCACTCATTTAAGGTCAGAGTTCATGATTCAATCGTAACAAACAGACTGAGCATGAATAGTGTCCATGGGAGAGTTCAGAGGAGAAAACCACAGAAAACATGAAGAGTTCTGTTAACTTTTCCGTGGACTGATGAAGGTTTGAGTCCCAGTACATCTGGTGTAGGACTAACACATTTCATAAAAAGAACATCATAACAACATGGAGGCAGTAATGTGATGGTCTGGGGCTGCATTGCTGCTTTCAGGACCTGGATGAATTTATGGAACCATTAATTTTGCTCTTTAACAGAAATATCAGAAGGAGAATGTCCAGCCATGAGTTTGTGCCCTGAAGCTCAACGGCACTCGTGTTATACAGCAGGACAGTGATGCAAAACACACCAGCAAGGGGTCTAGACAAAGACTGGTCTTGAATCTGATTTGGCGTGACCTTAAACAGGCTTAAAAACTCTACAATCTGGCTGAATTAAAACAATTCTACAAAGAACTGTGTGTCAGAATTCATCCTGAGTGATGGGAAAGACTCACTGTCAGTTACTGCACTGCAGTTCTTACTGCCAAGGTTGGCACAACCAGTTTTTAGGTTTCGGGGGTAAGTTTGGATAACTTTGCAAAACTGCAATTTACATTTATCCAGGTTATTGTTGTCTAATATCAGAAGTTGTTTGATCTGAAACATTTAAGTGTGACTCACCACAAATGAAGAAATCAGGAAGAGGGCATACATTTGTTCGCAGCACCCGGTATCTTTGGGGGCGGGTCTTTAACCTTTTTCAGGGCTGAGGCTACAATGTGTAACAACAGGAGGCAGTTCTGGTTGAGTAACAGCGCTTCTTTCTCACCTCTATAATATTTGAGGGGACAAAAATCAACACTCATGCTACCACTCTCACTCTGGAGAGCGCTCAGATGTAACAGGGGAGCTGAGGACGCCAGCACCAGAGTGTCTTTTACATTCTGTCACAGAGGCTTTCAGCAAAATGGAAAAATAGATTGAGGTGTGCAGAAAATGGTGCAGGCATTATTTTTTTTTTTTTTTTTAAGAGATAATAGCACTTTACCTGATCCCCATCTTTCCGTACCGGCACGGCATCCGCTGCTGTAGAGCCAAAGAGAAAGAGAGAGAATGAGATGAATTTAAGATTTCATTATCAGGTGCTTCAGTAGTTACAGGTATGATGCCACATGCAGAAAACAGAAATCGGTTTAAGCTGTCTGTGATAGGAGAAGGTGAGCAATGTGAGACAGGAAGATACAGTGAGGGAGAAACACTGACAGCAAGAGGGAGAAGCAGATAACAGTATGTCACACTGAAGCCGCCTTCGGCCTGCTCACTGTGGAGGAATGACAACGCCGTCCAGTATTTCTCTCTCACACACACTCGAGCACAAACACACCGAGCTAAAATTAGATTAATTATCCACGCCAAGCTTTGGCACGCAGAGGGCACAACCAGTGTGAGTCATGGAGGCCAGAGATGACTCTGAAATATCTGAGGGTGATAACAGTGGAAGCCATTCTCCTACTTATTATTGCCAGTAAAGTTAATAATTTAGTGCAAATAAAATAGAAAACAGGGACCACTGTTCTCTGGTGGAGCAGAGTAGAGAGACTGTGATGATAGCTGACTCACCACTCCTCTTGCTTTCCTTGATGACCTTGAACGTGACCTTAGCGCTAAATTAAGTTATCCAATGAAGCTATCAGTGTAGCAGCTCATGCTAGCACTCTGTGTGAAAGCTAGCAACAAACGAAACAATGATGAGACACAAACAGGCTGTCCTGCATTATTTTGCTACATTACTGGATGTCCTGTGCAGCAGAGCAGCATTAATACCCCAGAGTACTGTGCAAAAGTCTCGAGCCACCCCTTGTTTCTTTATATTTTGTTGTAAAAATGGGAAATAGGTGCAAACATACACGGGAATCCAGTGCATAAGGCAAAAGCACAGTATGTATGAGCTTGAAAGTTAATAGTCTGAACTCTTTTCATCTGGACGTGATGTTTTCTTCTCCTGAAAACGTCACGTCCAGATGAACAGAATGGACTTTCTGGGATTTCCTTACCTGGATGATTGAGCATGCATCAAGACGAGATCTTTTAGATATGATTTCTTGTAATTTGAGGAATCATTTTACAAGCTTCTTGAAGGGCATCCAAAGCTCTGTTTTGGATGTTGGCTGCTTTTTAATGCACTGGCAGCGTGTTTGGGATCATTGTCATGCTGAAAAATAAAGCTATTGCCAATCAGATGCTTTCCAGATTGTAATGCATGGTAGAAATCTGAGGGAAAAAAATCTGATAGTACTTTTTGTCATTCACAATGACAATAAATTGATTTAGAATTTTTACATTTGGATCAATCACTCTATAAA
The DNA here is from genome assembly GCF_013358895.1 of Oreochromis aureus. NCBI lineage: Eukaryota > Metazoa > Chordata > Actinopteri > Cichliformes > Cichlidae > Oreochromis > Oreochromis aureus. The sequence goes on from NC_052962.1 coordinate 34,759,653, forward strand.
ACCTGCTGCCACTGATTTTCCGCCCAGTTCTTGTGTGGTTCCTCGGCCTTTTCTCTCTGGTCTCCAGCCTCAAGAATGATTTCTTGACAGTAACCTTTCCACCGAGACCATTTCTGATCATGCTTCTGTGAACAGTAGATTAACTGAAGAGCCAGGTGCATCTTTCAGATTTTTCTCCTTTTTTTTGAAGGACATGACTTTCAGATACCTTTCACCTGCTATGGATAGTTGTTTCTTTTAGACCTGCCACTTCTTCCTCCAGTTGTCCAGTTTACCCACATAGTTTAAGGACACACTGCACACCATGCCAGGATATGCCAAGTTTTCAGCTGTCTGAGAATGAACTTGTTGGTGCAAACGTTCTATTTTAGGCTTGTCAAACTGTATTATTGTTGGCATTTTTTTATATATTTAACTAAAGAAATGGGAACAAATTGTGTTGTTTTAACAGGCTGCCATAACAAAATGCCAAAAGCTAAAACTTTAAATTGCTTCTTTGCTAAGACGTCTGTTATGTACAGACATAACATTGGTTTACGCCTTGAGTTAGATTCCTTTTTCTGTGCTTATATGACTCATGGGTCAGTGTCAAGTGGCCTAACAAACAACGAAAGCATTTCTCTGAAAATGGTCACGTCCGAGGACTGAACTGAGGCTTCAAAGACTAACTGGCAGCAAAATATGAAGAAAGGAGGGGTGGCTCAAGACTTCTGCACAATACTGCAGGTGCCTGAAGTTGTACATGTAGTGTGCCAGCTCAGTGATTACAGTAAGCAGGCAGCAGAAAATGCCACAGTTATTTGCACCCAATGGCAGATTTATACCAAGTGTCAACATTCTGCAGTAATGAATTATTTTTCTGTAAGTTGAGGAGTCTTTACTACATTAAACTGCATGACTTTATTCACATTTGGTTCTTGAATTAGACCTTTCCCACCAAATTTCTCAATATGTTTATTAATGTTTGCACTGTATATTGATGATACCAGAGAAATGTTAAAGCATGTTACTGAAAACCAGGTAAAAAATGAGGCACTTCCTGTTGCGCTTGTACTGCTCATCCATCTCATCAACCATCGTGCTTGATTACATTTTCCCTGATATCGGTTTTCCATCACCTTTATATGTTGATGAAATCTTTTCGCATTGCTGACATCGCCCAAATTTTGATGGAAAAAGTCGAGATGAGAATGGAAAAAGTGCATCTTTGGTGGCATTCTGGTCCTCATTAGCTGATATACTCTCAGCATGTTATCCACAAACACGGCGCAGTTCTCTGCTCTATAATTGCCAAGGACATTATGGACAACCTGCACGAATGCTTCCCAAGCTGCTGCTTCAGTAGGCTTCAGTTTCCTTTTGAGTTCATCGTCAAGAATCAGGTCATAGATTTCAGGACCAACAAAGACACCTTCCTTAATTTTTGCTTAATTAAATGTATTTTTTAAACGCTGAAGCACATCAAATTTCTGTCAGGCTATAATAGCTGTCCAATACTTCATGAATAAAAAAACAGGATGTTGTAGATGAAAATGGTTTTCAGATTTGGAGTCAGTAAAATTTGTTCCAGGTGCAGGTGAAAGAATCCCAGGAGCAAACTGCTTGTTTACTGCATAATAAAATTAAATAGTTAGATCCAGAATACAGCACAAAGCTGTTCAGTGTGTCAGTTCAATACAATAAACCAAATCATTCTCAGCAGATGGTATTGATACAAAAAGGAGTGATACAGATATGAGACGGTAAAAACCAGGCTACAGAGACAGAGGACTGATCAGAGACTTCTTGAGCTCTAAATCATGTTAACAGGATTATGAATAGCTCTTTCCAGTAAGCTGTCCTTGATGCTCCTGTTATGATTCAGGAGCCTTGGGAGGGCTGTCAGCTAATGTGGTTCACCTGGTCATCCTGTGCCCTGAAGACCGTAAAAGCTTGTCTCTAAGCTCATTCTCTGTCTCAGCACCAGCTGGCATCAAGCTTTTAGCTCATTTATTTATTTATTTTATATTTAAGCACAAAAGTGCATACATTTAATTACATAATAAGCAACCAAAATGCTATTAAAATAATTCAATTCAATTCAATTCAATTCAATTCAATTTTATTAATATAGCGCCAAATCACAACAAAAGTCGCCTCAAGGCGCTTTATATTGTACAGTAGATAGCACAATAATAAATACAGAGAAAACCCAACAATCATATGACCCCTATGAGCAAGCACTTTGGCGACAGTGGGAAGGAAAAACTCCCTTTAACAGGAAGGAACCTCCGGCAGAACCAGGCTCAGGAGGGGCGGCCATCTGCTGCGACCGGTTGGGGTGAAAGAAGGAAAACAGGATGAAAGACATGCTGTGGAAGAGAGACAGAGATTAATAACAGATATGATTCAATGCAGAGAGGTCTATTAGCACATAGTGAGTGAGAAAGGTGACTGGAAGGAAAAACTCAATGCATCATGGGAATCCCCAGCAGCCTACGTCTATTGCAGCATAACTAAGGGAGGATTCAGGGTCACCTGGTCCAGCCCTAACTATATGCTTTAGCAAAAGGAAAGTTTTAAGCCTAATCTTGAAAGTAGAGATAGTGTCTGTCTCCCGAATCCAAACTGGAAGCTGGTTCCACAGAAGAGGGGCCTGAAAACTGAAGGCTCTGCCTCCCATTCTACTTTTAAATACTCTAGGAACAACAAGTAGGCCTGCAGTGCAAGAGCGAAGTGCTCTAATAGGGTGATATGGTACTACAAGGTCATTAAGATAAGATGGGGCCTGATTATTTAAGACCTTGTATGTGAGGAGCAGGATTTTGAAATCAATTCTGGATTTAACAGGAAGCCAATGAAGGAAGCCAAAACAGGAGAAATATGCTCTCTTTCTAGTCCCTGTCAGTACTCTTGCTGCAGCATTTTGGATTAGCTGAAGGCTTCTCAGCGAGTTTTAGGACTTCCTGATAATAGTGAATTACAGTAGTCCAGCCTGGAAGTAATAAATGCATGAACTAGTTTTTCAGCATCACTCTGAGACAGGATATTTCTAATTTTAGAGATATTGCGCAAATGGAAGAAAGCAGTCTTACATATTTGTTTAATATGTGCATTGAAGGACATGTCCTGGTCAAAAATGACTCAAGGTTCCTCACAGCGTTACTGGAGGCCAAGGTAATGCCATCCAGAGTAAGAATCTGCTTAGATACCATATTTCTAAGATTTTCAGGGCCGAGTACAATAACCTCAGTTTTATCTGAATTAAGAAGCAGAAAAGTTAGCGGCCATCCAGGTCTTTATGTCTTTAAGACATTCCTGCAGTTTAACTAATTGGTGTGTGTTACCTGGCTTCATGGATAGATAGAGCTGCGTGTCATCTGCATAGCAGTGAAAATTTATGCTATGTCTTCTAATGATGCTGCCTAGGGAAGCATGTATAATGTAAATAGAATTGGTCCTAGCACTGAACCCTGTGGAACACCATAATTGACCTTAGTGTGTGAAGAGGACTCTCCATTTACATGTACAAACTGGAGTCTATTAGATAGATATGATACAAACCACTGCAGTGCAGTATCTGTAATACCTACAGCATGTTCTAATCGCTCTAATAGGATATTATGGTCAACAGTATCGAACGCTGCACTGAGGTCTAGCAGGACAAGCACAGAGATGAGTCCACTGTCAGAGGCCATAAGAAGATCATTTGTAACCTTCACTAAAGCTGTTTCTGTGCTGTGATGAGCTCTGAAACCTGACTGAAACGCTTCAAATAAGCCATTCCTCTGCAGATGATCTGTTAGCTGTTTGACAACTACTCTTTCAAGGATGTTTGATATGAAAGGAAGGTTGGAGATTGGCCTATAATTAGCTAAGACAGCTGGGTCTAGAGATGGCTTTTTAAGTAAAGGTTTAACTACAGCCAGCTTGAAGGCCTGTGGTACATAGCCGATTATTAGAGATAGGTTGATCATATTTAAGATCGAAGAATTAATTAATGGCAGGACTTCTTTGAGCAGTTTTGTAGGAATGGGGTCTAAAAGACACGTTGATGGTTTGGAGGAAGTAATTACTGAAGTTAACTCAGAAAGATCAATTGGAGAAAAAGAGTCTAACTTAACATTGATGGTACTAAGAGTAGCTGTAGATAATATTACATCTGTGGGATGATTATTGGTAATTTTTCTCTAATGATAAAAATTTTATTTGTGAAGAAGTTCATGAAGTCATTACTAGTTAACGTTAAAGGGATGGTTGGCTCAGTAGAGCTCTGACTTTTGTCAGCCTGGCTACAGTGCTGAAGAGAAACCTGGGGTTGTTCTTATTTTCTTCAATCAGTGACTAATAGTAAGATGTTCTGGCTTTGCGGAGGGCTTTCTTATAAAGCAGCAAACTATTTCTCCAGGCTAAATGATGATCCTCTAAATTTGTGACACGCCATTTCCTCTCCAGCTTACACGAGTTATCTGCTTTAGGCTACGTGTTTGAGAATTATACCACGGAGTCAGGTACTTCGGATTTGAGGCTTTAGTTTTCACAGGAGCTACAGTATCCAGAGTCGTACGTAGTGAGGAGGTAAAATCATTAACAAGATAATCAACCTCTGTTGGAGTAGCGTTCAGATAGCTGCTCTGCTCTATGTTGGTACAGGGCATTGAAGATGATAACAGTGGGTGGATTATATTCTTAAACTTAGTTACAGCACTTTCAGAAAGACATCTACTTTGATAAAGTCTACTCTCCACTGCTGTGTAATCAATTATTGTAAATGTAAATGTTATCAGGAAATGATCAGACAGCAGAGGGTTTTCAGGAAACACTGTTAAATATTCAGTTTCTATGCCATATGTTAAAACAAGATCTAGAGTGTGATTAAAGTGGTGGGTGGGTTCTTTTACATTTTGAGAGAAGCCAATTGAGTCTAATAACAGATTAAATGCGATGTTGAGGCTGTCATTTTTAGCATCTACATGGATGTTAAAATCACCCACAATAATTATTTTATCTGAGCTGAGCACTAAATCAGATAAAAAGTCTGAGAAATCAGAGAGAAACTCTGTGTAAGGCCCAGGTGGACGATAGATGATAACAAGTAAGACTGGTTTCTGAGTTTTACAGCTGCGGTGGACGAGGCTAAGCATCAGGCTTTCAAATGAATTAAAAGTCTGTCTTGGTCTTTCATTAATTAATAGGCTGGTGTGAAAAATTGCTGCCACACCGCCCCTCGGCCTGTGCTTCGAGGTTTCTGGTAGTTAGAATGACTCGGGGTGTTGATTCATTTAAACTAACATACTCATCCTGCTGCAACCAGGTTTCTGTAAGGCAGAGTAAATCGATTTGTTGATCAATTATTAAGTCATGTACTAACAGAGACTTGGAGGAGAGAGACCTAATATTTAATAATCCACATTTCACTGTTTTACTCTTTGGTTCAGATGTGGATACTGTATTGTTCTTTCTTTGTGATTTTTATGTTCAAGTTGTTTATTGCTGGTTTTTAGTTTGTTTTTGTCTTTTGGGAGCTGACACAGTCTCAATGGAGATGGGTTTTTGGGGGTAGCAGGAGGAGAGAAGCTGCAGAGAGGCGTGTAAGACTGCAACTCTGCTTCCTGGTCCCAACTCTGGATAGTCATATTTTGGGGGTTTAATGAATTTGTCCATATTTCTAGAAATGAGAGCTGCTCCATCCAAAGTGGGATGGATGCCGTCTCTCCTAACAAGACCAGGTTTCCTCCAGAAGGTTTGCCAATTATCTATGAAGCCCACATCGTTTCTGGGACACCACTCAGACAGACAGCAATTTAAGGAGAACATGCGGCTAAACATGTCACTCCTGGTCTGATTGGGGAGGGGACCAGAGAAAACTACAGAGTCCGACATTGTTTTATATAAAATAATCATATATTTTGTGAAAGGGATGTGCATACATGCGCTATGCTAAACCTTAATAAATGACCTTGGTCTTATTTCTTGTGTGAACACTGTGGTAGTCGCTGAGTCAGTTTGTCGCAGTATGCTTCACGTAGCAAGCATCACATCCTAAATATATAAACAAAAACAGGATATGAGTCATAAGCAGGGAACTGAAGTGCATGGAAAAGTCTTCTTTTCTTCCTTCTGGAAGCAACATCTTTTATTGCAGCATTAAGATGATTGAGAAGCAAATCTCTGTCCAGTGTATCACTGAGTGCCAGCGCTAAAATTAGATTAATTATCCACGCCGTGCCTTGGCACAGGAGGGCGTGACCTGTATGAGTCAGTGATGCCTGGGATATTGAAGGATATTAGAATTAAGTGGCACTGAAAGGAGGGGCCTCCCCCTTGTTAACACAGATTATAACCTACATCTGTAATATCTTTTGGTAGAAAGAAGTGAGATAAAATCACTCCTGTTTGATCCAAAGGGCTGCAGGAGGACTAAAATACTTCAAGTCAAGTGCTATGAAATTAGTCCAACTTCAGCTAGCAGAAGACAGGATGAGAGTGCTTATGAAGAAAATTGCCTAAGTTGTTGAATATCAATCTGAGGAGTAATCCTGGGTGTTGTACACTCATCATTAGAACAGTTCATTGCCTAAACCTTCAAAATCCTCCTTTAGCGCATCGCCTCTCTCGTCTCCTTGCGAAAGGCTGGTTGAAGTGGATTTAACAGCTGTAATCAATAAGGCAGATTGGACTCACTTATCAGGCTGCGCTGCTCAAAGAGCCGACATTTCTTATGTATCGCATTCTGAACATATGGCCCAACATGCACAGTGATGCTGTCTGCATCGATTTTAAACTCTCCCTGGTCCCGCCTCGCTGGTCCCAAGCACGACAGTATCTAATAATACCTCAGCCTTCATAACTTCAGTGGAGACCTAAGTTGTTTCTCCAAGGAGTACCAACAAAGGCCAAAGGTGTAGGGAGGGTGTAGCTTTTTGCTCTTGCTCAGGGGTGGACAATACAGATGTTACACTTTATGTCAAGGGACAACAAGGTGCTAAAAGCAATTGATTCAGTTACAAAAGACCCTAGTGCTCACCAAGCTCCACTTCAAGGAAAAAACGTGTTTTTAATTATTTTTATTCCAAAACACAGACGTTACATGAAGTGCAGATGCGCCTTAAAACTGCATTAATTGTCCTGGACAGCAGGGGGCGACTCCCGTGGTTACAAAAAGATTTCCAGTTGCACAGACATCCATAGGAAAATGATCGCTGTTTCTGTTGCTCTAAGACCTTAGCAAACACTTTCCTGATGACTTTATGATCTCAGTTTCTAGTTTCATGTCTTACTGAATCAAACATGATGTTTATTTTGTGAATTGTGGTCCCCATCAGTCCCAGAAGGATGTCAAAGCAAAATATGGTTTAACACATGTCATTTATTGTCAAGAGACAGGGTACACCCTGGACAGGGTTAACACGTAGACACAGACAACCATGCACACTCACTTTAACACCCGCAGGCAACTGAGAGTTTCCAATTAACCTAACCCCACTAACTGCATGTCTTTAGACTGTGGGGGGAAGCCGGAGTACCCGGAGAGAACCCACGCAAACACGGGGAGAACATGCAAACTCCACACAGAAAGACCCCGGCCTGATGGTGGAATTGAACTCAGGTTATGTGGTAATGCTGAGAAAAGAGATCTTCACCATCAGGCACAGCTGTCTTGAGGGACATTAGTTTTTAAATCCTGTCAGTAGTTCAACACATGTGGCTTCATTTTAAAAGTTTATATATTTGTTTAGAAATGTCCCTTTAATAAAGATTACTGATTACTCAAAAAATGTGATCATGATATTAATTATTACTAATAAAACAAGATGAAGATTAGGTTTGTGCAATAGCATCATCAGTCTGTTTCTCACTTTTCCTTAAACAAAGAAAAGTCATGTTGATTCAGTATTACTTCACCTCACCTGCAGTGGCTCCATGCACAACTGCTGATGCCCAACCCCGAGTTTAGAACCACTGATTTAAACACATCAAGCTGTTAATGCAGCAGGCCTTCACACACTGTGTTTTATTCTCTGTGGTTGTGTAAACATCGAAGCTCACTGAAATGTGGTGCACATCCACTAAACCAGTAAACAGAGCTAAATGGGGTGCGCACATTCATTCTCTGTAGGATTCCAGATAATCACCTCTCAAGACTAGCGGGAAATCAGACAGTATGGAGCAGACAGAGAAACGGGCTCCACACACAGTTTCAACTTGGAAGAGGATGAAAATTCAATATTGTAAAAAATGTAAGTTATCTAAATACTTTGTAGGTACAACACATTGTAATGTAGGTGATCAAACATCAGTTCACCAAGTCCTGTGTTGTTCACAGAATTAATGTGATCAGATTTTATTAAAACGTCTTTCTTATGTAAACAAAATAACGCTGACTTTACAGCGAGTTGACCCACACCCACGCATGTACTCTGACCCACACAATGCAAACTTGTTCCTTAAAAACATTTCTTAGTCGTAGACACATTTCCACCAGAGGAATAAGTTGACTTTTTCAACTTTGTTAGACACGTTCGCTCGCTCTCTCTCTCTGTTAATGAAAGGCATGCAGTCTTAGTCATGACTCTGCTTCTCTGTGAGTACATTTGAGATGCAGCCCAGGGGATCCTGGAGGCCATTTACTCCACACAACACAACCACACACACACACAAGCACATACAAATTCACACACACACAGCAGAGACCTCAGGAGCTGATGGAGCTCCCTGTTGGAGAAATGATGGAGGAAGGAGAGGGTGAGGAGAAAGGCACAAAGGGAAGCTGAAGACTCAGAAAGTCTGACAGGAGGAAACGTTGAGAGATTGAAGCTTGAAGCTCAGGACATCAGGGGATTAGGTATTTAGGTATGTCGGGTAATAATACAGACTCATGGCGGATCTTAAAATATTCATGACATTTAATCTATTAAGTTGTGTTTCTGGACATAAATTTTAAATAGTCCAGTCTCATACTTAGTTATTGGTCGTGTCTGTGGTTACAAAGTACAGTTTTCTCTTTAAGGCCAGAATAAAATCCACAGTAAACAGTTGGAGGCTGTGACATTAATCAGTCCACTCATTCAGAGACCTCAGTCCCTGAGGGGACAGACTATTTACACTATAAATACATCTGATTATTCATTATCATTCAAAATAGTTAGTTTGGTTCAGGCAGTGTGTGTTGTGTGGAAAAAAAAGTGCAAAGTTGTGTCCAAGGACATAAACTACTAGATTGTTGTAACCATTTTATGTTTTACCACTTGGCTGCAGGGAGACAGCAGCAGGGCTGCTGGGAAGACGGACAAAAGATAAACAGAAGAAGAGCCAGAGGAAAATATGGGAATGAAAGGAAGAAAGAAGAGCAGGAAAAACTTCATGTCAGCTGGTGGCTGTTGTGAGGCAAAACACAAAGAATCTCTGTTATTTAACCTCCTAACTCTTTCATGGCATGCATTTTTAATTTCTCTTTGCTTTTTGGGCTTTATAGAACACTTTAAAGTCACAATTGAGTAATGATGTGCAAAACTCTTTATTTGGTGTCGGAACACAGCAGCATTTTTCCTGAGTACAAAAACAAAATGAGAAACAACAATTGTGCCCCTTTGAACAATAAGGCTCATTTGAAAGAGCAAAATTTAGTATTGTGGTCACACCTTTACAAACCTGAGAACCTGCAGTTTTCATCCTAAATATTTATCTGTCTAATACCGAATAGCCAAAATTAAAGATCCCCTGTAACATACAATCATTTAAATAATGCACACGTTTATATTTTCAATGAGAAAGAAAACTGCACTCACAAAAGTGAGACTGTGAGATAATCTGTGGAATAAATCAAAGCCGTCACTATAATGCAAGGCCCACACTGGCATACTGTGAAATAATCACAGCTGCTTGGACTAATATGTGTAAGTCGGAACAGCTGGCGGTATCAGTGATCACTCTGGTGCCATTTGATGGACATTTACCCAGAGTTCCCGGCAATACCAGGAGGGACTGCGGGGTACATCGCAGTCATTAGTGTCAGTCAGTGTCAGACGACTTAATGACCATTAACACTTCAACTTCTTTTTTAGCATCTGTATTGCTGAATCATTTTTAAGAAACAAGTCTGTGTCCCTACAAGCACGTGCTGCTTTAAAAGAGTGAACATAGCCTCTTAGTCTGGAAAGTGAAAGTGGCTTAAACCTGCAGGTTCTTTTAATGGCCAGCAGGGGGCAACACCTGTGACTCTAAAAAGAAGACACATTGTACAGAAGTCTATGGGGGGGAAACAGCCTGTTTTCACTTGATTTATTCTGTCAGCAAACGTTTGTCTCATGTTTGTGGTCCCAGTCACTGATTTCAAGTCAGATATATTACAACATGATGTTTCTTTAATAAATTGTGGACCCATTCAGAGAAAAATAAATGAAAAAGCAGGGCACAACCAGCAGTGGCTACCTTGTGATTGATAAGTTACTTATGCTCTCCGTTTGTCCAGTCAAATGTGGTCACTTCTGGCTCCAGAAACTGAGAAAAATATTTCAGACTGACGATAGCACAGAGCAGGTGTTCTATCTTCTCTTGAAAATGATTAATCAGCAGCAAATAATTCTAATATGTTAACAGAGCTAGTGCACTTCATTCAGCGTCTAGCCGGTGAACCATGGTGGTGGTGAAATTACTGTTAGAAGAGTAAATGGTGAATTAAAGGGGAGAAAACTTTCAGCAGCATGCAGCGCTGCTCACTCGCTCAGCTATTCTGGGTCTGACGTTAGCGGGCACTGAGAAATCGATTTCTAATCAAACAGAGAGAACAAGGCAGTGCGGCAAATCAGAGAAAGTATGAGTTGGAGCTGCGGTAGCCGTTTTGTTTAGATCGCAAACAAACTGTCAAGTGAAGTATCATCATTACAAACACTGGTTCTCCTTTCTGCCTGAACCTCATGTATTTGAATCTATAGGATAACTAAAGCAAAAGAAATGACTTTGCCTTCGCTATCCAGTCTCTCTCCATCAAAGGTGACTTTAACCAACTCTAAAGATGACCACTTGTATAAATGCAGGTGCTGATGTGAAATCCCACCAAGAACGCACAACATTTGAATGAGAGCAGACTGATATTAACTCTGGATGAAACTCAGACAACAAAAAGCCACTTTAGCTCATTGTTTTCCTGCTGCTGCCCATTTCCATCATCTACTTGGTGACTAAGAGGCAAATTAAAGAGTCATTTATCTTTGGACCCTGTTTTCTTCACCATAACAACAGTATAAAGCTGTAACATTCAGTTGAAGCATCTCCACATGTCATTACAAAGGATTTGGTGGGTTTGCCATCACTTGCGAGAAAAAGCGCTGGCATATTTGAATCTATAAACCCTTCTGTGTCTAAGCTACAGAATTACCAGCTACGCGGCTTAGACATGGAATACTCTGCAGAACGATCCAGACTTCAGCACGCTTGTATCGACTGAAAGAAAATGATGAAGTCGGCATGTTATTTTTACTGAAAAGCTGGTATTCATATGTCATGCTGTATATTCTGCATGTTAAACTGTATTTGTTGCATTTTTTTAGTATTTATAGATAGCTGCTACCAGGTTTCTTCTGTATATTAGATTGTTCTCACTGACACTTCCTGATGTCATGGATTTTAAAAATGTTTGTAAGCTGGTCACCAACAAACAGCACTGTTGGTACATGTGCCCATTGGCATCATTTATGTAAAACTTATTGGGACGCGGCTAATGATTATTTCTGCTGTTGGTTAATCTGCTGTTTATTTTCTCTATTACTCAGCTGATCTATTAAAATGTCAGACACAACTGAAGCATGCCCACTGAACTTTCAGTTTACAAACGCAACACAGAGTTAAAATGATGAATTTAAGCAGCGTTTACAAAACTGTTACCGGTCATCAGAATGATCAAACTGCAGATTCATTTTCTGCTGACTCTCTGACGTATAATCAGGCTCCCAAATTCTAATTTATTCTGCTCAAACTCGAAATCTTAACCGCTGTGCTGGTGTAGATCCACCCAACAAACAGGCGTTGAATCCATTTGTGTAATTATGTAACTGGTTTTGCTAAAACAGCGAGGCGAAGGATGCTAAATGTTTCCCGAGCATTGTACTTGGTAATTAACCTGACTCCGAGTCTGATTATGAATTACACAGCGTTGTGTGGAGCTGCAGCGTGATGTTTGCTTGTTAGCCTGTGAAACATGCAGCCCGGCGCCTCTGAGGTTTGGTACAGTATGTGTGAGGCTACTGACCTTTGAGGAAAAGGTTGTTTCTGTTTGTGCACGTACCCAAACTCTGCAGCGGAGTCGAGCAAAAGCAAATGACCATCAGATACAAAACGAGCCGCCTTCTTCTCTACGACCTTCGGTGTCGTTCATAGATTTGTGTTACAGCAGCTACCACCAGTGATGAACCCCCATAGCTGCTGTTCTTCTTATCTAGAAAAGGCCATGTTTTTGTTAACGGTGATAATCAGTTTTGTTTTAATTAGGAAATAATCAGCAGTGGATAATTAGGATTGGAAAACAATATAATTCATTCGTTTGCATTTGTTACAAGTCACACAAATAGAAGGGGAATAAATAAGCGTGTAGATGAGAAGAAAACAATTAAACTGAACTTTTAAAAGATTGTTATTTTTAAACAAACTATTCACAGATGAATAAAAACAATTCATTTACAGCTTATATTCCCTGCCCTGCAAAGCAGCTCTTTTTGTTTGTTGTTTGTTTGTTTATACTGAATCTTGATGTCCTTACAAAGCTCCTGCTGCATGTTCCTCAGGCTATTCTCCTGTAGTCTGAAGATTACAAAGGCATCGGTGTAGATGTTGATGCTGCTGTGCCTAATCTGTTTGGCAACAAAGCAGGTCTCAAGGAAATGAATCGGAGACGTCAGTGGATGACAGAGAAGTGCCGTCTGCCAAAAGCTCTACTGCAGCTGCACGCTTCATTTAGCCAAGAACAGTTTTTACTTCAGTCAATCTGCTACAGTCTTGGCAGCACATTTCTGTTCTTTTTTTTACTTTTAAACTAATGGAATATGCTCATATTTCTCTGTGAAAGAGGGAGGCAGAGAGATATTTAGGCCACTTTATTTAATTAGTCTTCAAAGCTGCAGCAGAACAGATTTTTATCCAGAAATATACCCAAAAAATCAACAGTAAATAACTGAAGAGGAGAGACAGCTGAGCGGGAAACCCCGGCGCCGCTCGCTGCAGGTACAACTCAAAGAAAACTGGGACTTAAATGCAAACATTCAAATTGTCTTTAATTTCTCTGCAGGAAACAAACTATAAGAACTAAGACTAAACATATCTCCATGTGAGACTATTATGCCAAGAACATGCCAACAAATAACTACACGTGCCAATGAAACCACTTGCAGGTGATTCATTGCAAAGACGCCTGCTAAATGTCTAAAGCAGGATATTGTATATTAGGTAGCAAGTAAACAGGAAGTCCTTGAAGTTGAATCATTGGAAGCAGGTAACTGGCTTTGGACTAGAAAACTAAGCAAGTGCATTTATACTATGAATTGGTTATTTCTCACTAAAACAAGACTAACTAAGCCGCAAAAATGAAAGTGTTGATACGGTCATGGCCACTCAAGGCTCACTTATGTGAAAGGGGAGTGAACACGCTAATTAACCCCCGATGCATGGCCAACAAGCATCTGCAGTGAACACGTGACCATCAGGGTTTTTTTATATCACATGGAAGGTCATGTGAGTGTGCATCAGTTGCCTTTGGAAGAGAAACCAAGCCAGGAAAAGCATCGCTACAGGTAATGGTCTGCTGGAAAACACTGGGTCCAAGCTTTCTCTGACATCTGCCAGCTATCTAAACATTGGTGCAGCCCACATAGACCTTTTCACTCCAATAATATGATGCCAGTGCCCTCTTTCTGCACGATAATGAGTCCTGCCTCACTGTAAACATAGCTCAACAATAGATCGAGGAACAAAGATTCCTAGTTGGTGTTACAGCTAGTTGGCACAAGGTTTCTCTGACCTTTTTGTGATGATGGATGTGCGAGTTGTGGATAATGTTAGCCCTGCACATTAACCTCTGATTTCTGTTATGTGCAACGGTGAAAAACGAAAGGATTATGGTCAGTGTAAACAAAGAGCGGAGAACCAAATAAAGAGATGTTCGATCTCTCTGTGTGAAAGGCACCAGTAATCTAGCTTTAGCACATAGGCTGCTGAATCCCCCCTCAATGCAATCCTGAACACAAGAACAGAGAAAGAAATCAGGTTTATTAACCTTACTGTCAGAACAAAAACTGTGTTACATCAGAAAGGGGGAGTTTGAAGACTTTGTGCTATGGATGATTTGAGCACTCAATCTCTTTCTGCTCCAAAGCACCTTCAGTAGCATTCAAACAGTATGCTGCTAGATTGCGACATACATCAATGTCATGTCCTAATACAGTTGTGTGTGTTGGCACATTTGAACACTGATGGCACATTTTTGAGTGTCAGTGTGTTTTCTGCTCAGCAGTGAACCAGAATATGTCCATTGTTATTGATCAACACATAACCAACAAGAGTAGACAACCGAAACTAAAGCAACACAACCTGTTCCACCTCTTTACTGTACGTGACAACTTACAACCTCAGTAGTTTAATATGCAGACGCTGAGACTTATGTTTCCTGTCTAGAGTACAAATGACAGAGTCATTCAATATCACTCAGTTTTCTTTTGGTAGCACAAAGTTACTTAGTCTCAAGGCTGGAAACAACACAGACTCTTAGACTGACAGTTTTCCATTAACTGTTTCGCTACTCTGGAAGCATCATGGTGCTCAAACAGCAACTTCATAGAACATAACCGCGTGAACAGACACCAAGCAACGCTGTGGGCACATGGGCCTGTTGGTGTAGAAGTACTTCTCATATAGGGTGTGAGAGGTCCTCGGTTCAAATCCCAAATGAGCCCCCACTTCTGACACACCTCACTGAAATGTTAAATGTGATGTAGTTTATTTCCTTATTATTACAATTAAGGAAATGTTCTTCATCAGATCTAAAATAACATATTCTGTTGCCCAGTTTTTGCTATAAAAAGCCCCTAAAAGCAGAGATATGCAGCTAAACTAAACTCAGCATTGTTTTCTGTTTTTCCAGTATCAGTTAGAGAAAAAACACTGTATACTGTTCTTGCTGTCCTTTAGGGTTGTCTTTGTGTATAAAATCAATGAGTGCAGCTTTAACGTCACCATTTAAAAGAAGAAAAAAAATGAGATGGTGAAAAACCACCAAGGGAGGAGGGGATGAAGAGAGTGAAGGGGTGGATTTATGCTACAAAGTGGTTTAACTGCTCCATGAGGACTAATGAAGCTAAATTGCACCACAGGGACACAGGTGGGAGAGGAAAGTGTGGGAGCAGGGAGGGCTGCTGTAGGACTTCACCGGCACAGCCCCGGAGACGTTACAATAAACACAAAGATCACTTAATGGAGGATTTTCTCAATAGTCTCTAAAAGGCCAACACTTTGCAAACGTTTATGATATAAATGACTCTTTAATTAGACCAACAAACCAAGGAGGGTGCATTTTATAAGCCTATCGCCTCAGCTTACACAAGCTTGTCACTTCACAGGTGCTGTAATGATGAAAGCACAGCAGCTTTACTATGCACAGGGTTTTACATCAAGGACTGTGTGTGTTCCTAACCTGCTCGTAGAAATGTTTTGAACATGGAGGCACACACGGCATCACCCACACATAAAACAGTTCTCTTAACAGGTTTAACCTTGTAGCTTCCAACCGGCCATTAGAGGACATTTGGTTTGGATGAACTCTCTAATGTATTTATCTCTCTGTTATGTCAAGGATTTTCTTCATGCCCACTAGCCGTCTCTCTAATAACTTGTCACAAAGTTCAGATGAATTTAATTTGGTATCCATTCACTTCATGATGTTTTTAGCCTGCATTGACGTTCTCTAGTCTGTTAGTCTCCTCCTGAGGATGCCCCTTGAGCCTGATATTAGGCAAAATTGTCAACTCATACACAGAGTTTCTTTCCTCAGTCTGACATTGCCTCCACTCTGACTGATACCCATGGGAGATGGGAACAATATATGGTCTTGTATCTAATGTCATCTTAGGTTAACATTGACTGTAGGAATGCCAACATACTGACTTTTACGACTAAAAGCAGTTCAGCATTCTTCTCAATCTGTACAGCAGCAGTGCTTCAGGCCCACTGAAAACAAACAAGCACAAGACGATTAAAATCACTGTGACAGCATACCGCTTGACATGAGAGCTAGCCCATGGTGCTAGTAAGTACCCAAATAGCCAATATAGAATTGAGTTTTTACATATCTAAGTTTAGAAAGCAAGAAAGGAGGGACGCAAGGCTTGGCTCGTGTGAAATCTGAAAAGTGCTCTTGAAACAATAAAGGCAACATTGAATCTTGATGTAATCACAGAAGCTATCGGTCTAATATCCCTAAAGTGGAATGAGAGAGAGTAAAGAGAAGGAATCGCTGTAATTTATGGAAAATAGAAAGAAAAGGAGGAAGAACAAGGGAAGGTCAGGCGTAAGTGTCACCAGGAAGTCAGGGGTGGGAAAGAAGGCAGAAAGGGAACAAAAAGGTAAAAGTAATGTGAAGGTGACCAACCGGGCAGAAAAGAGGACGCTACACTTGAACACAAATACACACACACTCTAGCACACACACACACACACAAAATCTGTCTAAGGAAGGTAGGTATTGTGAGACTGGGCAACAATAGGTCCTGACAGCTCTCTCTGGCAGACCATCGCCTGTCTCCTGCTATCGCTCTGGGTATTGGGTGTGTGTGTGTGTGTGTGTGTGTGTGTGTGTGTGTGTGTGTGTGTGTGTGTGTGTGTGTGTGTGTGTGAGGTGACACACGGACTGTGACAATGATCCAAAGTGAAGTCTGGAGTCTGACTCACCTCCGCTTCAGTGGCGGACGCTCTGAGCCGACACCAAACACTGAGGGAGTCCTGCTCACTACAGCTCGTCGGTCGGGGTAATACCTTCATCCATCCATCCGTTCATTCCTCTGTCTGACTGCGTGAGTGTGCGTGTGCGTGTTTAGTATTTTATTAGACGTCTGGGCCACCCCAAATTCCCCAGAGGACCTGGAGGTTTCCATTTGGTACGTGATGCCTCTCATAAGGACAAACCTCACAAACCTCACCTTACATGTAGTAAATATAACATAGTGTGTTAAAAACAGCCGGAGTGGTTATTTTCTGTGCATTTAAAACACATTAGTTGTACTTGTGTCATGTATTTATGACTGACAAACAATCATTCCATTTCATTTAGTACTAAAATTGTTTCGTCTATATCTGATTTAAACATTTGACATAAATATTTTTTGTGTTCTTTTTTTCTGTTTACATTTCCTCCGTGCAAGTTTTTGGAACAAATACATAAACATCTCTATTTAAAGCTGCTGATAAAAGATAATAACCTAGAAGGTCATCCATGATACAAGGTCGTACAGGTGACAGATGCAGGTGTGTTATTCACAGATGGTACACAAGACGGACTCTGTGATGTCACCCCTTGGTTAGTGAGGTTATGAAGCCTTGATAATTCTCACCATTACCTTCTCTTTTTCTTAAACTAGATGTGACGAGTAACACGTGGGATACATGCTTATTAACAACGTTCCAATCACATGTTCTTAGCTGAGAGTGTATCATGGATAAATAAAATCTACAAAATGTACCTAATGTTATTCACTATCAGCCTAAATAAGTGCGCTCATCAGGAAAGTCTATGTTTTCCCTGTAGACTTCTACAGGAGTGGAAGTGGCGGTCACAGGAGTCGCCCCCTGCTGGGCTTTAAAAGAATTTAGGTTTAAGGTATTTCCACATTGGCTTCCTTTTCTGACCTGGAAACTACGTCCATCGTTTTTACTGCATGAACAGACAATAAACCACATTAGTAACGGTGCTACTGTATCTATGTTGCCAATATGATTCCTAAAAATCTAAAGATTTGGTTAGTTTTTTTTTTCTTGTTCATTTTCTTCCAGAGTGCAAAACTATTGAGATTAAGAAGAGAGTGTCTTGGGCCTACAACAACAGAAAGAAACTGAGAGACATTGCATGTTCATAGGCTACCAACATGTCAGTCAAGGTAAAGCATAGCCAGGTTTATAATCCCTCTGGACACTGACTCCAGCGGAGTCAGCCCCTGCTGGTCATTAGAGAAAACGCAGATTATGAATCACCTGGGAAGACCATAGATGACAGATAGTGTTGTAGGCCGCCACCTGTGACAGAAATGATCCATGACTTAATTCACACCTCGGTTTATGTGCCTCCATTTCAAGTTCTTAAGACTACCATGACCTCGATGACTGAGAACCTGCACAGCCACCTGTGCATCACCTGTACTGTACACACCTTGGTGTGAGGAGTATGCTTTACACAGAGCTCTCCAGTGTCTTTTAAGGGTCGTGGATTCTGCACTTGTAGACTTTCATTCATGTTTGTAAAATATTTATTTCTTCTTTTATTACTTCTGAGATGTTTTTGCTTGATTTTGATTGCTTTATCCTCATGAGATTTCAACAGTGTCCCAGCTGCTGTAAGCAGTGCTCGCTTGAAATGTAGACTGCATAAATCTGCAGCTGTTCAGTTATTGTGTTTGACAGCAGCCTTGTTTTTACAGCCAGAGACTCATTTTAAAGGCTTGTGTGATAATTTCAGGTCATTGTAGGTCTCTGTCCTCTTGGAGCTTTTAAATTATTCTGTGTGAGATCCTCAGTGATGTAGTCACAGTGAGTAACACACTAGTGTGCGTCCAGTTACAAGAGCGCAATCCGATTTTATCTTTTACAATCTTCTTAGCCACTAAAGACAATTTCACACACGAGAGAAAATGAACTTAGAGTAAATTTGTCTTCATAAGTTGAGCGTGCTGTTCCTCGAGGCAAACTGATTTTTTTTTCTTAAACTCTTAAAACTAGCATCTCAAATTTGTCAGAGAAAGCAGTTTAAGGCAACTCAAGGTCCAGGCTGGTGGCTGAGCAGTTTGGGAGGTTTTATGAAACAAAGACGTGCTTTCTGGTGTTAACTGTAACGAAGAGAACTCAGGGAACTTATTTTAGTTGTGTTGGCTGTTGTTGTTCCCAGATTTAATGGTGCCATTTCAAGGAAAGCAGGATTTTTTTTTCCTAAATTGGGAATTTCTTTTTGGCAGATGGCTACACACATCAGCAAGATGATAAGAGTAACTTCATACTCACCATCTAACGAACAGTGTCTGACTAAACTAATTCACAGCGAGGGTTTGTGCTGTGGTGGCTCTCAGCAAGAAGGTTTTATTTTATTTAACCTTTATTTAACCGTACGTAACACAATAGGCCACCAGGGTACACTCAGATCAGAGTGACAAAAATGTTGTCATCAGACAGTGAGCCCGAGGATCCGTGCAGATTTCTGCATGCCTGCTAGTTTTTTGTGAATGTGCCGACTCATCCGTGGACAGTTTGCATTACAATGCACCGATTACACATGAGCGTCTCATGTGCTCTGCTCTGAATGTTATTTCATGAGAATTCTGTTCTACAAAGTTCAGAAAAAATCCTCCATACCCAAAAACAGAATCATCAAGAAGACTGCAAATCATGCCAGTTGTCTATAAGTGTTAACAGAGATGTAGGGAGCTTGCTCAGTATGACTTTGTGCATTAAAATATATCCGTCCTGGTGTCTCCTTAGACTTAATGAAGGTCAAGAAACCAGACTGCAAGGTACACAGTGATGTAAAGAGCTGCAGCAGACAGAGTCTAGACAACAAAGTGTGGAAGAGGCAGCATGCATGCAAATAATATCCCCATAATTAAAAACCTGTATGAACATAGCTGTTCTTCCTGTGCCTGTGTGGGTTCACCCAGAGTACTCCTTGGTCGTAGATGTGAATGTTTGGCCCTGTGATGTACACCCCCTCTCACCCGATGTCAGTTGGAGTAGATTCAACACCCTCCTGCAGACCTGAACTGGAGATGTGGTTGTTACTTCAAAATATATGGACATTTCACCCTGACTCTCCATGAAATTTCTCTGTGAAGAAAAAACCCTGGAAAGTTCTTTCCTATTTCAACTTCTGTGTCTGCAAAGCCAGGTTTGTAAAGAAATGGCTTCCCCACCTTAAAAACTGAACTGACACGCTCTCCAACTGTCCAAACGGCTTGGATGAGCTGAAACTTAAAATGTGGGGCTATCACCCTACAATAAGTAGCATAATGTTCACCCTGAAACCCACTGTTTTTGTGCTACACCTGTGTCTGATCACCTACCTCACTGTTAATAGGCCCTGCTTGCAATCTAAGCATCTGTGCCTACTGGGAGTGTTGAATGAGTGTTGAAATTTGTTCTTTGCTTGTCTTTTATTGGAAAACTTTAATTTTTTTCTCTTTTCCTGAGAAATTACCTCATTAGGAAGGCTGAAACGGTTATACCAGCAGATCTATTCACACTATAACTTAGATCACTTCTAGATAATGTGATCTAAAAGTTGTCCGAATTTCAGGATTTATTTCTCTTTCTCTCTCTGCCTTACAGCTCAGACGCTCCTGGGAAATCCGTCAATCACATTATTGACTGGTCACCTCATTCCATGTATCTGTCACCCTTTGACTCTGCAGCAAGATCACACAATCCATCAAATGTGTGCATTTGTGTTTTTCTATGCACACACACACACACACACACACACACACACACACACACACACACACACACACACACACACACACACACACACCGCTTAGTGCACAGAGCATTCGTCAGTCGGTCTGTCAACAGAGGTATCAAAAAGTCAATATTTTAGTGTAGGGGAGGGATGAGGGCTTTCCTGTGTAAGGTGATACCTCAAACACACCTGACAGAAGAACAAACACAAGGGAGTGTTTAACAGTTTAAAGACCTCTTTGTGTTCATTCACAGGTTCATAATTTTATTTTCAGGGTCCAATGGAAGGTTTAATGTCCACAAAACACATCACGTTCGCCTTTGCGCATCACCTCTCTTCACCCCTTGTCACTTTAGCGCCCCACTTCCAAAAAAGCCCACTCTGCTGTGACGGGTTAGCTGCCAACAAATCCCAGAGGTCAACCATTCACGTTTGAGCCAGAATCTGAAGTCACCGTTACACAATGCAACATGCTTTCATGCAGTGAAACGCAATTACTTCCCACGTCACTAGTGTTCACATCCGTACCATGACACAAAGTTAACAAAGATGCACTATTGTGCTATTGTGTAGCGCAAAACACATGTCCATGTTCTTGTTTCTTGGTTTCCAATCATTCTTAAAGTTTGAACAATATCTGATTACTTAATTTCAGCATTACATTTTCCACACAGATCTGGGTTTATTTTGATTAATACTTGAGTCTGACTAATTAAAGACATTTACTCACCAACTCAACAAGCGTCACATATTTACAGAACTTAAAAATATCCTTTTTTAGGGGACGTCATTGAACTTTGAGTATAATTCAAAGAAAAAAATAAAAACAGGTGATTATGGAAGTTGCAGTGTAACACAGAAGAGCTGAGGCAGACAGAAAACATGATTTGATCACACCAAAGAGAGGAATGAGGGTCATTTGACGATCTGGAAACAGGGCAGCCAATACAATTAGCAGACCTTGTTAGGGTACCTGGGTCGTTGACCCAGTGTTATTGTCTTCTGGTTCTTTAAGTCTTGTTTATTTGCTAGGTTCTCAGTGTACTTTGTATTTCTTAGTCCCGTATGATTATGTCAGTCTGGAAATTATTCTGTATTTCTAGTCTTGTTCTTGGCTCTGTGGTTCCTCCCCTGTTAGATCAGTCTTGTCTTCATGTGCATCTGTCTGTTTCCCTAGTCATGTCTCTGTGTACTTCCTGTTTTACTTTGATAGTCTCCTGTCAGTGCATCTGCTTTGCTCTCCCGTGTCTCGTCTGTGTAATTATTATCATTACCTTCTTGTATTTAGTGTCCACGTGTTCCTCTGCTCGTCGTCGCGTTCTCCCTCATCCCTCACTGTGTGTTTTGCCTGCTTGTCCACCTGTTTAGTTTAGTGTATATTTCCAGTTTATTTTGTATTCCTAACTACCAGCAGTAAAGCTGAGTTTTTTTAAGTTCATCTTTGCCTCTGCGAGTCTGCGTTTGGGGTCCTTTCTACCAGCCACACACAGCAGACATGACAGACCTACAGAAACCTTATAATAGTTTGTAGTTCCTCTAAATATTGCTAGTTTTCTGTCATAATGTCCTAAAGTGAACTACTGTATATAAGTTTGGAGTTTTAAGACATTAGTCAGCCAACTATGGTAAAAACTACAGATTTTCTTGATGAGGGGCCACAGTGATGAAAAACAAAGGAAATCTACAGCGGCTTCACTTCTTCAGCCAACAACTGAACAGGTAGCTTAGAGGAAATAATGGAATATAAAAAGTCAAGAAACTCTAAAAATGCCAAAAAAAAGATGAGAGTAGTGTTAAAATAAGTTGACTTGCAAAAAGTATATATATATATATAGAGAGAGAGAGAGAGAGAGAGAAAGAGCAAGATCTACATAAGAATACACTAATACTTGACTGATTACTTTATCAGTGCACAAACATCTTTGGATTGTCTGTACCACACAGCAAGCCATACCATTTGTCAGATAATTTCATTAAATAGCATTTAAGCTCCAAACTAATGAATGACATCCCTCATTTATATACAGTCTATGGCTGATACCTGCTAACAACACACAGCTGACAAAAACCTTCTGAACCTCCCTGTCAGAGGTACTAAGTGATAAACAGGCCAGACAATATGACCAAGGGAGACACTCCGTGCTATCAAAGTATGTGGAGAGCCAACAGATAAGCTTTAGTGTTTGTCTTGATGGTGTTTTTTGCATAAAAGGACAATGTGTGCTGGGACAGACTCCAGCCTAAACCTGTGACCTTGGAGAGGGGTAAGTGGGTTGATACAATTAATTAAGAAATGTCTGAGGATGCTTTTGGCTGCTGAAGTCTGCAACAGAGCTAAATCTGATCTCTCGTTTACATGCGTGCTGGGATTTCTGTGATATGTATAAATGATGTTTAAATTACATCATTTGAGCTTTAATCACATGTTTCTACTGCAAAATTCAATATTTTCTCAATGCAGGTCAAACTGACTGCTTTAATGTGCATAAAACTGCAGCAACAAGGGGGACGGTGAACGTGAGTGGTGCACAGTTTACTGACGTCACCTTTTTAGGCATTGAAATTCAAGCTGTTGTCTCTGGATGCCATTTATAAGTTGTGAAATCGCCCAGTGCTGCTTTTAGTTCCTTTCCAAGCTGTTTGTCACATCTAAAATTCATCTGGCATGGCAGCTTCGGGCTTCCGTGTTGAGGACCTGGAGCAGGAATGTAGCCACTGTGATGCAGATTTAGTTGAGAAAACTGAGAAACGGGCGAGTCAGAAAAAGACGAGCCCGAAGGAGGCGTCACCTTCGTTTTCCATTAGTGGCCTGAATCGATCTGGCTAAAAATAAAACCAGCAGGACTCCACTGTGATCCCACTGCATTCACAGATGACCGCACAGGCCAAGTGTCACATCAGATGCCACTTGCATTATCCAACCTGGGTGTATTTATGTGGAAATCGAGCCGCTGTCTGCCAAACACTGAGTCTGCTCTCTGCTCTCGGTCAGAGCGTCTCGCTCTGTCGTTGTTTGCTGCCAGATGAAACAAAGAAACGAAAGCAGAGTAACAGATCACATAACATCTCAGGTTGCAGCAGCGTGGACAAACAGACTGCAAATGTATAGATTCCAGGATTAATATCCCCGTAATATTGATATACACAATGGAACTGTGATGGTAAATCTGTTATATGACCATTGCACACAAATCATCAAGCTACACTTCATTAAACATTGTGAAGAAGAGGTCCACAGACAACAGAAGAACCCTTTGAACTTCAGAGTCGAAGGATCCTTTCTTTACAACTGCAAAATAAGACAGCGGCCTTTACAGAGAGGTGCGGTCCCTGATTGCCACGGTAGTTATCAAATTTCCAGACCCACATGCCATTAAATGTTTCTAATTCCGCAGCAAACCTCAGTAACACTGCAATGTTACTGCTCACTGAGCCGACCAATGCTCCATCGTGACCATGCTGAAGCAGTAAAATCTGTTAATTAAGGGCTTCACAGTGGAAACGTGAGCAAAATATTCATGATGCTCACTCAGAGGTGACTCGGTCTCTGAAATCTCCACATTTTGTTTCCACAGCTCTGCTCATTAAAAGTGTGCAAAGTGGAGTCTTTCAAATGAATTGAACTCTTTACTAATAATGCTGATCTCTGTGAACCAATTCTGGATATGAATATGAAAGCCAGCGTACCCTTTGTTATCTACTCCTGAGTTCTGTTGACCAATCACGTTTGACAGACTTTGGTAGCATGCAGGTAAAAGTCCATGTGTAAAGAAAAAGAGAGAGAGAGTCCAAGTTTGGCCTTATAAAAACTAGTTTTAATTAACGTATCCACTGATTGGTGGCTTCATCTTTCTACAATGAGAGAATGTTTGTAACCTGTCTCTCCTCAAGCTGAACTAAACTTTGCACACACATCGTTACACATGCACCAATTATTAGCAGCTATATGTTTTTTTTAAAACATTTATTATAAAGTTCCCAGTTCTTTTGATTTTGGTATGTGTCATCCTCCTCTGAATGCAACTTTTGTGTTTATTTCACGTTCAGCGTACGTTGCCAACTTAACGGACTTAAAAAAAACATTGCTATGGAATTTTGTGGAATGAAGAATTTGAAAAACCACTGCAGGCCTGGTTTATAATTATAAAATATAATTACAATTATAAAATATAATTATAATTAATATAATTAGATTTACATTTTATACCAATAATCTAAATATGCAAATTAAAAACCAACTAAAGCTTTGAAATAAATGTGGTGCAGCCACCTTGTGCCCTCCTTTGGGCTCAGCCCTGCATGCTGCAGGTATCACTGCTAGAGAGAAAAAGAGAGAGAGGACGGGTGCATCAAAGTCTACAAGAAATCTATGAAACTTAAAGATAGTGACACATTAAAAACACGCTTTAATCTGAGCAAACCAGCAGTGCACAGCAGCAGATAAGAAGACTCTTCTTTACCTTTGTGCTTGCTGATGTGGTTGTGTCATAAAGGACTCTTATTGGCTTTTTACTCACAAAGCTTTCAACTTGCGCTTCTGTTGCTGACTCTTAAAAACATCTTCTTTAACTGTGTTCGCAGTCATGGTACCACCTCCACATTTTATAGTGTGCAAGCATCTGCTTTTAGTCATAAACGTGAATGAAATCCTGTACTGTCCAGCCCTGCACAACAAGTCTTCTTCCTACTGTTTTACGGGCCACTAACATGAGTCTCTTTTTTTTATTAGCCTCATAATGTAAAAACAAGGTGCCAACAAAGAAAAAACATCTGATAACCTTTAGCTACAGTTTAGCTTTTATAGCTTTTAGCTTAGCATTTTAAAAACGATCCACTTTTGGAAACAATGACAGTGATAAAGAAATCTTGGCCCGGATGGAGGCTATTGGCTCCAGACAGTGGAGCAGTTAATGGGTTCCCAAATCGAACCTAATATAACTGATTCGGGATCTTGTTCCCTTTGTTAAGTCTGACTGAATGACCAAAGCAGGTAAAGCAGTTTCACAGCAATGCAGCTCAAAAACATCAACAAAAGAAATGAGATATTGCACTTGAGCGGGGTTTTAAATATTGGACTATGATCATTTTCCCCCTTTTTTTAACTTCCAAGTAACAGAAGTACAAACAGTAAATGTACTAACTGCACACACACGAGCTGTAAGCCAGCTGGCACTGCATGCTGATAGGAAGAGTGCTGCCGTGTGTGGAGTCTCAGCTCAGTCTCAGCCTCAAACTACGGCTGCCAACTCTGGCACTTTCATGCACCAGCTCACACTCACAGTAAGTATGAGGGAACTGCAAAGCCACTCCATAATGGAAAACCACAGATCCATGGATTATATAGATCTCCTCGAAGTGCATCATCTGCCATGCATCTGCACTTCATTTCAGCACTCACAGAGGACACCTTTCACATATTTCCAGTTCTGCCCATTAACATGTTTTTTTTAAATCCTGCTACATCAAAACATGCAAACCTAAAACTTTCTAAGGCTGTCTCTCTCTCTCTCTTTAGTTTACACAGGTTTCACGCTGTGTTTGGCTAGTTTTTAACAATCTCCTCGAACTCACGAGATGTGTTTGAAAAGTTCAGAGTATTTCCAAACTGTTCTGAGACCTGAGGAGGGGACATTTGACCCAAAGAGACAGTGGTAAGTGAAACTTTGTCCTCCTCCCTACCATTAAGTTCAAGTTTAAGGGCCACTGTTGTGACAGAGGAGGAGATCCAGCATGAATCAAATTAGCAGATCTAAAAATGTCAGGAGCACTGGG
The DNA here is from genome assembly GCF_013358895.1 of Oreochromis aureus. Classification (NCBI taxonomy): domain Eukaryota; kingdom Metazoa; phylum Chordata; class Actinopteri; order Cichliformes; family Cichlidae; genus Oreochromis; species Oreochromis aureus. Next base: position 34,786,096 of record NC_052962.1, read on the forward strand.
AGTGGTCTGGAGCTTCTCAAGGGGAAAACCTTGAAGGGATTAGTGCAAAATTTACGTCAAATTTAGTGTTGTTATTTTTCATGCCCCAGGTGATTGCCTCTTATGCTGAAAACCTTCACAAAATTGTGGAATCACATCACTTCTGTTTTCTTTGTATAAAAAAACAGCTATTTTTTTCTTTAATAGTTATCCTGGCTTCATAAACATCAAACAAACTGAATTCTGTTTAATTAATTGATTTTTTTCCTATTTCCATCTCCCTTTGTTAATTTGTGATTCATCATTAAATATCACTTTCATCCAAACACAGTACACAAGCTTGTCTTGCTTCTCTTTAGCTCGTCGTAACCTTGTTTTCTTTTGTTTAACTATTAGTGCTGGTTTTAATTTGGCTTTTCTGAATGTGAATCTGAATTTCAGCCAGTTTGTTACAGTTCTGTCACAAACTCTGATTCCTGTTTCTGCCCTTTTCTTTTGCTGTGTATTTTCTATTTTCAGGTCATATTTATTCAGGTTTTATGTCCAGACTCTTTGCCCATGTGTTTTGCTTTTATAACCTTCTCACTTTGTTTTCATGCGGTGAAAATTTTAGACAAAGCTTACGAGAAACAACTAAAATCTTTTCTCGGATTTCCTTCTTGAAAGATTTGTATAATCCTTTCAATTGTTTCAGCTGGCCGCCCTCTTGTTGGGGCCATGCTTCCTTCAATCAGCCAGGTGCAACCACTCACTGAGGCCTGCAAACACTTTCTTTTATCTGCAGACCTTTTTGGATATTTAGCTTTGTCCTGGTACTTGTTTGCATATTACAAGGTGATTCAGTATATGTCTCTCTGCTTGATATAATTGCATTTTTTGGATGTTTCCTGAGGCCAGAATGTTGAGCTATTAAACAAAAAAATAGCTGTGGTTTGATTATTTGCTACAAAGTAAAACAGGTGATGTCTTGTTGCATTCTCAATCATCCAGGTAAGTAAATCTCCAAAAGTTGATTCTGTTCATCTGGACGTAGCGTTTTCAGTGGGACTAATGTAATGCTAAATTAGTGTTGCTTTGTCTGTGCAGGTATTGTTCAGTAGGTTTAGGAAAGCTTCCAGCAGAAAACAGATGCTTCCATCTTTTGCTTGTAAGAGCAAAAATTACTGCAGCGAGATAAAAGCAGGACGGGTGAAAAGAAGAACGGCTTTAAAAGTTAAAGAGTTTTTAGACATGATACTTTGACACCCCACATCAATGTGTTTATCTGTAAATACAGACTGAGACAGAAAAGCACCAATATAAAATCAGAAATTTTTGCAATGCTCAAAACAACAAGTGCCAAAAGATGCCCGATCTGCCTCGATGTGATGGCGACCAGCACCTGTGATATTCAGTTTCCTGCATCCAGCTCCAAGTGCACTTCACTGTCAGTGCAATTATTGTAAACAAGAAAGCAGTAACAGTGAAATGCATCCAGCCTTAAACAGTCTCTGTTCTGCTCTGCCTTTTGTCAGCCTCTGGTCTGGATTTGGGTGGAGATCTGCTGGATCAACAAAGAAGCTGCTCTGAGCTGTTCCTCCCATCAAAAAGGCTCAGGCCTTCTGAATTTCTCATGATGGCAGATGGTGGACGAAATGAAAGGCGAAAAATAACCAACATGTTTGATCTCTTCTGGAAGGTAGAAGGTGAATGTAACATGTCTGCTTTTGCCTTTGAATTTCGAGGCATCAGTAATTTATCAGTAATTTGACGCTGCTCAGAGGCAACTCTCTTTCACGTCATCCACACATTTGCTGCTAAAATGCATCAAAAACCACAAGTCAGAGCATCAGCCAACACTCAGTCCCATTTACAACTTCAAAAACTTGCATTTGCCGTCCAAAATGGGTCCACGACTCAATTGCTGCTCTTTGTAGCTGGAAATCAGACGTGTGAGTAAACATTTATTCAGTGTTATGCTGCGGTGATGAAAGTGGTTTATCAAACTCTTACCTCGAACAAATGTCCTGATTGACAAAGTCTTTTAACTGCACTTTAAAAGACACCTTAAAGCACCTCCTCTTCAAGGAAACCACATTTTAATCCTTCCATTATTACCTATTATAAGAGTATTTCTAAACCATTACACCACCACCACCACCAGACTGCACCGCTGATATAAGACAGAATGGCCTCATTTTTCTTGCCAAGTTCAAACATCACAGCAGAAATTGAGATTAATCAGATCAGGCAACATTTTTCAAATCTTCTATAAACTCTCGTCTCTGTTTCCTGTTCTTAGCTAACAGGAGAGGCATCTGATATGCTCTTCTGCTGCTATAGCAACCGCTTCAACTTCCTATCAGCAGTCTGGCCATTTTCCTCTGACCTCTGAATTTCTCTTTTTCAGATTAGTCTCTGTAAACCTAGATGGCTGTGTGGGAAAATTCCAGTACATCAGTAGTTTCTGAAAAACTCAGATCTGCCCACCTGACAACAACAATCATGTCACACATGAAATCACCTTTCTTCTCCATCCTGATGCTAAATTTAAACTCCTGGAGGTCATTTTGACCATGTATATGTGTCTAAATGCACTCAGTCATGTGATTAACTTTGCATTAACAAATAGCTGAACAGTTGTTAGATGCACCTAACCTAGAGTGGATGTAGAAAATATGACGTCATGATATTGATGCTGAGGCCATTTTTCTAGATTTTAGTGGCATTAATGTACTGCAACATGTTAGAACTACTAATTAATTTGAATTTCTCTTTTGGATTGTGTTTCATAGCAGCCTTCTCTGCATATAGTGGATTTTTTTATTGCGGGCACCAGTGATGTGAAGTAGGCTCAGCATTTTGGAGCCCCAACAAAGGATAACATCGTATTTCCTTTACATTGGTTTTCTTCCATCTAAGACGGAGAGGCATCGTGTTAAAATTGTTCCTGTTTTTCCCCAAACTACTATTTTAGGGTCTAAAGTCTAATGCTTAAAGAGGTTGATTGAGATTTTTAGCTAACTTTGTTTGTCATTTGAAAAATCCCTGAAAATAACGGCTCGGCACAAAAGTGATTTTTATTCCTTTTAAAGAGCCTTGATTCACCTTCACCAGCATCTGTGAGAGTCTCTGCCATGCAAAAGCTTGGTTTGAAAGTCTCTCTTCAAGGCTTAAATTAAAGAATTTGGTAAAACATTTCCTTAAACCAGTGCATTTAGCCTTACACTACTAACCCAGTTTGCTGCTTTTGATTTACTTTTCCATGTAAAGTGGTCTTAAATCTACTGTGGTGACAATTTATGGATGTGAAGCGCATCAGCCAGACGACGCCTTGATCCTCTGATCTGAGATCGATTTTATTAGTGTGAGTTTCTGCAGAACGTCTTTCTGGGCCTGATTGGAAATTGTGGCTATAGAGATCCTGCTGTATGCCTGAGAGCCTTTCTGTGTGACTGTCCTGCTGTCTGAGTGATGACTGTTAAACATCAGCTCTAGTGTTGCTGGAGGATAATTGAGTGTAATGACAGGCGGTGATGCTTTGGTTAAATGGCACTCTGCAGGAAATACACAGCTGAGTGATGAAAGGCTTAAGCACGATGATACTGCGGCCTCATGTCTTATTTTCTTTTCTGCAGATCACCTGACAGAAGCTCAGAGTCAAGGGTGAAAAGTGAATGTGACACAAAGAAACACAGAGAGCAAGCTGTTGACCCATATTTACTGTAACATTTTCCCTCCTCTCCCTCCCTCCGTCTCTGATTGACCTCCCTCTTTTACCCCGGATCTATTTTTAGCAGCCGCCGCTCTCACTCAGGCCTAATATAAGAATAGATGTTCCTCACAAGTAACGCAGCAGGAAATATTCTGCAGGCAATAATTTGGAGGGAGGGGAGGGCTGTCCAATCACCCTGACCGATTTAACAAGCTCTGTCATGCAGCGTGTCTCTTCTAGGTCCCATCACTTTTCATTCAACCCTCCGGTCTGATTTTTAGAAGCATTCTGATCCTTTAAAGAAAATAAATAATGTGATACGACAGTAAAACTGCTTGATGGTGTTCATAATGGGGCTCTTAGAAGACTGTTTTGCCTGCTTTGATGCATCGTTTGTTTTTTTGTTGTTGTTTTTTTGCTGTCCTCTGTGGGCTGCATCATTATTATTACTATAATTATACACTGTAATACATATTAGACGGTAAGCATCATTAGGCAACCTTATTTTTTAAAGTTAACTTGTTGCATTGCAAGATTCCTTCTATTAAAACTAATCAGCTACATTATAGCATTAACTACTCAGAAAGTAACTCATTAGAGCACATTTGAATGATCAAAAATAAGCAAAAGTTTACATTTACAGTCAGAGAAATAAAGTTTTCATGGAGTTCTGTGCAGTTCTGTGAAAGCTAAGTCCACCCTTACTGCCTCCAAAGGAAAGAAGAGGGTAGGTAGAAGCCTTGTGTTGCTAATTAAATGCACTAAATTAACTGATCAGCAGTGAGTGTGACCACCTCTATAAAAGCAGACGTTTTGGCAGCGTGTTCATCTGCAGTATTTAGGTGTGTGATAACACAATGCCACAATCTTCTCAGACGTGAAAGTCCCAGCAAATTCAATCCAAGGTCAGACCATGCAATGCTCAGAGAAACTGCAGAAAACCCAAGAACTACATTTCACACTCCACAGGCTAAAGTTAGTTAAATTCATGACCATACAATTGGAAAAAGACTGAAAAAATGTGGCTTGTTTCAAAGGGCTGTCAGGGGAAAGCCTCTTATCTCTAAAAACAACAATGCTACTCAATTAAGGATTGCAAAGTTACAACCGAGCAGAGCACAAGATTTCTGGGACAAAGCTCTTTGGACAGACGGAGACTGAACCAAAGTGCTGATGTTTAGTCATAATGTAAAGCACCACAACTGGAGAAAAACAAAACACACAATTCAGCACAAACACCTGATGTCAGGTTGTCAGCAGTTGTGCTTATTTTGCAGCCACAGGACCTGGTTAATGATTGAGTCAACCATTAACCGCTGTGTGTACCACAGTATTCTAGTGAGGCCGTCTGTCTGATGACTAAAACTTGTCTGAAACTAAATCATACAACAGCACAATGATCCCAAGCAAAGCAGAAAATATGCAACAGAATGGCTGAAAAAGTAAAGAATCAAGTTGTTGTGCTGACCCAGTCAAAGTCCAGACTGCAACCTCATTGAAATGCTGTAGCACGACCTTAAGAGGTCATAAACGAATGTCCACACACCTCAATGAACCGAAGCACCGCTGTAAAGAAGAGTGGACTACGTTCTAAGAGACTGAAAGTCAAACAGAAACAATCGCTTCAAGCCATTACTGCTATAAGTAATTGTGCAAGCTATTGAATTATGTGATGCGCTTAGAAAAATGACTAGTTTGATGATGAACTGGTGCCTGTGTAACATTTTTCAGGCACCTGTCTGAGTGGGGAAAAACTGTACCCTACTCTGACTGAGTGACAAAGTACAACTGAATAATTAATTCAAAAGTACTGTATGTAGATATCAGAATATAAATGGAATGGAATAGTAACAGTGAGCAAAGGAAGGGGAGTTCATTGTATATCACAATTTTTTATGGCTTCTGACAGTGGACTCATTTCTGTGCATGTTCTGCTAGACCGCAGTGCAGCATTCGATAGTGTTGACCACAATATCTTATTAGAGAGATTAGCACATCCCATAGTTATTAAAGGTTCTGTTCTGCAGTGTTTTGAATCATAGTTATCTAAAAGACTCCATTTAGGGAGTGCTCTTCACACACTAAGGTTAATTATGGAGTTCCACAGGGTTCTGTGCTGGGACCAGTTCTGTTTACAGTATACATGCTTTTCTCGGGGAGTGTGCAGATGATATCCAGCTTTATGTATGTAGGAAGCCAGATGTCACACACTGGTTAGTTAAATTGTTGGAATGTCTCAAAGACATAAAGGCCTGAATGACTTCTAATTCCCTGCTTCTAAATTCAAATAAAACTGGGGTTGTTGTGCTCAGCCTTAAAAAAAATCAGACGCAAGTATCTAACCAGATCTCTACCCTGGTCTTCAGTAACACTGCGAGGAATCTTGTAGACGATTTTGACCAGGATATATTCTTCAACGCATCCCCTCTTAGAGTAATGCTTAAAAAATTAGTTAATGCCTTTATTATTTCTAGGCTGGACTACTGTAATTCATTATTATCAGGCAATGATGCAACAAAAATACTGACAGGAATCATATTTCTCCTTTATTAGCTTCTCTTCGTTGGCTCCCTGGTTTCTTCCTGTTAAAAGGGTTTTTTTCCTTCCTACTGTCACCAAGTGCTTACTTGTAAAGGGTTGTTGATTGTTGGGGTTTTCTTTATGTTGAAGGATCTTTATCTTACAGTAAAAAGCACCTTGAGGTAACGCTTGTTGTGATTTGGCAAAAATAATTGAATTGAATATCTATGTAACTGTGCAGCAAACTGTGCATTCTGAGTCATGGCCAATTGTGCCCCAGTAGAACTTTACATCTAGCAATATGTGCATGGGCACTGTGGTGGTAAGACCAAACCTAAGAAGCAGCAGAAATTAAAATGTCAAAGTCTGAGCTATTTCTTGTTCTGCACTGGTAAACAATGACAAGGACACTGAAGTGCAATAACAATAACAGTGTTTTTTATTCTGCAAAAAAGCAGCTTTTCTTTCTCTTTTTGATGTACTCAGCAGCTGTGAGCCTCCACCTTTTCCTTCAGTTCTTCAGCGCGCTGGTCCCAACAATGCCGCCACTGTGTCCCTGATCAAGGTCACACAATATTCATCCACAGAAGTTGTTTTATGTCCGTCTCATTGTAGTTTTCCTAGTTTAACTTTTTGTTTTAGGCTAACTTCACAAACCTAGTTCCTGTTCAGAGACAGAACAACTAATATCTGCAGAGTTAAACTTCAAATTAGAAACAAAATTAAATCCCATTAAAGTGGAGATACTGTGGAAGCAAAGAATTCTAAAAACTCTGTTATTGTCAGTGTAAGTTTAGCTCTGATACTTTACTAAGATATTTTTGTTCTCCTTTATCCTCTGCTAACAGTTCCACTTTTTATTGCTTTGTCTCCCCTGCGTGCAGACAGTCAGCTCCAGACCTCACTCTCAGCTCACTCCTCACAGCGTCTGGAGCACACATTTCCAAAAATGAAAATATCAACTGGAGTTAGATAACGTGGCCGGCACATAGCTAGCATAATGTGCTTTGATCTACTTCTGACACAGCAAATAATAGAGACAGAAGAAGAGGAAGGGAGGGAGAGAGACTCAGCCAGAGGAGATAAGAAAAAAAGACCTAACCACAAAGGGGAACACACCCACTTATGAGACCAAAAAAAACACTCCAGGATATTATTTTGGATCTTCACACCACAAGCTTCTGCTCTTCTTCCTTATCATTCCTCACCCACTACAATCCCTGCCCCAGTCCCTCGCCATCCTGTCACCGGCTCCGCTCAATGACAACCAAAGGTCAAATTTTCCCTTATTTAAGTCCTCCAGCACCCTCCATTTGTTTCCATAAAGGAAAAGGATGAGGCTGTGATAGTGTAGACAGAGGGAGGGGATCATGGCTCTGGTACGATGTGTGTGTCATCACATATGAGCATGTGAAGGCAGGACACAACAGCTGGATGCTGCACATAATGGGAAATGACAATACACATGCAGACAGGTGACCATACTTTTCTTTATCAGCAGTTTGGGATATCTTGGGTTGTAGTATTTGTAGTGGAGAGAGACTTTAGTGGCACTGGCATGTGGGAATTTTCACAACTAAAAATGACCAGACTAAAACATACTATTTCATGATTTACTGCTGCGTGTCTATGCCATGCTGAAAGTCTTGTATCTACTCTTGTCTCTTTGTAGACCAGTTTCAGACCTTAGGAGAAAGAGCGTTTTCTTTTAACGTTTTAAACACTGAACTTAAAATTTGATTATTGAAGGTTTAGCCAAAATTCACCCAGATTGTCGCACTGGCTGCATAGCAGAAAAAGACAAACCACCAAAACATTTTCAGCCAGTAGAAGGAGGTTATGTCATTGGCATAGCTGTAAGTTCTAGGTAGCTAACTGCATGGCCATAACCAGCTATGGGGTTCAAGTACCACTGAACTCAAAGAACAGTTGCGTCATTAAGGAAGTGGATAAGTTATTCTCTTGTGCTGTTTTAATTTCAAGAACACTGGAAAATCGCTCATTTACAACAAGGCAACAATTCCTGGCTAACAGCACCAGATACCAACACTGTGAAACTGAGATAATATTCCAAATGATTTTGATGCAATGATACAAACGAGTCCAAAAAGTCGGAAACTGGATCAAGAAAATTAGCAGTAACAAGAAGGAAAAGTAGCGCACTCTGGTGACTAGTGCAGGGGGCGCTCTAAGCAAGGAAATGGTTTTCCTTTGTTTCCCCTGTGATTTCTGGACAGAAATGTAAAAAGGTGAATCTAGGTTGTTAGGACCTAAACCTTGGAAGGGAAAGATCAATGCATAAGGCCAACAGGGGTCCTCACAATGGTGTGTGTGCGCGTGTGTGTAGCGTTGACTTCACAGAATTGACCTACATGAGTTGAGTGTTCAGGCGCACACCTGAGTGCGCCGAGCCCGGTTCTGACTCATCCTGCAAGAGTCAATCTCAGAGCTTCCTGTTCATAACTCTCGCCGTGTGTGTGTGTGTGTGTGTGTGTGTGTGTGTGTGTGTGTGCGAGAGAGAGAAAGAGAGAGAGAAACCCGGTATCCACTGCCTGCGTCTTCAATTTATTACGTCGCAGCATGACGCACAGAAGAGGGAGAGTCAAGAGGAGAGAATGGATGGAGGGAGGGACGGAGGGATGGATGGAAGAAAGGAAGGAAGGAAAGAAGGGGTGAGTAAGAGGGGAAAGTGGAAGAAGGGAGGAGGGAGGAGATGGGGATTTTGTCAGACACCCAGCATGCAATGACCTTAGTCTTGTGTCAAGGCGGAGGTCTCTCTCTCTCTCTCTCTCTCACACACACACACACACACACACACACACACACACACACACACACACACACACGCACTGTCTGCATGCCCGGTGTCATCCATGTGGAGACGAAAAACGTCAAAGCGCATCTTATTCCGCTCACATCTCTGCTGCCTGTCTGTCCTGCCTCTCCCCTCACACACACGAACACACACACACACACACACACACACACACACACACACACACACACTGAGATGCGATAGTAATCCCTACAGTAAACTGTGCAGACACTACACCCTGAAAACAGACACCTTTATGGGCACGAAAAGAGCAGAAGACCACCGAAGCGCTGCAACTTCCTGCGGGATAATTAGCGATAAGTAAACCTGGAAAATCACACGTGTGTCGGTTTCATCTCATTTCTCTTCTTTTAAATTCTCCACATGCATGCATCCATCCATCCCTCCACATGGCGGGATATAAAGAAGCGTGCCCTTACTGATTGTCCGGGATCCTATGCAGCCCATGTTGTCTTACAGAGGCTCGTTCAGCTCGGGGAAAATAAAATCCATCCGTCCAGCAGGCATTTCTCCCCGGGTCTCTTTCTCTGCGCGTTCCCCCTCTCCTCCGTTCTCCTCTCTGTCTCTTCGCTGTCCTCCTCTCCTCCGTATGTGAGAAGCAGAGAGGGTGTGTATGTGCGTGTCATCCGACTCTCTCCTCTCCCTCTCTCTCTCTCTCTCTCTCTCCGCCGTACCGTCGTCACACACTCCGGTTTCCCCCAGCCACTGCTGATGTTGCTCTATCGCTCTCCCTCGCTTTGTCGCTGGCACGCACACACTAACGCGGACGCGAACACATTGTCTTACATGGAAAGACAAACACAGTCATGCAGAAACATGGATGTGCACACGCGTAAAGGACGGGCAGCGGGAGTTTCTTCGGTGCTCTTATTTCCGTAAAGGTTACAAGAACTTTCATCCAGATTTTACATATTTAGTCGCCACTACCAATTCAATGCAACACTCCCATTCCGGGAAAGACCCCAGAGCATGACTCATGAGGGACACCCTCATAGCTTAAAAGTAGGACGCAGATCTGATCTGATCGGGATATTTTGGATATGTTGAGACCCAAACTCAACCAAAGAACTCCACCTTCTACTTCAGTGATTTTTATCAACACAATATCTCTGCAATGTGTTTATTGGTTTTCTTTATTTCTTTAATTTGGCCAAAATTTTCACTTTTGCTTCAGTGTGTAAAGGTTTGGGGGGTCAAATGTAAAGGTCAAGGTCAGTATATGTTTTTGGCCATAACTCAAGAATTATGACAAAATTATGACAAAATCTCCCACAAATGCCTAACAGGATCAAATGAAGCCATGCCCAGTGTTTTGTCTGTTTGTCTGGTTTTTTTATGTCCTGAAAAAAACAAACATTTATGGCCAATTTTGAATGGCAGACTGAGGAACAAAAGAAAGGGTGAAATAAAAAAAAATCTAGTCATTACTCAAATCAAAGAAGTCAGACCTGATTAAAATTTGACAGATTTCCCCTTCAAGACCATTTCCTGTTGCATCTCCAGACTGCTTTCAGTGTGTCTGCTATTTTTAGATCTCTCCATGAAAGCCTATTATGACCATGAGTACTTGTGATTTCAACTATAGCCCACTAAATTTGTACAGAGAGCAAACATCAGCTTCTCTTTTAAAACTGACCCGACCTTTAGCAGTTTCCATTTTGACAAGTTCCCTATTTGCAAGTCCAAATACAGCCAAACTGCAAATGTAAATGTGCCATTGTGGACTTTGTTTGCCACAACACAGGTTTCCTGTATAACCTGCCCAGCTCACTGGATTTGGTTTCCTGAGTCTTCAACATAAAATAGAAAAACAAGTCTAAATGTCGTCATTTTGACAGAGAGCTTTAACAATAGCCTCTCTACTGTCACCTTGCACAAAAAACATGTTACTTCATTTATTGCACTGATACAGCAGCAGAACGATAGCTGCGCTCTTTGGCAAATATGCTTCTTTAAATCTAAAAGCCATCCACCAGACAGAAATGAATATTTACCTCAAATGATTTCCACATCTGCAGTTTGTCTTCACAACAGTGTTGACACAGTCGAGCTACAGAAACAACTTAGTAGGGCCAGATGTCCAGTGTGTCATAACATTAGAACCAAATCTGACCAAAACAACATTTGCATAATGAAAGTATCCCAGAATAGGCTCGAGAGTCTTTGCTGTCGGCCGCTGCGGTGCTAAGTTTGGCAAACTTTACTGTTTCACTTTGTCCACACAACCTTTCAGTGTGAGAATCATTTGCTGCTTTGAAGTATATTTTTCAAAAACATAATTATATTGTAATGTTTATCAGTGAAGTCATTAAGCCATTGTCTATAAAATGACATGATCCATAAATAAAAATGATGAGTAAATAAGCTGTGACTCCAATAATTTTGACATTTCTTCACAGCAAACATTTTAAATGTCAAGGAAAAAATGCCATAAAGTAATTAATGACATTAAAGATGAGTGTTTTACATTTAGGGGAGTCGGGTAAACTAAGAATCTCTATGAGTTCTCAGTTAGCTGTCAGAGCTTCTCCATTGGTGTAAAAAAGCAGTTTGTCTTTATCTGAAAAAGATGACAAATAAAAGATGTTTAAATATATTCACCTAAGAGTTTTAACGTGACCTGACCAGTTAACTTGATATATAAACCTGGGGTGGTACTGCAATATCCTCACATGTCTTCAACTCCATAATCAGCAGTTTTAGTGAATAGTTGGTGTTATTTCTGATTACAGCAGCAGGCAGTCTTAGTTCCTGTTTATGTTGATGACATGACAAACTAGATCTTAACCCTCTAGGTTGGTGTGAGCTGGGAAATGTCTCTGCTACCTGCAACAAAGCACAGATAGGTTTTTCTACTGTAATTAAAAATAAACATATTCCACTAAAACTGACATCAACCTCTGTGGCAGTCCGGAGCTCAAAAACTGTAACGGCCACTTGAGTCTGGCTTCAAACGTTAGTCGATCTCGATAAACTGCCTTGTTGAAGTAAACATGTTTATAGCACTGAAACACACATTTGATCGCTGCTAAAACATTCCCTCTTCTTAACAACTGTATGGTGGGTGAAATTTTTATAGCTCATTTATTTTCCAGAGCCTTAAGTTATGGGGTGACCACTTTGACTGATCACTGTCAGCATGCTGGGCTTCACCAGTCACTTCCTGTTTTAATGGGATACAGATATCAGTTTAAAATCCTCATTCTTACTTTTATGTCTTTATATCATCGAGCTTCTTCACCCTAACCCTCCAAATCGGATCCTTCGACCCACTGATAGCGATCTTCTGACTATTCCACGGACCCGTTTGAAAACAAAGGTGGATTGTGCTTTCCAAACCCTGGACTCTGTGGCTTCTTTTAAAAAACAGTAAACACATCTATTTAGACAGGCATTTGGGTAATGTTCTTGTGTAATATGTTGTTTTGGTTCATATGTTTTTATATTCCCTGTAAAGCACAATGCAATAGATTCCTGTCTTAAGAAGTGCTTTATAAATACATTTTACTTACTTACCTTTTCCAAATGGAACCACTGAATTGGACCTCTCGTCTGTGTTTTTGCTGTTAGTGCCCGTGAAGCTTTTTTAATGGAATTATCCACCTGATATTACATCTCGCTGTGTGGTACAGACATCCAATAAGTTTGTGGTCAGTCCTGTTGAGTGAAACTTGAATATTAATTTGCTTCTAACCACTAATTATCACCTATGTGTGTGTGTGTGTGCATTGCACCTGTACAGGTTATGGATGCAGCTCGATAACCAAGCATTTAACTTTCTCATCCAAATGTTGTCATTTCAGGCTCCACAAAACTATGGTTCCATTGACCAGAGCAATGTTTGAATCTTTCCCTGTTGCCACTGAACACATCTGTTGCACACTACATGACTTATTTTTCTTCTTTTTTCCATGAGTTGATCAGTTAAATGCAAAACTCTGTGTTTAACTTTGAGAACCTGAGACCAAAACTGTTCATATTTTGCTGCACTCACAGCCCATGAGCTGTACGTCTTTTCATGGCTTCATCTGCACCCTTCAGCTACTAATCCACTCATATTAAACCTGTCAGCTCAGCTCTGACAGCGACATCCTTACTCATCGTTTGCACCCAGACGCCCGCCCATGAACCATCTGATGCACATTTCTTTAATATTCATCATCATCGTTGCTGGTAGGTCTGGAAGTTTTCATTCCACTTGGCTAAAGGTGAACAAGTGTTGATACGAGCGGCATCTCATGCATGTAACGCTGCAGCCTGTTTCGGTCTGCGGCTGGGCTTTCCTCTCACTCCCTCATCTGTCTCTCTCTAACAATGCACTACAGCTGTTCCCCTCCTCCAAACATCCCTGCCCTGCCTCCCTTGCTGCCTCTCACACAATATGAATATGAAAACACGCGGTGATTCAGCTAAGCAGTGCAGCAGGCGAGGAAGGACGGGGCGCTCTAGACTCTATTAACTCAGATCTCCATTTCAGACGGATAACAGAACTCGACTCTCTGAACTCGACGCTCAATAGATATCTGACCGAGCTGGAGGATTGGAAAAATAGAGTTCAAAATATGTTACACTGTGACAATAAACTCACATTTTATGCAGGAAAAAGCATTTTGAAGCTACTGAGCAAGCATTTCTGTCATTTCTCTTAAGACTGATGCATATCATGAGACATCAGAAGAAAATATTTAAGCTTTATAGGATCATTTATCTTTATTGCAGCTTTGCAGTTTTGTTTCGTAGCATGTGCCATCGTAGCCTTTCACCTCTGTGTTGGGTGGACCTGTTCTTTGATCAGTCCTGTGTCTTTTTGCTTGATGTAACTGGATGAAAGCATTAAAACCACCTGGAGAAACGACAGGTGAAGTTATCGTGATTAGTGACAGGCCTTAAAATCTCATGTTGATGTGTTTGAGTTTTGGTTCCTGTGTATTTATCTACTTTAGTTCCTCATGTTTCTTATCGTTGTTTCTATCGTTCCCTTATGTCTTCTTCTGTCTCACTTACAGTCACTTCCTGTTTTAATTTTCTGCATCTTAAGTAGCTCTACTTCCTGTCTCTGTCTTCTGTCTCTTGTCTTCTTTAATTCCCTAATTCTTTCCACCTATGTCTGTATCCCATTCAGCTCATTTTGTATATCGTCTATCTCTCTGACTGTTTGTCAGATCCTGGTTTGTGTTAGGCTTGATTTTTGTTTTTTCTACCACTTCTATAAACAGATCACCTTTGCCAGAGTAAAGATTGACTTCATTTCTTCATTTAGTTTCTCTGCAGATGGATCCTCTTTTGAACAAAAACATGATATAGAAATATAAAAGCTGATATTCAGTACTGCACATCATTTCTTTGTATTTTGCTTCCAAGGATCTAAACATTCTTTAAAAATCTTTAAAGTGGTCTTCAGAAACAGTTCTCAAGGTTTTTCTGAAGATTTGTCAAAGTTCTTCTTTGGACATCGGCTGCTTTTGGACCTATTTTAATGCCATGTCAGTTCTTGTACTTGTTCATTTTCAGAGGAATGTGTTTTAGACCCAGCGCTAAAGTCCGTGGCCAATAAATAACTCAAGCATAAAAAGGGCCCTTGCTCAAGGGATGAACCAGTGTTCACAGAATGGACAAAGAACCAATTTTAAATTGTATCTTTAGGCATTTTTTTTTATTAATGGCCCATCTTAAAAATATGCATAATTTGTTCCCATTTCTTTAGTTGAGTTTGTGAAAAATGCCAACAATAACACACTTTGACAGGCAAAAACCTTTTGACCCAGCAGTGATTCCCAGACACCAAACATTGGATATCTTAGCATGGTGTCCAGAGTGTCTCTGAAAACATGAGGAAACTAGACAAGTACAAAAATACAGTCGGATTTTGATCCACCATGTGATACAATGTGGCAGCATGTTGGCGCAGTGATTAGCACTGTTGCCTCATAGCAAAAAGGTCCTGAGTTTGATTCCCACCATCTGTCCAGGAGGAGTTTGCATCTTCTCCCTGTGTTGATGTGGGTTCTCTTCCTCCCTCAGACATGCAGTTAGTGGGGTTAGGTTAATTGGAGACTGGCGATCAGTCATGGATCAGCCTCCCCAAAACTCAACATTACTGAAGCAGTGTGGGATCATCTGAACATAGAACAGGAAAAAATACCAGTGAGAATCCAAAGAAAAGCTTTGAATTTCCTTTAAAAAAGCTGGAGAACTATTCCAGAACACTACTTAAAGAAAGCCTGTCTCAGATAGTTGAGGCTGTGTTGAAGATTAAAGGTGCTCATACTAAATATGGACTTTAAAACTTGTTAGAATTGTACAGAACTCTGTTCGTACCTTATATACTGTAGTTTTCTGGTATGTTTCACATTTCAACAAATTCCTGCACTTGTTTCACATTTTTCATAGTAAAATATAAACAAACTAGGGGTGGCTCAAGACTTTTTCACAGTACTGTATAAGGCCCAGAAAGCACTCATACTCACAGGGAGCTAGTCAGAGTCAAACAATACTCTGAAACTGTCGAACACAGAATGAGTCATTCTGCTTTTACCTTCAGTTTTCATAGCTGAAAATAAAATGAATGGGACACTGGTGGGAAGTGACGTCTGTGCCCTGAGCTTTGCCAGATGTGCCCTGAAATTAAAAAGAATAAAAATATCAAGTCCAAAGTTCAGCACTGCATGTAAAAACATGGTTTCGGGCAGCTGGGTGCTGCACGTACTGTGGTGAGGAGACTCATGGTCTGATGATATTTGCAAATGCTGCCGTTTACTCTGATCAGAGGAGAAATGTTGACTCATATCAGCAAATTGAAAGTTGTCTTTGGGGGAGAGATGCAGAGCATATGGGAGGTTTTCTGTTAAGAATTATTAACAGTCATGGGTAGAAATGAAGAGATGAATGGGAATTAGATGGAAGGGAAGCAACATAGAAAGAGCAAAAAAGGGAGGTGAAACCCAAGCAACCATGGATGCTTTCCAAATAAAAACTCGCCTGAGAGAGTGAAGTGATGGAGGGATGAAAGAGAGGAGGAGGGCGAAGTCTGAGTCATGCTGAGAGATGAGGAGAAAGAATTCAAGCAGAGAAAATTTATGGGGAATATGAGCTTCTGTAGGAATAGAAAAAAAACTTGAGATGGGTAAAAAGAGTAAGAGACGGAGGAAAAAGGGTTATTAGTATTCTGGCTGAGAGAGGAGAAGGGAAGACAAGAAGGAGGTAGAAGAGGAAAAATGAGAGACGGGTGAGGTGACGGTGCAAAAGGAGCAGAAAATTAATGGGAACTGACAAGAAGGAGAAATGTTATGTGTCTACATAAAGACAAACAGTGCTAACTATTTATAGCTGGGAGTGTGTTACCGAGTCTGCATGATGCTTAATTGTACAGCTGGTTGTGTGTGTGTGTGTGTGTGTGTGTGTGTGTGTGTGTGTGTGTGTGTGTGTGTGTGTGTGTGTGTGTGTGTGTGTGTGTGTGTGTGTGTGTGTGTGTGTGTGTGTGTCCGTGCGTGTGAGAGAGGGAGAGTGAGGGACGTATGAGCACAAAAGAAAGTGATGAAAGGCTTTTCAGAGGACAATAGTTGTTAAATTGCTTTTTAGCACCAAAACAAATGGGAGAAAACCACATGACTGAAATGTGTTGAAGCGATGTCCGGTTGTTTTTTCGCTCTTTTGTTTTTTGTTTTCGCTGTTTTTTCCAGTCCTGCAGGCCAGATGTCCTCACAGCAATAAAAATGTCCTGCTCATTTCCAGCACTTTCAAATAGTCCTCATCTTATGCTGTTGCTCAGTTTGTCTTATGTCTGAAACAAACCGTTACTGACTCCTTGCCTTTTAAGTCAGCTTTATTCTGATTGGCTGCCCCTCACAAACAGAGAATCTGATGACCTTATTAGGAATGTCTTTTCTCTGTGACATCACACAGTGCCAGGAGTAGAAAAAAATGATCATTTGGAGCTAAAACCAGCTCCTCCTACTCTGTGCTCTTTAATCCAGGGACATTATACATGTTACCTAATACTCTTACTCTCTGTCTTTTGTTGCCCTTGGTTGTCATAAAATTTGGGCCAAATTTTTATCTCATATTCAGTTGTGGTGAAGCCCTTCAGTTCATCCTCTGTCTGAAACGAGTTGTTTGAGCTCCACCCCCTTTAAGCCAGCCTTCTTCTGATTGGCTGCCTTGCATGAACAAATGGAGGTGGGCGGAGCTTCAGTGGCCACAGCCAGTGCTGCGTGGCTCAAATAACTGTATATATGGATATCCTGTCTATGTGACACTAGAGAGTGCCAAGAGTACAAAACAACATCCAAATCAAACTGAGCCTCAGAGCTTATACAGCCACCCTGCCTTTAGCCTAAAATAGGAAAACCCTAACAATCAGATGACCCCCCTACGAGAAAGCATTTGGCGACAGTGCGAAGGAAAAACTCCCTTTTACCTGATCAGGTATATCCATGAATGTACTGCAACAGTGTTTTTTAAGCACAAAAAACTATTTTGCTGTATTGCTAGTGATGTGATAATTGCTCTACCTTGTTAAGAAGCAAAACAGTTTTTTCCTTGTGTTTCTTACTTTACTATGCAAATTCTAACTTTTAAGGTGCCTGGAGCGCAGCATGACACCTTAAAGGTGGTCAACGTGGAGATGGTCAATGGCCCACCCCGTCATCATGTGAGTCTTTGGGATCATATGAGCAAAGATGTGAAGTGAGGGGGAAAAAGTCCAGCTGGCTTTAACTCAACCACCAAAATTACCTGGATGACTGAGAACTGAGAGAAAATATCTATTTTAGGAAATTTCATCAAAAGACCTGTCAGGAGATTTCCTGTATTGCCACTCAGGTCAGAATAAAAACGCTCAGACAGGTTTAACGTGTACACGGGTGAGAGTCTCCATGAGTCTCACCCGAAATAGACCAAACTGTCTATTTCTGGCTACCAGCTCCACGGCATCCTATGAAGATCTTTAAAAATCAAATGACAAAATCAGATTAATTAATCAAACACCACAAATATATACATATGCAAGAGGTCAAGGTCTGATCAAAAATGTGATTTGATTTGTTCCCACTTCATGAAAGTCTCAGAACCAATTCAAATCAAGACGAGTAAATAAATGAATACAAATGAATACATATTCAGATTAGGTTGATGCACTTTTTCCCTTTTACCTAAAACTAAACAAAAAATAATAATAATAAAAATACAGCCACTTCTTTTGGATGGAAGAAGAAATAAAGAAAAGAATAGATATAAGTAACAAAAGTAATTATTTCTATCTAAAAGTAGCTCAGCTCCAACCAGATTTCTGTCTGTTGGTTTTTTTCCTTCCTTTTGTTGATAATGTTTTTTTGCAGAACATCAGTCTGCCTTACTATCATCAGAATTCATGCAGTCGCCTCTGGCTGGTTTTTGGAGTCGCTAAGGTTAGCTTTGGAATTAGCTTCAGGTTAGAGGTTTTCGAGGGAAAGGTCGGAGCGGCTCGTCTTCAGAAGATGTGTTTAGATGAAGGCAGCAGCGTGGCTGTCTGCTGGGTAATCCTGTCCTTGGCAGCTGGAGAGGAGGACTTACTCCTTAAATACTCACCCTGACTGCTTAAAGAGCTTCAACACACGGGGTTTCCTCTGCGGGGCGGGAGGGGCTCATCAGCTGAACATGTGGCTTTACAAACCTGTTGCAGTGCAGTAAATATAGAGCACACCCTTCATAAGAGCAAAATGAGTTTGCTCTGTTCATTTATTTTTACACTTATCACCTAAAACAGTCAAGTAAACAATCATGAAAGAGTAACAACTCAAAGACGGGGACACAAATGCAGGATGTTCAAGTAAAATCCAAACATTTCATGTTTACCATCAAATTCTCCCTGCTGGCACCGTCCTGGAGAATTGGATGAACCCAGAATCTCAGTTTCTAAGTTATCAAGTAATTTTATTTTCACCTGTCCTGGTAATATGATCAGCATTCACTCTACTTTAGCTCCAATTTGAGTCCTGAGGACCGTTTCTGGATCTCCAGCTGCTAAATGCTGCAGGATTTATGATCTAGTCTTTAAACATTAGCATGGTGCTTCAGCTCATTTCCAGTGCCGTTTATTGTTTTTCCTTTCATAACAAAAATAATTATAGCCTCTGTAATAGCTTTAGCATTTGCAAATCCTATAAAGTTACCATAAAGGTTGCTGTTTTAATTCAACCTTGACACCTCAGCACCATTCTCTGTGATACGAATGACGATTACACAGTGACATACTAACACACACACGCACACACACAAGGCCCAGCAGCAGGTTATAGGCTTCACAGAGCTCACAGTAAATGCCACAACGATTGATCCCACACTTGAGTCCGGCAGAATCGATACTCTTTGTTTTCAGCTCACAGTGTCGTCCCCGCTGCTCGGCTCCCCGCTGCCGCCAAAAGGCCTCCGAAGCAGCGTTTGGGCTGCTCGTCAGGCTTCTGAAACCAAAACAAAACGGCTCCCGAGGGTCGAGTTCACCGGCACTGTGCTGAGCGGGGAACCAAAGTGATGTAAAAGAAAGTGTGAAAGCATCCAGCTGAGGAGAAAAAAGTGAAATCCTCCATTCCCGGCTGTTTCCATGTCTGTCAAGGGTTTCATCTGGATAAGGTCCCATTAGTCAAGCACACCTGAAGCCTTCACTATGTAAGCTATTCTTTTTCATGTCTTTATGTGCCATACTCTGAATTACATTTAAGATATTTTAAGTGATATTTTGTATTTAATGAGAATTTTGAAGGTGCAAGCATGGCTAGGAAGGTTTCAGGCTTTTGATGCTTATTTCATGACATTTCCTTTCTTGTATCTTGTATCTTACAGTTCTCCTATAGTTACCACTGTCTAGAAAAGACAAGTTTTAGGCAAATGTAGGGAAGAAGTAACTCCAGGATGTGTTTTTTCGTAGTCAAAGTCATTGTACTTCTGGCACAGCAAGAAATCTGGGTATATACAGTATCTCTAATACCTCAGATTCTGTCCTCTTTCTTTGGGTTTAGCTAAATCACTGTTAGTAGCTGCAACACTGTTAGCAGCTGAGTGGCGCAAAGCTCAGAGAGCAGCGCTCCCCTGCTGTTTTCTCATCTGACTGACACTGTGACTCTGAAATAAAAGCTGCAGATATTAAATTATCAGCTCTACTCCTCACTTTGCTCAACACTCAGGCGTCAGTGGCAGAAAACGGCTCAGAAAATTTAACTATCTGCTCGAAACACATGTTGTTCACCATCTGGCTAAATAAATTAGCTTTCTTTCTCCCATTTGCAGCACACAGAAAGCCATAATATGTGCCTGATAAACAACAAAATGTGGCCAAGTCCAGGTTAGTGCCTCCTGTTAGGAGGGGTGAGGCCGATAGCACACAGCCTTCAGCCACAACTGCCTGTGCTGGCACACTTTTCAGCTAATGCGTCTCCGCCCCTGACTCCAGTATCAAGGTGGATGAGTGTGAAAAAAATATAAATAACCCCATAAAGTTGTTATGAAGGGCGAAGCTGTCCACAGACACCAGTACTGTTTCTTGTAGCAGGCTGCTAAGATGTTTATTTCTGCTGGAAAGTTGGTCATTTTAAAATGAGAGTGTGGGGCTTGACTCCCTTTTGGACAGAGCCTCTAGTGGCCAACTGAGGAACTTCTGTTAATGAAGCACATAGCAGACAGGTCAGGCCCGGATCTGGTGTTAAGCCGGCACCGCTGGCTGACTTCTGGCATGGTAAGTGGTATGTCATCCAGATATGGGCCGGGCATAGATGGCACTGTTTATGCGATGGCATGCCACATCTGACCTGATTGTGGTTTGGTTTATGTGGCCCAGGCTCATAGAAAACAGGTCTGGCCCAGATCTGGCATCAAGCTGGCACTTCTGACTGACTGGTGTCTTGGCAGGCTGTATGCCAACCAGATGTGGGCCAGGTCTGGCAATGATGGTGCTATTTATTTTCCTATTTTCCTATTTCAGTTAGAATTCAATTCAATTCAGTTTTATTTATATAGCACCAAATCACAACAAAAGTCGCCTCAAGGCGCTTTATATTGTACAGTAGATCGCACAATAATAGATAGACCCAAATGCCATGTTGCAATACTATACTGCTATGATAGCCAACGTTTCAAATGCAGGTTTGACAGTTTTGTGAGTGCACACTTTATCCAAAACCTAGTGAGGGTTTATTTATGTTTACCACCGGGTTGCTGTAGCTTAGGAGGCAGAGCAGGCCACTTACGGATCAGAAGGTTAGTGGTTCGATCCCTGGCTTCTCCAGGCTGCATGTCAGGAGTGTCAATGTGTGTGAATGTAGTTAGGAAGCACTCAGTTTAGAGAAAGTGTGTGTGTGTGATTGGGTGAATGTGGCATGTTGTATAGAGCACTATGAGTAATCTGGGAGAGTAGAAAAGCGCTATATATGAATCAGTCCGTTCACTGTCTGAACAGAGTTTCGTCATGTTACTTTTGTACTATTATGTTCTGGCACATGTTGTTATTACACAGCTTGATTAAGGTACACATTAGGCTGACATCTGGGGCCAGAGCTGAAACTGTTCTGGGCCAGCACAGGACCAGCAGTGTGTCTGCAACTGGCCCGTGGCTGCACACAACTTACACATGGCCCACATACCGTAAAGAATGACGGCCCTTTGGTGGCCCAGATCAGGTTTGCCAGAGGTAATCCACACATGGGCCAGCACAGGACCACCAGTGTGTCTGCAAATGGCCTTGTATGGTATGTGGGCCATGTTTAAGCACATTGTGTGGGCCAGATCTGAGCCATACCAATTTTGCTATGTGGGCATTAGTTCAATAAGAATGATCTGTAATTGCTGTTTTTTCACAACACTTTCCTACACTGTCTCAGTCCTGACATCTAGTCCAATCATCTTCTTGACTTCTTGTCTTTGGGCCAATCAGCCTCCGCCCTGCATGGTTAAAATCTGTGCTCTCCGCCATGTCCACCTCACCCAAGTCACTTAGAGCTCCATCCAAACCTCAGTCTTCATCTTCATCACCAGTCTCCAGTCTCTGGGGGTCCTGTCCTCAGTCCTATCAGTGCTGGGATTCCTTTCTGTCATAGTGGATCATCTGAGTTAAATCAATTTCTCTGTCTCAATAAATCTAGTTCAATTCTTCCAAATCGTCCCTCGTTATTAAACTTTCAAACTGG
Source organism: Oreochromis aureus (assembly GCF_013358895.1). Taxonomy (NCBI): domain Eukaryota; kingdom Metazoa; phylum Chordata; class Actinopteri; order Cichliformes; family Cichlidae; genus Oreochromis; species Oreochromis aureus. The sequence goes on from NC_052962.1 coordinate 34,808,276, forward strand.
CTTCATGTATTTTTCAGCCCCAAAGATTGCTACTTGGGTAATAACAGAGAGACATCCCAGTGATCTGAATATGCCCCATGAGCAAGTGCTTAGCGATGATGAGGAAGAGGAAGGACTCCCCACTGAAAGAAACTGAAATATCTATATTGATGTAGATATTGGAAGATTGTCCCACAAACAAGGTCATCATTTTTCCTAATGACTTACCTGTTTAATCAAAGGTTTTACCTTCTCCACCTTCTTGTAGTGCAAAGTGGCATTACACTAATAGATTTTGGGGGGAATAGAAAGTCACAGAGATTGTCTCTTTAGATCATTTTAGGTTTTATAACAATTTAAAACAAGCACCAATTATCTGCTGTACCAGTCACAAGCCAGTATTGTTTTAACCTACACTTTGTCTCTTTTTTGTCAGCATTCCAAAACAAAGGCACATTTGTTGTCTCACTGCTTCAAATTTAGTTTTTGGAGTGTAAGCTAATAAACTGGGCGAATGAATTATGAATGAAAAATCCCACACGGCCCACACCAGCCTTTGCCAGCAGCATCCATCCCATCTCATTTACCTCTCCTCTCACCTGGTTTCCTGCCAGTTATCCAAGCATCCTCTCTGCAGAGCTGATTAGAGGCCCCTTCCTGTAAAAGAGGACAACACAAGGACGACGCGCTCATCGTCTGCCAGCAGAGCTCTTAGATTTTAGCCGGTCTGGCCGAGGCAGAGGCTGCAGCTCGATGAAGATGGATGGTCTAATCCATCGTGCGGAGAAAAGGTGGGTTAAAGTGGTGGTTTGCAAAACTGTCTGTCACACGCTTAATGAGCTAATCACACACTGCTCCAAGCTTGTGCTTATGATCTGCAAGTCAGCTGTTATTTCACTTTATTTCTCTTTGTGTGTGCATGTTTGTTTCTCCTGTAGAGTCCTCAGCTGACACCTAAAAAATAATGTTTCCTTTCTTCTAAGCAAAAAGCTCTGCTGATTATTAGGCATGAAAAATTATTTAGATTTGCTCCAGAAACTTAAAAGATTGCTGTAAAAGTCTCATTTTTTCAATATTGATCAATATTTTTATATAAACTGTGAATCACAGGACATGTGAAACTGTTATTGATGAGCCGGTCCTGCAGTTCTGTGCAGGTTCACAGTGATTTATGGTGTTTTTCTCTTAACAGTTTTTTTCTTTTTCTGCTTACAGATTCTCATAGCCCTGTTCTGTGGAAACGGGTACAGAAAACCCTGCAAGCATGACCTGCTAAGGACAAAATAACTGACAGGCAAATTTAGAGATTATATCTGGTAAACCTGGTGGAATATTTAGAAGCTGCAGGGCTGGATATTTCCTTCAGGAATTGGTGAAGAAAAGTAGAGTTAAAAGAAAGACAATCTTTTATATTCATCCCACATTCCTCAAGTAGCATAAATGGCATTATGTGACTGGATGACATCACATCGGCTGAACACAAAAGTGACTCTAAATGAGTGATCACGCTGCTCTGTGACTGATGAGTGTGTAAATAACCGAGTGTTTGTGAAACAAATGCAAGTAAAAAACAAAAGTTGACTGAAATCATGTATAAAAGTTGTTATTAAAAGGTGATTTGATCTTGTTTTTTGTAGGATTAATTGCCTGTGAAAACCAAAGACAAGAGAATTATGGTTAAATGTCATAAAAGTCAAGATAAAATCTACAGTTTCACTTAATGCAAGGTTAACAAACTCAAACTATTACACAAAAATCAGCTAATCTGGCAGTAATCAAAGTAGCAGGTGCTGGCCTTTTTTTACATGCTGCTTTGCAAAGAAATGGCGTGCTGCTGGAAGCAGCCATCAGAAGACACGCACACTGTGGCCATAAAGGATGGACACATACAGAAAACAATACTCTGGTAGTCTCTGGTGTTTAAGCAATGCTGAGCTGGTACTAAGGGATCGAAAGTGTGCCATGAAAACATCGCCCCCACCATCACGTGCCTGAAATGTTTTAGCTTTCATGCTCATCAGACCAGGCACCGATTTTCCAATTTTCTCTTGTTCAGTTTTCAGTTATTGTTCAGGTGAACCTGTGTGAAAACATTTTCACCCAAACGCTCACTGGATATTTTCTCTTTTTCTGACAATTCTCCATAAAAAGATGGTTGTGAGGGAAAATCTGTGTAGATCAGCAGTTTGTGAAATGCTCACAACAGCCAGTCAACTCTGAATGTTTCATGGTTGCTGCAACATTCAGAGTCACACAAGTTACCTTTTTTCCCCAGTTAGATATTTATGTTAATGAGCAGTTGAACAGATGTACCTAACAAAGTGACTGGTGAGTATAAGCATCAGAGAATAACAGCTCCCAACAACAGGTTGGAAGTTGTTTCTTTTAATTACCCTGAACTACTTTTACCATGTTTGGCTGTGCTACAGTAGGACGTATCTAAGCTGTCTGCCACTCTGACTGCAAATGCTAAATCCAAAGTAAAATCATATTTCTGCAAGATGCTGGTTTTCTTTCTTAGGAGCTGTCATATTGTCCATATTTTTCTACAGTGGATGCTTCATCATGTCTTCCATTTATAATTAGGGCTGGATGGCTTCTCCAGTCTGCATGTTGAAGCTTTTTTGGCAAAATAATGAGTCCCAAATTGTCCCCAATGGTCCATCAGATTATACGTGTGTGTGTGTGTGTGTGTGTGTGTGTGTGTGTGTGTGTGTGTGTGTGTGTGTGTGTGTGTGTGTGTGTGTGTGTGTGTGTGTGTGTGTGTGTGTGTGTGTGTGTGTGTGTGTGTGTGTGTGTGTGTGTGATAGTTAGAAAGCAAACAAAAAAAAGTAGTGTAAAGTACTTTATAAGAAGCCTTTATAAGCTTGTAGCAGTTCTAAAGCTCAGAATATAAAAAACTGCTATAAGCTGTGTTACATTTATTTAGTTACTCATGCCACAACCGTCAGCTGATGTTGGTGTACTTGTGCAGTCTACTCAGTTTGTTTGCTTTAAATTTAAAAGAAAACAATATTTAAAACCTTGCCAGTCAAAAACAGATGTTTCCAGCAGAGCTCTTAAAGTTTTGTGCTTTTAACCACATCTCAGGATCTGTCTGTGCGGTGAGGTTTACTCAGACGTCCTGTTGGCTTGAGCCGACCTTTTTACCGGTAAAGAAGTAACTTTGAATTTAAGTTAATTGAAACATTTTGATTCTTCATCATTTTGTTGAACTAATGAACCCATTTGTTTTAGCTTTTTAACATTTCAAACATTTGGTTTCACACACTTTGGTCATGTGACCAGACAGTAAAGCCTATGATAAAAGATAAAAGTAGTATAAATAAATAACAAATACATTTTTATCAGGAAGGTTTGACTTGAGCTGCCTCAGCAGGTTGTAAATGGTCTCACTAGAGGGCGCCAAACAGCAGTGAAAGGGAGGCTTGTTGATTTATGTGAGAGTGGAAATGTTTTTTTCTCCTAGCTCGTCCACTAAAGTTTCAATTCTAGAGTCTATAAAAGGAAAGACTTCCTTCCTTGATTCCTTCTCTATCTTTTTTCTGGCTTTCTCATCAGCGTTCTGTGCTTGATCATTGTCTCCTCGCTGGCTCACATCTGTTCATAAACCTCCTCATCTCTCTTTTTTGTCTCTGCTCTCTAGTTTGTGAAATTAGATCATCTCATTTTATTCACAGGTTTCAATTTGTCTTGATTGGGATTTTTAAAAAACCTCTACAGGCCAAATCCTTTTTTTTTTCTTGAACTAATAGATCATTTATTTATCATTTTAAAAATTGATCTATTTGATGTAACCCGCCTGTCATACAAATCGTGTCCGTCTGGTCAGTTAAAAACATCACAGTGTGCTTTGCTGTGCATATTCTCATGATGGTTTTCTCTGTGGCTTTTCTGGTCTTCCCATCACACACCTGCACTTGTTCTTACGAGGAGCTTTTCTGTCCCCTTTATTATTTTCACTGGACACCAGCTGCTCCAGTTTTTCCCCCAGAGGATTTTATCATGTACGTATGAAGATGATGCAATTGCAGAGCAACAAAGATCAGCAGTGCCTCGTCCTGACAGACGTCTGCTGCTGTTAGAGAAGGAGCTTGATAATGTCTGACACGTCTTACAGGAGTACTGGAGTGGAGCTGCTGGCCCTGGAAATGTTACCATGCACTGAAGAGTCAAGAGTCATTTAAAATTCAAACGCTGTTGTTTCTACCTGCAGAGCCTCAAACGTGGCTCTCTGTCCTGGTAACAGTGAGGGAGGAGCCTGCAGTCTTAATAAATAGGTGACACTTCATGTGTTTTAAGGCCATCAGATAAGAATCTGAATCGATTTTAATTTACAAGCCAGTTCCCAAAAAGCAGAAACACTATTCAGTGATCTGCAAGTCCTTTTAAGCCAGAGGTGTAGATTTCAGTGAGGTGCAGGGAAAACATCCCCTCTCCCTTCTCACAATATAAACATTAAAGAATCAAAAGACTCAGAAAAAATGTTAATTAACACCATTAAGTTGTTGTTAACAAGTATTTGTAACATGACAGCTCTTCATTACAGCTCTGAAAGTTTAAGACGGATACATTTACATATTAAAGGTACTTAGTCCATTAATTTCTGACACTTTCCCAGTTCAAGGAAATAAGGAAATCGGTTTAGTTTGCTGCCAAATCAAAGTAAAATTCATTTTAATCACTCAATATTTTTGGTGACAAATAACCAACACAAAGACAGATCAGTTTTCTCACAGCTGTAATTCCAGCATGTTACAGAAAACTAATTAATGACCCATTTAGGATCAAGCATAAAAACTAAATAAATGTAAATTCCTGCGATTATGCAATGCATACTTACTTCATGTCTTCTCCATGTGGTGTTAGTAAGGTGCAGCTGAACAAGCAGCATATATCAAACATATTCCTTCAGCAGAGAATCTACACCACACTCAGATTTCATTGTAAATAAAAGCATTAGTGGAAACGTGGCACTTCCAACTGATTTTAAATCAGTGCTCTGAACATGACCAGGTAATACTTTCAGTATTTAGTTTCCATGGTGAACTAATCAGGTTAAAAAGGAGAGACACCTTTGTGAAGCAGAAAACTCTAAACTCAACTTGCCTGACTTCCCTCGCTTTGAAGAAGTACACGCTTCATAAATAAGAAACTACAGGAAATCTTGAAGGAAAAATTAGCTAGGAAATAATTTATATCTTTTTCTAAACACACAAAAAAATACTTTTCGCAGTATTGATAATACCCCCAAACTGAAATAAAATTACATTTATGGTCCTTTTTTTTTCTTACAGAGAAGCTGAATTTGTTCATAAATTACTTCTGAGTGGCACTTTCAGGATTCATGACAGCCCACACTCGCTTGATGAACGTAAGTAAAAGTATGTCTTCTTCTTCTTCTTCTGCTCCCTTTAGAGGTCACAACATCTGCCTCTATCTCACGTATCCACCCTCTGCATGTCCTCCTTCACTACACCATGAATCTCCTCTGAGGTCTTCCTTTTTTCCTCCTGCCTGGCAGCTCCATATTCAGCATTATTTGTCCATTGTCCTATCTCTTCTCCTCACACAGCTTTGTCTTCCTTACTTTGTCTCCAAACCAGGTTTTATTCCTTTCCCTCCTGGTCAGAGAAAATCATCTGGCTGTAGTGCAAACCAGTATTATAACTATTATCTCAGTCTGTATTACTAAACAACTGAAGAATAGAAGAAAACATTTTTCCTCATTCATTCATCTCATAAGCTCTCCTATTAAACAGGAAGTCTAAATAGTGGGAGCTGTTGATTATATTAGAAGCTCTTAGGATTATTGTTTACCTCCTGTCATCAGTAGATCCGTGTTTCCTTCTGCAGAGTGATACAGCTGACATGTGCTGTTTGTGCCAAAGAGATTAGTACCTACATTAAACTGCCCACAGGAAGGTTGGTAAAGTATCCTGTTCATTACTTCAGTAAAGAGATCTGTCATGTATATTTTAGGCACTTTGAATACCAGAATGCGAGTGGAGTGCTGTTGGATAAATCGCAGCCAATTTCTGAATCATGGGTACATCAGGAAGTAAAATGGCGCTCCCAGGTTGGCTCTGGGGGACAGCTTCTCAAACTCTTCTTTCTACACATGAAACTGCTCACAACAAGGTAAAGATTTCTGGAAACTGCTCATTCTTTAAACATATTGTTGGTGCTTTGAGACAAAATGTAATTTTATTAAAGGAAACAGAGAAATATATCTTTACAGCCAATTATTCCAAAACTGGGCAACTTATAACAAAGTATCTTTAAGGATGAAAACAACTACAGGCTAAATGAAACAATATGACCTGTCACTTTAAACTGGATACCAGAGATCATGTTTCAGGAGAAACAAGTCACAGTTTTAAGCTAAAATCTCTGTTTCAAGCATTTTTGTAGACATTATCACTTAAATGCATGTGTTATAAAGCTTTAAGAGTAAAGCCTCCAACATGCCGCTTCACTCAGTATGCCTGAATGAAAGAGCAGGCTGTGTGTTTGTTGTTCTGGAGGCTCAGCGGGTTTAATCGCCCACTCTCGTTCTGTGGTTTAAATCTGCTTCTTGACCTTTGCACTGCCTCTTTCTCCTTCCTTCTACACCCACAGACACATCCATTCTTTAATAAAAAAAAGAGGGAATGTTATAAATGTCATCAGCTTAAAATGAAATCATTAAAGGTCACTCATACAAACACTTTGAGCCTCCTGCTACTTAGAGTCAGCTGCTCGGTGGGAAAGGATGAAGAAACAGCAGAAGGTCATTAAGATGATTTCAAACTTTCTTCATGTATTATTTTTAATGTGTTCTCCTCCTGATGTTCTGCATTCCTTCTGCCTTTTGTTGACTGTCATTTTCTTTATTTAAGTTTCTGTCATAGCAAATTCAAATACTGATGCACGGTATAGCAGAAGACTTTTCTGAATGTGTTTGGGTAGAAGGTTTTAATCTCAGCTCCGATGGAAATGAAGCCAGAGAACGGGGCAGTGAGAAGATCGAGAGGAAGAGCAGCTCATTTCAGGAGCTTTGACTTCTTCTGGAAATGCAGTGACATAGTCTGTGAATTTTAGACAATGTTTATACAGTCTGAGCTGCAGAAAGACAAATATCAGACAGGAGCAAGCGAGACTTGAATTATTAACCAGCTGTCTAACCACTGGGGTTGTCATAGCAACCAGGTTTCCTTTCTTTTTTCCTAGATAAGGCATGGCTGTGTTGGATCATGGGGATTATCTGAGCAGCTGGAATGCACCCCTAACCAAAGACAAAGCATTTATCAGGCTCTGCATTACATACAGTGCAGATATGTGCACCGTTACACCATCACGCACACAAAGGACACACATTTATCTCACCTGGGCTCTGCTTTCGTGAGCTGTCTGGGCTTCATTCAAGCATACAAACCAACCTTCAGTCCCTTTTTGTTTCAGAGACGTTCTTGCTAACCCTCTGGTCTGTCTGACCCCGAACAGAGGTGCCCAGCTCACCTAAATGTCACACTCTTTAACATATTGAGTCTATATGAAGAGAGTTCAGAGGATGCCATATTTATAGGCTGACCTTTATATGTTACCCTCCACTGACTGACCTGTAGAGCTGTATGTTCTTTGAGCCGCAGGGCTAGATTGTTCTGTAGCTTTGTGAGAACTAAAATACACCCATGCAGTCTGTGTAGGGATACGGTATCTGGATAATTATATACCTTTCATTTATTATTGGTTTTAAAATGTGTTCTTTTTTCTTTAAGATGTGGTCATGCTACACACAGGTTTGGATGCATGTATTTGGTAATCTGGTAATGTTTGTGGTTTAGACTGAAAGTGTTAAGTCTTAAATATTACAACATGATTTTGACTTTATAAATTATGGACCCTTTGAGAGGAAAACAGATGATAAACCGGGCAATTCTTTATGATGTGTCTGCCTTTCACTCTCCACACATCATGTCAAGTTTCAAAACACCAAAATCTCAGGGTCAAAATGTGCAAGCTGAGGCTTCAAAAGAAGAGCTTGAAAATCAAAATGCAACCTCACGACAGCTACGTTCATCTTTTATATACAGTCTATGCATTTGTAAAATACAACAGTATTGTGTGAGCATTCATAGCCTCAAAGGTCTTATACCTGCGGGTTTCTGTTGGTTACCAAAATCTATTTAAAACTTCGGTGAGCCACACTGGGCGAAATTCCTTCATTACTCCATCGTGCTGCTGAAAATACTCACAGGACTACCATATGTGGATTCCAAACATACCGTGTCCCCTTGTTTGATTAACATTAGATGGAACTTACAGTGATAAGCCGTATCAGATTACTCAGCCTGGTTATTACTTGTTATTATTCTATTTTTACAAGGGGAACTTCATTTGTAATATGTTTTCATTTCATGTAACCGTTTAGATTTTATGGTTGAAGTGGAACGTTTAGGACCAGATGTGTCAAACATACGGCCCAAGGGCCAGAATAGACCTACAAAAGGATCAGATCTGGCCCAGTGGACGGGTTTGTAAAACATTAAAATCTAAGCCAGCATTGGCATCATTTTTGGAGTTTTTGTCTCTTATTTTTTACAAAAATCTGAGCGAGACGACACCGATGCAGTTCTGCAGCATTTTTCTAATGATAGTAGACTGACAGAAAGAAGAAAACTGATACTGTTGAGACTATACTCAGTTTTCCTAATCTCAGGCTGCTAATCATCTGTTTTATGGTACATTACATATGAATGTTTTCAGAGAGTACATGCACATTTCTACACTTAAAAGAAAATATATATCAATTTCTATATATTTTTTATAGGTTGGACTGTTTTTTCTGGTTCTCCCCCCTTGAGATCAAGTTGAACTGTAGGTGGTCCATGAACTAAAATTAGTTTGAAACTCCTGGGGTAGAGATTTAACACGACTGTGCCAGAGTTCAGAGGCTCTGCCACCCCTGTAGTTTTTGCTACGAACACACAAGCCTGTATTCTGAGATTTGTTGTGGGAATTCAAAAAATAATTGTGATTATTTCCCTGTAAGTTTCATTTATCTGCAGCCTGTAATATTTCTTCATTTGAACACATAAAACTAAGCTTCAGCGGGATTAGTACTAGACTGACTATGAAAGTTGTCCTCCTGTGTGTGATATGCTTCACGTAGTGGTGGAAACCAGAACATCACATGAGCAGCAGAATCAGAGCCTGGACTGGCCGGCAGTGGGGGGGTATTTCCTTCCTAAAATTCCCAGTTGCCGTCAACATGGTTTTGCTATTGTGTTTTCCAAAGTGTTCCTGTGGAGCCCCTTCCAGGAACTATTCTGAAGAGTGGCGTTTAATTCTAATTATGCCATTACAAATTACACATTTGCACTGTGGTTCTGTTGCATAGCAACCTCACTGTTTTCCTCGTGCTCGGGATCTATTTCCCTGGGCGGAAGACTCATTTATTTGTGTATTTTAAAGAAAACAGTTGTTCGTGAATTCAATTCTGTCAAGTTAAGCGGAATGAGACACTCAAAGCGATATTACTGAACGTCAGGTGAGTCTTTTGTTTTGTCTCTCAGACTGATTAAAGACCGCACAAAAAACGATGCTCTAATTAAACTCGTTCGCAGCTTCACGTGACCTTTAAAGTTGGGCCGCTGAGGAAGGGGGCGTGGCCCGGGAGGACAGCGCATATAAATGGCATCGAATCGTAACTTCTTTCCCGCTCTCGCTTCTTCTCCGGAGGAGAACTGTATCACAGTGTTGTCTCAGGTAAAGGTTTGGCTTTCCACATGTTTGCATTTGTTGCCTTTGTTTAGTGGTTGAGCTTTGACAGTTTTACCTGCTGCTCAGAGTAACAGGTGAAAGAAACACAGAAAGTAGCGTTTTTATTACTTGGTTTCTGCTTCCTGTAAAGTTGAGGTTTTTTGAAACGTTAATCTTTTAATCCTTGTATGTGCATCTGCTTTCTTTTCTTCTTGTATAAGTGAATTAAAGGCTAAACTGTTTCCTCCCTGTCAGTGAGGTGTAGACCACATCAGGCACAATGGTGAAGATTGGAATCAATGGGTAAGTTTCTACACCTGTCATTGTGCAGTTGTCCTGGCAGAGGTTTCCCACTCATTGGAGAACACATGCCTTAATTAACAGTAATCAGTACCCCATGTGTTGCAAAGAGGTGTTTGTTTTGATGCTAGTAAAACTTGGATAGGTGCAACTAAGTCATGCATTTTATTTGTATCTTTTAATAAAGCTCAGATACTTAAGCAGGCATTTCAGTATAACCCAGATAAGATTCCTGACTTTCTTTGGATGCTTGATTGTATCCAGGTATTATAACTTCATCTCCTGTTGTCTGAATGCTGTATTGACGTAAGTGTTTGTCCAAGGTTGAAAGTACGTTTCTAAAATTTAGATCAATGGACTTTAATTGAATTGTAGGGTCTTTGAATTGGTTTTCCTATAGTGACATATTGTCCTCTTGTGGTTTTACTTATTGGCTCATGGAGTAAAGATTTAATCAAGTGGCAAAAGCAGTTTAAACTTTGAAACACCTTGTTGGAAATGTGCTAAACAAATGCCTTATGGAGGCCAAAATACAAGTTGACTGCCAGTGTTTGAAAGCTGAAATGGCAGTTTCTTGTCAAGATGGTAAAAGGGCAACTTGGTAAATGAACATAAATTAAACAAGGCTTGAAATCTAGAAATGCCAGCCACTTAAAGGTGTCTAAATATTTAGCTGCCTCTCAGAGGACAACTGGAGTGCTGCCTGAGCATCGTCTGAACTCTAAAAGCAGGACAGGACTGCGGTCTGGACCTGTCTATTCTCTGGTTATTTATAGTCTGGTGGTGTCACAGTTGGCGTCCGCTCTTCAACAACACCCTTCTGTCAGTATCGCTGCTCTCTTCAGCTGTCGCATTCCTCTTCATTCTCCCCTCATCTAATTTTAACTCCTTAACCTTTCCACTGGAGATCAGAGATCGCCGACTCTGTGTGGACACTGCTCAGACTCAGAGATCACAGCTGAAACATTTTCTCTTCCTCTTGTGAAGCAGCTGCTGCAGAGCCGCAGGGAGATTTGGCTCCCTGAATTTTGGACACATACCTCACAAACAATGATGCTCAGAAACAGAAGATGGGCTCCAGTCCATTTTGGCCTTCTGGCTGCTCAGCAGCTTTCCAAAACCAATGGAATCTGCATGCCTGCGGCTCTTCCCCTCCTGTCAAAACTTTGTCAATACTGGCAGCGCCTGACAACAAGTTTGAGAGGATAACTTGAGGGTTTCTGCACCTGACAATTAAAATGAGTTACTAATGAGACAGTAGTGAAGCTGCTCTTGTGTTTAAAGCTGCTGAAATTGCCAAATTGTCATAAGTGTCCCCCCAATGGTACATCAAACCATACTAGGCACCCATTTCAGTCTCATTTATGGTAGTGTTTGTTCTTGACCCCTTAATAACTTTAAGGATATGTACACTACTGACTTTGCCACAAACTAGACTGTGCAAGCAACCTCCATGGCAGCACGCTGTCGTCCCACCTGAAGTTAAACCTATTGGCACAAAGAACAGTAAAATGTTAGTGACTTCTAATATCAGTTAAATGTCAAACTGTTACTTGTGATTGGTTTATTTTTGGCAAAAGTAAACTTTATATTCAGAACTCTAAATTTCATGAGGTGATTGGCTTTAAGAGGTCACCAGATGATGAACATGGACTTTGTCTGATATGAGCAGGTTCCTACAGATATGAATTTTCAAATTGCTCCCCTTACAACTTGCCTTCCTGTTTTGCTATTGTCCAGATTTCCTTTTACTCCATTAAAGTTGTCTCTGGCAGTTTCAAAGACATCTCTGCTTCCTGATGTATCAAAGCAGAGTCCCTTTTGTGTGCAGGCTGTATATTTGTCACAGGATACAGTTGCAAACATTGTACAAACTATGTAATGTGACTCGTGTGAACTGAAGGCATGCAGTGTTGCATAACAAAACTCTGGTGCTCAATACTGCATGCCACAACTCACGGTCTTCAGCTTGATCTTAAGCCAAAGCTAGTGGTTGTCCCAACCCTGAATTTACTGTCGGCTTTCCTTTGACTCAGTAGTTGGTACGCTGGTCCATAATGGAAACTTATCACTTCTGCAGCCTCTTAGCAACTTCTTCAGGAGAGTTGCATGTTGCTTCCAGATCAGTTTACATGATGAAGAAACCTATTTCACTACATCTTTAGAAATCTTGACTTGAGCAGCCTTGTTTGCTTTGATAAAAGCTGAAATACAATGAAGCCTAAATGCAGTTCTATTGAAAGGCCATGATTGCAAACAAATTTCAAACTATGTGGCAACTGTACCTTAGCTGTAAACTAAACACTGGTTCGATCTTACAGTCACAAGGCAAAGTCAGCTTTTGGCTCATCCACATATGAAATCTCATTTAAGTTAAGCTTATATTCGGAACTGAGAAACTTGATATGGTTAGGAGGGAAGTTGTGCCTTTCGCCATCTTAAACAGCATTAAGATTTTTCTGTATCCAAATCTACTTGGCGGCAGCAATTCACAAGAATGGACTAATCTGTTTAGGTAGCCCAAAAGCAACTGTTGTACTCAAACACCTCCAGACACTGAGAATTCTGAAGCACTAACTCAACTTAATTTGTCACAAAATGTGAAAGTTTTAGAGACCAACACATTTAGGTCATTTAAAAACTTTAGTTTTACTTTGGCCCAACAGAAGTTCTACAGCTGTCTTTCTGGGTTTGCGCATGTGTTCTGTATAGCATATCTTGATTTGTCTAGGAAACTCTTACTTTACTTGATGGCCCTCTTTACTTCTGTTATTACAACTTGCTCTGAACTTTCTACCCTCCATGCTTAGTTCCTCACGCTTCAATCTGCCTCACTGACGGTGGCCATATTAGGCCTAAACAGGCTATCAGCTGCTGGTGCCAGCCATTGTTATCTTCAGTCAAGGTTGGCAGGCCTTGCATAGCCAGGCCGTGTGACTCTAATTCAACTTTCTGGTCAGACAGTAAATGTATAAAGTGGACCGAGTTGCAACTTAAAAACTTAAGCTCAAATGAAGGGCCTGGAACCTGAGATTTTAATTCTACTATGTAGACTTTACAAGGGTCTTCAGTTTGAATTCAACCAAATATTTCATCCTTTTTTACTGTCTCACAACAACCTAGTAATTCTTGCTCACTTTCCTATCTGTACTGATTCTCTAGTCTGACCTGCATTTCAGATTTGGACGCATTGGCCGTTTGGTGACCCGTGCTGCTGTTGCAGGTGGCAAGGTTGAGGTTGTAGCCATCAATGATCCCTTCATTGACCTGGAATACATGGTGAGGACGGGTTTCTTCTGCTCTATAAATCAATGGTCCTTAACAAGCCTGTTTAATTCTATTTAGTAATGTAGGAAAAGCAAAGTCCTTAAATGAAACATTTCGTAAGCAAAGACTGTCGTTGTCAAGGACACGAGGAAGTTTTAGAAACCTCATGTTGACTTCTCTTAAGAAACGGCAGGTTTTGTTGCATTTTTAAACCACCAACTCGGTCACCTCTTAATGCAGGCCTACATGTTCAAGTACGACTCCACTCACGGCACTTGGAAGCACGGAGAGGTGAAGTCTGAGGGTGGCAAGCTGGTCATCGGTAACATGCACATCATGGTCTTCCAAGAGTACGTAACTGGCACACGTGCACTTTATCCAGCAAGTTTGCCTCAGATTGAATAACTAACTTCTCTGAACTGCACAGGAGGGACCCCGCCAACATCAAGTGGGGCGACGCTGGTGTGGACTATGTTGTAGAGTCCACTGGTGTCTTTACCACCATTGAGAAGGCTTCTGTAAGTTGGCTGCTGTTGTGCTTTCTCGCCTGACTAGAGTGCAGTTTCACCCTGAAGATGACTGAATTGTTTCACATGTTAAAGTCACAATAGTGACGAACTTGGTTGAAGGAACAGTTGGATTTAATCATTCTGACCTGTATCTCTAAATTGATGTGATCTTTTTGGAATCTGGTCTGCGTAATCTTAGAACTTCCTGAAGCATCAATGATTGTAGAGTTTTAATATCTATTTTGATTGGTTAGGCTCATCTGAAGGGTGGAGCTAAGAGGGTGGTGATCTCAGCTCCCAGTGCTGATGCACCCATGTTTGTCATGGGTGTCAACCACGAAAAGTACGACAAGTCATTGACGGTTGTCAGGTGAGTGTTGGTACTGATAATACCTGCAGATACAATTTGTCTATAACAGCTGGATGCAGATGTCTAGATGGCTCTTTAAATTTTGTTTTGATATTGGTGTAGCATCTCTGCACTTAAGCTCTCATACATTAAGTTGACATGTGCTTTCTCCATAGCAATGCTTCCTGCACCACCAACTGCCTGGCTCCCCTCGCCAAGGTTATAAACGACAACTTTGGCATCGTGGAAGGTCTCATGGTAAAGAACTGATACTGCTTCTTTTGAGTGAATCTCTTATAACAAAAAGATTTTAGGAACTTTAAGAGCAGTCAACCAACAAACTGTACCATGCATTCAGCAACAACTTCATTTAGTTGCATGTTGCTAGTACTCAGTTTGACCATCTGCAGAGGGTCATTCTTTGTGGCAGACTCACCAAATTTTAGTCACTGATGCTGGAGACTGATGGACCTGACCTTCACAAACATCACATGATCAGTAAGCTTGGATACTGGGTGGTTCTATCAGGGTCCTGCTTTCAGTAGTTCTCTTGTCACAAAGCGTTTGTTGCATCAAGTAAATGCGGTCCCTTTACAACATTAACAAAGCTACTTGCCTCTTAAGAAATTGTCTTTGTTTTACTTGTGCGACAGCAGCTCAGACTAGCTCACATTGTTGGGACAATCTGACTCTGCCTCTGAACCTTTACCTGCTCTTTCAGAGCACAGTCCACGCTGTCACTGCCACACAGAAGACGGTTGACGGGCCCTCTGGTAAAATGTGGAGAGATGGCCGCGGTGCCTCCCAGAACATCATCCCTGCCTCCACTGGAGCCGCCAAGGCTGTCAGCAAGGTCATCCCTGAGCTGAACGGGTAATTTTCCATTTTAAAATGGCACATGTGTCTTCAGGAGAAAGATCAGGACGGTGTAATGACTAAAATAATCAGCAAAATGCCCTGAGCTCTGAATGTTTGTTACAGTAAACTGACAGGCATGGCTTTCCGTGTGCCCACCCCCAACGTGTCCGTCGTTGACCTCACTGTCCGACTGGAGAAGCCTGTAAGCATCTCATAATTGACATAAAGCTGATTAATGTTCCCCTATCTAGACTTTACATTTGTCTAATCTGAGGATTATAATTTCTCATCTCAGGCAAAGTATGAAGACATAAAGAAAACTATCAAAGCTGCTGCTGAAGGACCCATGAAGGGAATTCTGGGATACACAGAGGACCAGGTACAAAACGCCCACATTTGAAACACCAGGCTACATTATACTCTTAAAAGGGAGGAATGAGACGGTTTCACTTGTGTGGCCACACAGGAGTCACTAGGTGGCAGCATTTCTCTAACTAGCTCTACAGATGTGCCAGTTCTCTAGCACACTAACAGAACAGCTACACTTGCACTCTCTCTTCAGGTTGTGTCCACAGACTTCAACAGTGACCCTCACTCATCCATCTTTGACGCTGGAGCTGGCATTGCACTCAACGACAACTTTGTCAAGCTGGTTTCATGGTATGACTCATTGAACTTGTCTCTAGTATGAAACTGCATTTATTAGACTCAGTTGACCAAAGCTTGTTTGCTGCACTTAAATGAATTGGTGCTCTCAACAAACTCTTATTCATGCTCTTCAGGTAATGCAGATGGAAATCTGTTTAATTTCATGTAGTATAAAATGAGTAAAGACTGGTATTCCTGGTCATTGAGTTCACACCTAGTGCCCCAAGACGACGAACTTCACTGATTTAAACAGTTTAGCTATTATGCACTAAAGCCTGCAGCATTCCCATCCTCATTCACATTTCCACTGTTGAACCTTCTGCTCTCATTTTGTACCTGCAGGTATGATAATGAGTTTGGCTACAGCAACCGTGTGTGTGACCTGCTCGTGCACATGTTCTCTAAGGAGTGAAATCCTGATTCATCATTCCTTCACCTGGATGTCACAGCATCTGCAGAAAGGACAAACTGAATTACCTGATCAATGGGGAGAGAATGTATTGTCCTGCTTAAAATGGGCTTGTCCCCTGTTCTGTCAGAAGTGACGTTTGTACAGATTCATTGCAGTATTGTTACTAATCTTGTGGCTCCTTTGCATTTGAAAATAAAATACAGACTTTATGACAAATGTGTCGTTTCCTTCCGAAAGGAAAAAACAAAGCTGGGAGAAACTTTGCTGCTCATGCAAACTTGAACATCGTACGTATCTGTAGCCTCATTTCAGATCATGTTTACATTTAGTGTAAGAGCTTTCAGCATTAATCCTGGTACGATAAGTCATTTAACCTTTTAAGACCCAAACTCTTTCATGGCATGCACTTTTAATTTCTCTTTGCTATTTGGGACCTCATGAATGTAAACACAAAGTTGTTTGGTTTTGGTGTTTTTGTTTTGTTTTTTCCTGAGAAATGAGATTTCCCCCATACGAGGATATTCACTTTAAATTTCAATAGAACAGTGGCAGTATGTCCTCGTAAGTGGATATCAGGCCCTTGTAGAACAAAATTTAGTATTTTGGTCTAGACAACCCGAAATGTGATGTCCACATGTGGACGCCAGGTCCTAGCAGGTTAAAGCTGCATGTTCTGATATACAATTTAGAATGGACAGGTCTAATGCTACACCTGATTGGCCTTGTCATACAAATGACATCTAGTCTGTAAAATTCGCTCTTGTGACTATGAAACGCCTGACATTAAATGTGTAGTGAGTCAAGTTGCAGCCAAAGACAACTGAAACCAAGTGGGTTGGCTCTAATGTGACTTTTTTTTTTTTTTATTAAATCTAAAGACCATGCTACATAGCTGTTAAAATACAATGGTGGTGTGGGGTTTTGACCGCTGAAAGGTCTTTAATGCATCTGGAGTCTTAGGAACTGTCTAGTTTCCATAAGTGTCATCTCTGTAAACAAGTGCACAGATTGGCGCTAGCTCGTTCTCGGGAGATTTGTGCTTGTTAAACGATTTTAAGGGATTTGGCTAATTGAGTTCTAAACTTCGGTTGTTGGCATTTATGCTTCCATTTCACCTTTTCAAGAATATGCTCCTTTAGTCCGGTTATTACTGTAGTTGAAACGTCTTGGTGCCCTGCTTTCAGAATGAGTACGGTAATCTGCAGCCGCAGTCATTCGCTTGTTTATTCCTGGTCTGTGTCGCACCGCTGATTCACTGACTTCACCTGATTACCTGGAGCCAGAGTCGGCGTTTACACCTCGGACTGTAGGTACGTTGCATAAATGTTCATAAAGGCAAAGTAATATTTATTTAGTGTGATGGGGGATTTTTTTTCCTCCAATGTTTGAATTAAAGAGGGAAAAAAAACATGTTTTTGCTAGTGCGCATCGCGGCTCTGATCTCGCTTTAGAAATCAGTCCTGCCTAAAAGTTTACTGTAATTCTGCTGCAGGGTGCAGTGGTGTATCTGTATTTTATGCTCCAGTGTGCGCGCACAGCTTTACTGCAGTGCTCGTTTTGGATTTGATTATTTTGCTGCCATTTTGGGCCCTTAAAGCATCATTTTAAAACGCATGCTCTGACTTTCAGCGCACAGCTCCTCCGCATACAGAGGATCATCGGGTGTAATCGAGAAGAGGCTGCTGGGCCAAGTTCCACTTTGGGATCATAAATATTTATATTAAATTACCTCTCCGTGTGAATCTATAAAAGTCTGGGTTCATGCCGGATTTTGAGCACTTCAGATTTTCCTACTCTAGTATGAATCCGGTCCTGGAGGAGAGCGGTTTCCTGGCCCCGCAGCAACAACATCCCCAAATGCCGAGCCAAACCGATTACGCCATCCCAGACCCGGGCTACTTCCTGGGGGACCACGGCAGGTTCGGGCTTGATGGGCTGTCCGGGCTGGACCTGGGCGCTTTGCCACCGTCGGGCCTCGCCTACCTGCACCTGAGCAGCCCCTTGCACCGCGTCCCCCCGGCGGCCACGGCTCTGCGCAACGACCTGGGCTCCAACATCAGCGTGCTGAAGACCCTGAACCTGCGCTTCCGCTGCTTTCTGGCCAAAGTGCACGAGCTGGAGCGCAGGAACAAGGTGCTGGAGAAGCAGCTGCAGCAGGCTTTGGAGGGCAACAGCGGGGGCGATGGACACCAGAAGCCCCTCACTAAAGACATGGGAGTCCAGACCGGATTCATCGGGCCTATCCCTGCAAGGCCGGGTTTCATCCCGCTCCTCAACGCCAACAATTCTGCATACCTGCCCGGAGGCCTCCTCTCCCCCACTTTGAACCCCCCTCCTCTGTTTGACAACAAATACCTGAGCACGGATTCCAACTCCAACCTCACCACCTCCGGCTTCTCCATCAGCCCGGCTCTGAGTCCCATGGACCCAACCAAAACCATCACCAATATCAACGAGAAGTACTCCGCTCACACCGGGACAAACACCAACGCTCCCCCACCTCCCCCTCCTCCGCCACCTCGCTTCCTCCCCGGGACGATCTGGTCTTTCAACCACACCCGCCGCTTTGGCACCGGGAGGGAGTCGTGCGTCACGGGGCCCGGGGTCTCCTGGACGCACCCGGACGGTGTTGGAGTCCAGATCGACACCATCACGCCGGAGATCAGGGCTCTGTACAACGTGCTGGCCAAAGTGAAGAGAGAAAGGGATGAATATAAGAGGAGGTAAGGGGCGCTGGGTGATAAGATGCTTTACCTGTGATGTGGAGTTTTCACCATGGTGTGTGTGTGTGTGTGGGTGTGTGTGTGTGTGTGTGTGTGTGTGTGGTGCACAGGTGGCTGATTACAGGTGGTTTATGACATCATGGGTCTGATTTTTGTCTTGGAGAGAGGATTCGGCTGCTTAGGCATTCAGAGCTTTCTTCTGCGTCACTGAGCATATTTTCAGGCTCCAAACAGTCCAGTTGGGCCAGCATCTACCAATCAACTCCTCCATTAAACTTGTCTAATAGACCTGGGCCGTGGTGGTTCTGTTGAAATAGTAGCTACAATTCACATAATAATAAAAAGTAAAAGTGTTGTGTGTTATAAAACAATAGCTCGTTTTTTAAATGTATTTTTTTAATCTTAATAAAATTAAAGAAAAATAAAGATTTGCTTTAAATTTCCAATTGCAGTCACAGATTTATCTAAAATAATAACACAATTTGGTCACACAAAAGAAGCAATGATTAAGGTAATAGAAGTCATTTATGCAGCACCTTTAAAGCTGAGTTTACAAAGTACTTTGTCAAACCATCAAAAGTGATATTCCCAGAAATAGCAGTGTAATAATGGAAGTTGCAGTTTGTTTCAAAACCTCAAACCTTTGGCTCCATGTCAGTGTTGTGGTGTAAGTTTCGGTTTCAGCAGATCTGCACTCGAGAGCTACAGTGAAGCTGAGACAAAGTTAAAATAACAAGAAAATATGAATGAAAAATCCAAAATACACATTTTTCCTTAACAAATAAAAAACATCAAACATTGCAATAACATCAGACATTTAATAAAACAACAAAAAGCCCAGAAGACACAATATGAATGAAGAACTAGTTTATAAAAGTATGTTTTCAGATGTGATTTAAATCAACTTCTTTCTTTTTCATGTTGCTGTGGTTCATATGTGTCTTTCTTCACTGACAGATGCACTCACTGATATCCAGCAATCAGTAAAAGGTAACTCAGTTTTTACAACCACAGTTCCTAAAAAGTGACACCGTGTAAAATGTAAATAAAAACAGTGATTTGCAGATGTCAAAAACACACATGATTGGAGAAAAATATCAAAGGTTTAAACTGAGAAAATTTAGCATATTAAGAAAAATATTAGATAATTTTGAATTTGATGTCAGCACAATGTCTCAAAAACGTATAGAGGGTTGTGTTTGCCCCTCTGCTGTCTGTAAACAGCTGCTGGACGGGTTGGAGAGGAATGTTGTGCGGTTCTTGTCACAGGATTCTAGCTGCTCAACAGTCCTGGGTCGTCTTTATCCTATTTTCCATTTTATGATGCTCCAAATGTTTTCATTGGTGAAGGTCGTTCAGCCTTGGACTCTTTTACTGCAGAGCCATGCTGTTGTATTCGATGCAGATTTAGTATTGTCTTCCTGAAATATGCAAGACCTTCCCTGGGAAACAAAAAAACATTGTCTGAATAGGAGTACATGTTGCTCTAAAACCTGTATATACCTTTCAGCATCGATGGTGCCTTTCCAAAGGGGCAAGCTGCCAGTGCCTTATCGGCACTAATGCACCCCCATACCATCAGAGATGCAGACTTTCTGAGTGCTGATAACAAGCTGGATGGTCCCTCTCCTCTTTAGTTTGCAGACACAGCATCCATGCTTTTCAAATAGAATTCCACATTTGGATTTTTCCACTTTACCTCAGTCCTTCTTAAATGAGCTTTGACCCAAAGAAGGCAGCAGTGTTTCTGGATTTGTCTTCCTCTTTACATGACAGAGATTTAACCTGGATTTGTGGATGACACAGTGAACTGTGCTCACAGGTAATGATTTCTGGGAGTGTACCTGAGCCTATGCTGTGATTTCCATCACAGAATTAATGTCTGCTTTTAATGCAGTGCCACTCAATGACCCAAAGATCCAGCGTCCAGTCCACATTTTTAGCCTTGCCCATTGTGCACAGAGATTTCCAAATTCTTTTGCTGATATGGTCTACTGTAGATGATGAGATATTCAAGTCTATATGTCACTTGATGTGAGATTTCCATATTAAAACAGAGACACAACAAAGTATAAGATAACATACGGTTTATTGAAAGATGAGAAATTCCTGATAGTTTTTGTCTGTTTAGCTGATGGTAAAAACAGGAGAGAAGGCTGTAGTAAAAGATGAAAGCATCACTCTGAATGTTTCAGGGCCATCTGACTCCTTTTCTCAGAATCATATCGACCTGAAACCACAAAATATTGATGACAGGCCGCAGCAGCAGCACCTGCCCTCTGATACCAAGAAAACACCAGTGCTGCTCATCTTTAATTCAAAGTAAATAATACATCATTCCGGTCTTTTGTTAGGAGGAAAAGAAACTTATCATCGATGTAAACTGATTACATTTCTACTACTAAACCAAAGCTAAATATTGGTTTCCAAATACAGATAAAAGCACCACTGATATCTTACAGGATAGTGAAAGTGCACAGCTGAGTAAGAAGATTGACCCCATCACCAAGCTGGCTCCTGTTCCTCTCTGTATATCAGCACTGAAGGTTTTAGTGATTGATTGTTCAGAAAAACATGAAACCTGATAGTTATTACATTTAAGTGCAGTCATAAGTCACCCTGCGAGGATGGGCGCTGCCGTACGGGGTCAGCGAGGGCGATGCTGCTGATCAGTGAGCAGGACTGCTTTACACGATGTTTTTGGTCGGTCACTTTTTAAAAGTGCTGTAAAACTCAGCAGAAACACTGTTTGAGTCATATAATCTGAAAGTGATTTGCCTTCATTTGTCAGCTGTTTATTTCTCTGGATTAATCAGTTAAACTCTGGCCGTCAGTCACTGCTGTATTTTGAGGAATATATGCATGACTACTAGGACTTTTTTGAGCTTTATCACAATTTACATGTAATTTTATGACATCTTATTTTTCATTAGCCTGGGGAAATATGTAGTTGGTGCAGAGCAGGGTGCTTCACATAATTACACAATCCTACCCGGGTTTTTACTCATCTTCTGCAGTTACGGTTTCTTTTAGGCAGTAGATTTGTTGTACAGCTCGCAGAAAAAACCTGTTTCACTGCTGACCTGTTCCCCTCTTAAAGGCATTGAAACACCATTTTGCACCGCTGCTTTATGCTGAAAAAGCACTGACCTCACTGCTTTGTGCATCAGCCTGCTGAGGCAGGAGGCCTCGGCATGACAGACCTTCAGTCACATCGATTTCAGGAACAGCAGTGACTTACTCCCTGACCTGTGATGTTCAGATACTGCTGAGCTTTTCAGTTTTAGTGCTGCACTAAATTACATTAAATTCTTGTCTTTTTAAGACCTTTGAGAGTGACGTGCAGATAGAAATGATTTAAACATTTTAGGACATTTTAACATGTTTTCTGTCATTCTGTCATGACAGGATAGATGATTACTGCAGTTTCCTTAAGCATTCGCTACTCTGTGCAAAAAAGGAAAAGGTTAGGTCAGAGCTCAAACGTTTAATGAAGTAAATGAATGTGAAACTCAGTTGACTTGTCAATAATTTTTTTTTAAAAACTAACATGACGTGTTAGAAAGCAGCTGGTTCATCAACAACAATCTGACATTAATGGTTTATAGACATATTAAACACGACGTGCTTGGTTTGAGTAGTATTAATGTGGGACTGCTACTCCTGAGATGCTTCCAAAGACATTTTAGTGCAGTGGGTAAGCGACATTTTTCAGTGTGCAGAGTTAACGTTGCAAAGGGGAATAATTTAACCCAAACCACGGTTAGGTGTTTACATTTAGCGAGTAGATTTTGGTGTTCAGAGCTAAAAAAGTCATTTTCAAAGACATAACCTAACCTGGTAGGTTTTGGTGCCCAAGCCTAACTGACTTAATCAAGTAGTTCTAGTGCTTAAATCTTACGGAGTAGTTTTTGGTACTTGAGCCTAGCCAACTCGGAAAAAGCAAAAGTAAATAAAGCGAAACAAAATCCCAAACCCTTCCATCCTCCTAACCAGGACTTTGTAGTTCTTCAAATCAGGACTTTTATTTGTGTGCAGGGAGCTAACGAGGGGTTTTGAAATTGTGGAGCATGGAGAGCTCTGAATCAATACAGCCTGAATGAATACAGCTCTGATGGACAAACACTAAAGTCTTTCATTTATTTATTTCCTTGCTAGCAAAACTGTGTCACAGTTACATGGGCTGAGCATAGAAACACTAAAATTCACTCAAAGCAGGCTGCAAAATTACAAATGGATAACAATATTGTTCCTGAGCCGACTGATTTTCTTTCCAGTGAGGATAAAGGTCTTCAGTTTTCCTTTCATGTGACACGTTCAGCTTCATGTGTGTCTGCAGGGACACGCTGTCTGGGGACAAGTTAAACATGAGCTGTTGTTTTTCTCTCTCATGAGTCATCCCCTCCGTTCTTTCTTTCCTCCCGTTTGATCCTTTTTTCTTTTTTTTTTAATCCCCCTCCTCCTCCTCCTCCTCCTCCTCCTCCTCCTCCTCCTCCCGGGTCTTGTTTTGCTACCTGCAATGCAGCAGCACCAGCCTGTGACCGCCAGCAGTGATGTCACCCCATCTGACACCTCCCTCTCTGCCTTCTCTCCATTTTATCTTTTTACCCCCTGCTTCCCTCTCAGCATCTGGCATCTTATTACATTTCTCCATTTCTAAATGCTCTCACTCTGCCCGGTCTTCCTCTCTGAGTCTCTCTGTCCTCGCTGACTCCTCATCCCTCTCTGCACTCCCCACCTCCCCACCCAGTGTGTCCTAGGCGAGCTTCTGCAGCGTCAGAGAGGCGCTGACATTAACGTCTTCGTCGTCATCATTAGCTCGTCTCCAAACTACAGAGCTGCAAAACGCTCGGGTTTCTTTCTCCGACGTTCTGCTTTTTACAGACATTAATAATGATTGATAGAAGTTAAAAGTATGTAGACACATATGGATGGCTGAGTGTGCCATTTAAGAAACAGCATTATTTCTACTCCCCGTATCTGGGAAGTTATCCAATCAGATGTTGAGTAAACTCTAAGGCTTGAAACAATAAAGCTGACTGTGTGCAAGTGCCAATAACTGCACTTCCTCTACTGTCCACTTGAGGCTGACTGCAAGCGTGAAGTTCAAACAGGAAGTCTATGAATGCAGCTGTGCAGTTTATGAATGGAGCTGGCTAATCATGCTTTAGCACTCCACCATTGTGTCCCAATCTCTGGCTCCAACAAAAGAAATCCAACATGGTGGCAACCGAAATGGCAGTCTTGAGTCTTTAAAACGTGCGATCCAGAAGCACTGGTGACATTATAGAGGCTGCATATGCGGGCAGTTTTTTTGACACCGGGCTGGGAGGTTTTTCTCCCAAACAGCATTACTGAGATTATGTGAGCTGATGTGCTTTCACTGGTTAGCCCAGATCAAACATCTGCAGAATTTCAGCCACATATTACACATAAATACACACTGACACTGTTGTTATCTCCTCTGGCATTAATCGCTCACTCTGTTTGTAACAGAGAGCAGCAAATGTCAGTGCTCTCATCCTTTCAGTGACTCATACTTTTTTGTGTGTTGGAGGAGAGTGAGATAGCATCACCTTGTATACAGACGCAGGTTTCCTGATAGTGGAGCGACATGTCTTCACTCTTTACTCCTTGAAAGCCTGTTAGTGTTAACACTTAAAGCAGTTTTCTGGCCTGAGCAGTTTGTCATATTTCAGCCTGCTTATAGAACAAAATGACTGGATGTGCATTCAAACCTTTTCAGAGTGATCTCTGCCTGTGCAGCCATCATTGTGCAGATACTGTTCTCATGGAGGTCAAATCACGTCTTTGTTGATGTGTCAGAACTCATCATTAAAGGTAGAGGAAGGTCATCACATGCATCTTTATGGGGGAAAGATTTAAGGAAGAGCGTGTGTCACTGTTTATAATTCTTTAACTGTTATAAGTTGCACTCACTGGTCACTTTATTAGGTATACCTTTCCTAGTATAGGGTTGGACCCCGTTTTGCCTTCGTTTTCATGGCATAGATTCAACAAGGTGCTTGAAATATTCCTCAAAGGTTTATAAACCATAGTGGGAAAGTCCCAGTGGGTCAGCAGTTTCTATAATACTCAGACCAACTGGCACCGACAGCGATGCCACGTTCCAAGTCACTTAAATCACCTTTCTTCCTTATTCTGCTTTTTGCTTTGAACTTCAGTGGGTTGTCTTGATAATGTCTGCATGCCCAAATGCATTGGCTGATTAGAGCTGAAATAAAGAGGGTGCTGGTGAGTTTATAACTGTATGGGAGGTGCAAACATCCCTTTTTTTTTTTCTTTTTTTTTTTTTAAGGAAAAGTTGCTCATTTAAATGTGTAGTAGGTGGCTTTTTAGGTTTTGTGGACCTGTTGTAGGTGTTGTCACACTTTATAAGGAGATCCACTGTGTGATGATGAGATGGTAAAAAGAGGTCAGGAGATTGTAGGTCGAGCAGTTTGCTTTTCCACGGGCTGTAGGTCAGTTTAGCATCGTTTTTAGATGTCGGCATGTTTAAAGTGGTCAGAATAAATCCAATGTTTGTCACTTCTGACAATGATGTTTTTGTGAATTTTTTGTCACAAGTTTTGTGTAACTTCTCATTTTTCTCTTTGTCTCTTTGAATTTAGAAAAGTTTTAAAATCATGTTGTTTGGCGAGCTTGATTCTGCTCAAGCTGCTGTTCACCTTGCTTAATATTTAGCAGCTTTGCTTTGTGATTAGAGCTGTGTGATGCTGCAGGCATGGTGATTTTACTTTTTGGCTGCTGCATGTATAAATAAACGACAAACAGAGCTGCAGTTTGCTGTTTACTGAGGTGTTTTCTGCCCGTGTGTCACCGATGCTCCCTCTAAGGACAACAACCTCTGCAGATGTAACGTCAGTGTGAGGATGGTGAAATTCACATTCACAGTATTGCCCAGCTCTGATGAAGGCCGGCAGCTAAAACCTCTTTGGAGATAAAGATCACAGTCTCACTTAAAGGAAATCGGTCTTAAATGGTTCTGAGCCTTTCAGTGGATATTGGCTCGCTCTGAGAACAAGGCGGTTTAAGGTGGTTTGATCAAACGAGCGGCGCTGCGTCGTTACTGCAGAGGGCTTTTCAAATTCTTTGACGTCACGTCTCATGAGTGCAGCGCAGCGGCCTGGGCTCATTCTTAAAAAGCTCAACACGCAGTGAACGGTTCGCGAAGCTTCTGCATCATCCAGCAGTTCGGACGTCACCACAGGTAAACCAGCTGCTGTGTCATTAATCAGTCAAGCACAGCGACCACCAGCAGCCTCACTGCAGAGCCACGTGTTAAGACTGGCAAACAGACGAGAGCTGCGAGGACAGCAGCTCGCTCTCTCTGGATCTCATATCTGAGCATCTCTGTCACACTGACTCGTGTCGTTGCTGTTGAAACACACCAGCTGCTTCATAGTTAAAATTCAGGCCGGGGCTTGTTCTTACCTCTCCAGTGCACCTGTTGTCATTGTCATTTGCACCAAAGCAGATCAATGGTTTAAGCTTCCTAACAGTACAGAATAATAACTGACAGTGTGTTGCACTGATGGTGTCTTCCCCCTACTTCTTTAAGCAGCACATTTAGTGTTTACTAGTAGTTTATTGCAGTTTTACTTTTTTTTCCTGAATTCAAAAAGTTACTGATTAATCTCTTGATTAACTGTTCAGGAAGTCCTGTGATTCACATGCATGTGAACATGTGACTGCAGAGATTTTACCCCAGTTTAAACTTTCATGAGCTAAACCAGAATGGACCATATGTCCTGCTATCATATATCAGTTATATCTAATCCACTGATCAGTCCACATCCAGAACGGTTTCAAGTCACAGTTAGTTTGGGGTCTTTTTGCTTTTAACCAGCCATGACATCGAGCCACAAGCTTCCTCTGCTCTCATGTTACTTTACATATGTGGGGAATGAGTGCAAAGACATCTGATCAATACTTTACATGAAGCTTTAGTGTCGTATCAGGAGAGATGGCTCATCAGAGGGCTGAATATTATTGAATATAATGGGATTCTGACTTCATTACATGGTGGTGCTAATGAGAGTAAAACAAACCACTTTTCTTTTAACATCATCCTGAGGTTGTATTTGCATCAGGCAGAGGAGGCATCGCACCACAACACAGGAACCAGATATGAGCCGGTTGTCCTGCTCTCTGTTTGTAGTGACTGCAGCGTGCTCTTCATGCCTTCATGCTCCAAATGCACACTTCTTGGTTTCTCCTTATGTAACACATGCTGAGTAATGACAGTGGTGGAGCTGGGAGGGGCCATGATGCTGCACAGTGTGGGTCTGTGTCAGGTGATCATGGAGGTTTTTGCCTTAAAGCTGCAGACACGAAGATAAAGAAGCCAAAACTCACCATCGCCTGTTTCATTCCACCTGAAAAAATCTCCACGGTAACCTGACGACAGACTAATTATTGTGTCAGCTAACAAACACACACACGCACACACACGCACAAGTGTATCATCGTTTTCAGTGATGTGTGATTAAAAACTCTGAATATTATCAGATAATGTTAATCACAGACAGACGAATACGGCTCAAAGAGTGGGTTTCCATTTTAAACCTCTAAATCAAACTGTATTTCCCAAAGAAATCATCAGCTGCAGTTGAAGGTGGTGGAGATGGAGTAAGTTGAGTCAGGAGGTGAGCGACTGCGATCAGGGGCAGGCGAACGCCACCAAGGAGCCCAGTGTAAGAGTGAGCTGTCGACTGAGTGCTCAGCACTACTCATGAAGATCATGAAGACGTTTAGTGGAAATGAGTTTTCTCCAAAGGGTGTCTGAGTTCAGTGTTAGAGATCAGGCGAGGAGCTCGAGTAGAGCTGCTCATCATCAGCTAAGGTGGATCAGTCTTCTGACTGAAGGACAGTAGATGGAGTTAAAACCTCAACATCAGTCTGGAGGAAGTGTGGCTTGAACTAAACAGCTGATGGTTTGTGGAGTATGAATGCACTCACCTTTTTTAAACCCGTTTGTCTGCTTCAAAGAGTTTCTGTGCTTCACTCTGTGTGAGACGTCTGCTCTGATTGTGTTTGTAGATGGGAGGAAGAGTACACAGCCAGAATGGACCTGCAGGAGAAGGTGGCTGAACTCGAGGAGGTAAAATTGACATAAAAATATTAGCTTGTGTTCAGATTAAATGTTACTCATTTTAAAAGTGTTGTTTGGTTTTAGAGACACAGCCCGCTTCTCATCATAAATTCAAGTCTGATGATTTTAAGCTTTTCGGCTTCAAGCTGAAGCATCAGCACATCAGTGCAAATTTAGCTCATGTCATTTTCATGAAGCTTGGTAAAACAGTTTCTACATACTTCTTTCTGATCCTTAAAATAAGACGTGTGACCCTGGGTAATATTTTTCTCTCAGTTGGGGATAGTTCAGTTTACCTGGAGCAGACCTAATATTAGTGAGCAGCTCGAGAGCGGGGCCAGGGCTGTGTGAATTGGAAATACAGCATCAAGCTGGACC